>NW_008799540.1:0-330 GCF_000699145.1 Aptenodytes forsteri | reverse complement strand
AAAAAAAAAAAAAAAAAAAAAGAACCAACGCAGAACGATGGGTGCTGGAAGGGTCCTCTGGGTGTCTTCTTGTCCCACCCCCCTGCTCAAGATGGGCGACGTAAAGCAGGTTGCTCAGGACCATGTCGAGAAGTCTTCTGAGCATCTGCAAAGACGGAGCCTCCCCAAGTTCTTCCCGGTGCCGTGCAGCTCGCTGTTCCCGAGGGCCCTGGGGCCGCTTCTGCAGAGCTGCTTTGGCACGTGCCCGGCCTTGGGAGTGAGAGGAGCTGGGCCACTGATGGACCAGACTCAGCTGGGGTGTGGAGGCACCAGCAGGAGGACCCAGCAGGG
>NW_008799539.1:0-329 GCF_000699145.1 Aptenodytes forsteri | reverse complement strand
CAGCCTGCGTCTCTTGCACTCCTCCAGCAAGCTCGGGTGGAAACGCCACACACCAGCAAGCAAGAGCGTCTGCAAAGCTCATGCCGTGGCACCTCTCCTCGCAATCGGCAGTGCTTTTCTTCTGCGGGAGAACAACTCCCACCCAGAGCAGCAAACCTCCGCTGCGGACGGTAACTGCTGCCGGCTGCGGCAATACCTGCATCTCTTCCCCACGCCGAAGCAAGAGCCGAGGGGCTCCGGCGAGGACGCGAAGGCAGGTGCAAGGGTCCCATCAACACCCTTAAGCACCCGCCAAGCACCCACCGCCCGCAGGCCCCGCCGCCCGAGCA
>NW_008799538.1:0-329 GCF_000699145.1 Aptenodytes forsteri | reverse complement strand
TAGCAATGTCCAGAGAGTTTTTAAGAAGTGTTCAAAATCTAGATCACTGCATACTTTTAAAACATTTTATTTGGGCTACTAAATTGGCAGAACTCTGGTCTTGACCTTGTACATGTCTATGGGTTATTCACTATACATGTTTTCCACGGTACTTAGACTTGTACCATATAGTGTCAGCACGTACCTTTTACAACCTCTGAAAATAAGTCTAAACCACTGACTGTGTCTCAGGGAGATCTATCATTTTTTTTCAAAAGAATACTTGTTAGTTTTATAACTGAAATCTGATGTCTTCTTTTTTAATAAAAGAAGAAATAGCAAATGTTGTA
>NW_008799537.1:0-329 GCF_000699145.1 Aptenodytes forsteri | reverse complement strand
GGTCTATGCATTTTTGCAACAGAGTGGCCTTGCTGATTCACATTTAGATTGTCATCAATTACACCTTTTTCTGTGAAACTGATACGTTGTCAGGTTATTTCCCACATTCCTGTTTCTGACCTTAAAATTTTGGAATCTGCAAGTCTCGTAAATCGCTATAACTTACTTACTGCTCTGGTGACTATATTCACAAATTCTTTCATCTTAGCAGAACTCTGTATCCATAAATCTCTTGTGGATAGAGCAGTCCAACTGTATAAACTGAAAGACCCTGAAGAGAAGTCAAACTCCGCAGAGAGAGTTTGAATAAGATTTCAGTAGTAGATGGT
>NW_008799536.1:0-329 GCF_000699145.1 Aptenodytes forsteri | reverse complement strand
TTTTGCTTTACTTCACTGAGCAGTTATCATTGTTGTGTATTGTTGACTTCGCACTGAACTTTACTAAAATTCCATAGACTGGCAATTTTGTAACCATGCTTCCACATGCAGTGCCTTCCTTTTTTATAGACAGCATTCCTTAGAATTTATCATGAAGTCAGGGTGAATTCTCTACTCTTATTCACTGGGACTGCCAGTCCCTATGCATGTTCTAGATACCAACATTAATGCAATACTTTTCAAATAAAAAAGTTTAAAACACTGTTGATCAGATAGGAAAGTTTAAAAAAGACGCTTAACATTGTTTATGTCAAGGGGAAAAAAAAAAA
>NW_008799535.1:0-329 GCF_000699145.1 Aptenodytes forsteri | reverse complement strand
ATGATCCCTTACAGGATCTGATCTAATACTGAAGGAATTCTGAATAGGTAAACAGGAATTCAGCTCCTGGTGAACTTGTAGCTTCAAATAACGTTAAAGAAAGGGGTGGCAAAGGAAACTGAAAATACAGCACCACCCCATCACACAACTGGTCTTTAAGAAAATGAAGATAATGTGGAGTGCATAACATGCTCCCAGAGAAGAGAAGCACCAGTAAGTCCCATCCTCAGGTGGCTGCCTTGTAAGAAAAGGAGACTTCTGCTCAGGGATGTTCAGGTTCATAAAAATTACAGATGATTCCACTACCTACCAGGTTCTTTTTTTTTTTT
>NW_008799534.1:0-329 GCF_000699145.1 Aptenodytes forsteri | reverse complement strand
AAGCTATTTCTTTGTTTTGTTTTGGGAAGCTAGCATGCACTTGTACTGGCCACAGTATTTCATACACGTCTACTTATAAATGGTGTTTTGAACTGTTCCAATATGAAATGTTGGTCTTGATCATACTCAGTCTTCTTTTAAGAGAGCAGAATTGGGGGAGGGGGCTGATTGGGAAGAGTGAATTGGGAGGGATGGAGACATGAATCATTTCTTGGTGACTTCTGTGCTTTCTTCTTTGTGCATTGTTCCAATGTTCACATGCTGACACTAACCTTGGTTAGACATATCTTGTTCACTCCTACAGCAACAGAAACATAGCACCTTTTTTT
>NW_008799533.1:0-329 GCF_000699145.1 Aptenodytes forsteri | reverse complement strand
TATACACTGAAAACCCAAATATAGAGCAGATCAGAAACACAATTAGCGTGTAGGACAGCCCCCCGGCATACCTTCAACTGGTTCAGAAAACAGATAGAAGTGCAACTCTGCTTCGAACAGTCTGTACCCTCCACTAAGACTTTATTTATCTTCATTCCTGATAACTAGTCTCATACAAAGCTGCAAGTGTGACAATATGTTTGATGGCAGTAGCCTCACTGCTCCAATTTGCTGGCTTCCAAGATTTCTGTAATAATTTGCTGCATTTCTGCAAAGCTTGGCAGATGCAAGTGGATATAAATAATATTAATTAAAATAAATAAATAAAT
>NW_008799532.1:0-329 GCF_000699145.1 Aptenodytes forsteri | reverse complement strand
CTTAGTTCCCCCGCACACCTCTCTTTTTACGAGGACGCAGTTTCCTATGGGGGACCATAAAGCACCCCCAGGTGTGAACAGGCTCTTGGGAGGGGAACCAGAGCCTACTGCTAAGCCTCTGTCACATTCAGTAGTTTTCCTATTTGGCAGCAATTAAAAGAGAGTGTGGGGATGCTAATTAGTTACATCCCCTCTTCCTCTAAAAATTATTTAAACACACGCATATCTGTATCATTAATGAGACTGCAGCAACCTGTCCGGATTGTCGCCTCGGCTCCTGCAGAGCTTTACAAAGGGAGCTGCTGCCCCGGGAGACTTTCCGCGTAACT
>NW_008799531.1:0-329 GCF_000699145.1 Aptenodytes forsteri | reverse complement strand
AACCAAACCAAATCAAAATAGAGTATTTCTAACACTGAAACTGTGAAAAGGAAGATAGTCAGATTAGGTAAGAAGCAAATGGGCATTTATTGCACATTTTCACATTGATAGCTTCAAATAAGAGAAAAAAGTAACATTACCCTTGGAAAACAATGAATTCTCATTTGGGGGCACTTTATCCTTGGACTTGGACTGAACAGATAAAAGACTAGATGAAACAAGTGAGAAAAGTATCAACTCCTGAATTCTGGAGATTTCGAGTAGATCAAATGTAAGTGAACAAGAGAGGAGTTCTCAGCCTTGCAAGCAAAATATAATAATAATAATAA
>NW_008799530.1:0-329 GCF_000699145.1 Aptenodytes forsteri | reverse complement strand
TCATGTAGGAAAAATAAGTTGGGACTATTAGATATCTGAGACATCTGGAAGGGCCATGAATTTCCTGGTGGAAAACCTTCTCAGTGAAACATCTGGGGCTTATTTCTCTATCTAAACCCAAATAACCTGAAAACTGTTTGAAGCATGTATTTAAATGTAAAAGCTGGCAGGACGTTTGCTCTACCAGCGAAGAGCAATGAAATGCTACAGAAAAAAAGGACATTAAAACCCCAACCTGAAATACTGCTGCTGTAGAAATTAAAGTATCATTTGCAAAAAAGGAAGAAAGAGTAGGAATGTCATCTTGTATGCATAGTTGCTCTGTGCAC
>NW_008799529.1:0-329 GCF_000699145.1 Aptenodytes forsteri | reverse complement strand
ATCAATTTCTGATGAAGAATGGAGTAAATGAGCTAAATATGCTAAACATTTTGAGGTTTTGGTCTCTAAAAGGCTTTTCCTGCAATAACTCCAGCTCCCTTATATCTGCTTTATAGAGCACATTTTAGCTTGTCCCAAACTATGTGTGTGCTATTGCGACAGCTAGGGCAGAGGACAGAACTGACTGATCGAAACCTCATTCCTCCTCTTAAAGATAATCTCTTTCTCACTACCTTCTGTGACAAGAAAGACAATGTCACTGTGTGGACAAAGGAAGCCCACACCTCCCACCACAGATACCTGCTCCATTTTAGGAGTCCAACCAAACT
>NW_008799528.1:0-329 GCF_000699145.1 Aptenodytes forsteri | reverse complement strand
GGTCTCTTCCCACCTCAGCTATTCTGTGATCCTGTCTTTACCTGCAGTATTTAATGTCGTCTTTGTACGGAAGGTTCAAACACAGAAAAAAGTTTTCTCAGGCAGTTATGTGAGGTAACAGATGTTTAAGCAAAAATGTAAAAAGACTGAAATGGTTTTGGGCTTTCCTTTAATGAGAACAAAAAGATATTTTAAAGCAGGGACTGTGTCCATCGCTTGTCACTGAGTCTCTCAATGGGGGAATGAAGGGTAGAAAATGTCTATGTGCAGATGGAAATTTAGAGAAGCTGCTGAATTTGATACATATCCACCTACCTTATGCAGAAAAA
>NW_008799527.1:0-329 GCF_000699145.1 Aptenodytes forsteri | reverse complement strand
GGGCTGCAGGCAGCGCCCTCGCACGTGGGGCACGTGCACGTGGCACAACCACGCTCAGCTGGCCGTGCACGCCCCCGTGCACGCTCACGCCCCCGTGCACACGGATCCTGCACGCACCGTGCACACGCCCGTGCACGCTGATCCTGCACGCACCGTGCACGCTCACGCCCCCGTGCACGCTCACACTCTGTGGACACTGGCAAACGCACACGCCGTGCACACACTGTGCACGCTCATGCCTCGTGCACGCTGGCCATGCGTACACCGTGCACGCAGCATGCACACTCACGCCCTGTGCACGCTCACGCCCTGTGCACACTGGCAACGCA
>NW_008799526.1:0-329 GCF_000699145.1 Aptenodytes forsteri | reverse complement strand
TTAAAAGTCAACGTCTAGATAAAGCGTTCACCGCGATTTCAGGAACGCATAGGTGCAACACTTCGTTCGAACACGCACAGGTTTCATCCAGATAGTCTGTTCATAGTGCAGGAACCAAGAGGTGACATAAGTGGATCTGAGTAAATGAAGCAAAGTTATTGCAGTTGCACACTGGAGTGCTGAAATGACTCCCTGCAGTTCCTCCTGCAGTGCAGGGGCTAATGCTCTAAGAAGATGCAGGGCTGCATCCCACTGACTCCCTTCTTGCCCTCTGCCTCCTCATCCCTCCAGCCCCCAGGTTTTTTTCCTGTAAGGAAAAAAAAAAAAAA
>NW_008799525.1:0-329 GCF_000699145.1 Aptenodytes forsteri | reverse complement strand
TTTTTTTTTTGTGGAGGGGAAAAGTGTGTTTTTAATTTCTTATTTTAAACCTTCTTCATGCATGACAAAAAGGTGCATTCCTCTCCTGCTTTAGGATGATTGAGTCAGCTATTCCTTGCCTGGCCAAGCTGAACAACCATAGCTGTTGTTTTCTTTTTAATTGGGCTTCACAATGGCTTTTAGATCATCAGAAACTTCCTACTACTTAGGTTGTCAGCAGTTTTCCAATCTGTGGATCTTTGTTGTTGGCTTGTGTTTTGTTTGGGTTTTTTCCTTTGGGCCATTGCCAGGATGGGCTTGAATGTTGCCTCTTGCCGCCTTTTTTTTTT
>NW_008799524.1:0-329 GCF_000699145.1 Aptenodytes forsteri | reverse complement strand
CTTCTGTCTCTCCCCTCATCTTGCGTGGCTGGCTTGGCTGCAGAGCGGTCACGGAGCGGTGCGTAAGAGGAGGGCGAGGGGCCCTGGGAAGCACGGAGAAGACACGCTGCCATTTCTGCGGGGTTCACTCGCAGCAGAGAGGAGCTATGCTGGGGAAGTCCTGCAGAGGGCATGCGATGGCGAGGGGGTGGAGGTGGCGGTGAGGGGTGCTGGGGAACTGACGGTGCCCATCTGCCGAAGAGGGGTGCCTTCCAAGTCGGGGAGAAGAAATGTCAGCGCCAAGGCTGGAGCGGGAAGAGTGGGAAGAAAGCCTGTGCTCGAGGGCAGCA
>NW_008799523.1:0-329 GCF_000699145.1 Aptenodytes forsteri | reverse complement strand
AAGGGGTCCTGTGAGTATGTGCCCTGTCCCCCTCTTTCCTTCCCTCCATGCTCACTCCAACAGTCAGTGGCTATTGTCTTCCCAAGCAGGCGTGCTGCACATCAGGTTTTCAACTCTCTTTCACCGTAAGCTGCCCTCAGGAGGAAGTTGCCAACCTGCTTGGCCGCCTCCTCCCTCTGCGCAGTCCCTGAGACTCCTCTAGCAATGCTGCCTGTGCATCTGTCCTGCTTAGAGTCCCGTGCCCCTGCTCTGGCAGGGAGGTCCCCAGCAGCTCCTCAGTCACATCCCTTCCTATTGCCACTGCCCCCATGTGCTTATCTGCAATAACG
>NW_008799522.1:0-329 GCF_000699145.1 Aptenodytes forsteri | reverse complement strand
CAACGCTCCCCGTGGCCACGCTCTGCCCCATGGCGTCACGCGGGTGCTGGGGACGGGGCACCGGCATGCCCGCGACCCCCAGCACGGCGGGCTGGGGGGGCACAGGGTTGGCTTGCACGGGGTGGCTTCGGTCACCCGGTGTCACGGCATGCAGCGGGCTCACTGCTCACCTGGTGTCACGGTGCAGGGTGGCTCGGTCACCCGGTGTTGCAGAGTGGGGTGGCTTTGTCACCCAGTGTCACAGCATGGGCTACAGGGTGGCTTCAGTCGCCCAGTGTCACAGCATGTGCCAGGCTAGCGGCTCGCCTGGTGTCACGGCACGGGGTGGC
>NW_008799521.1:0-329 GCF_000699145.1 Aptenodytes forsteri | reverse complement strand
TCTATCCCTGCTGAAACCAGGACAGTGTGATACTTTTGTTGTCAGTCTGCAGAAGTGAAAGCAAGAAAACAAAAATCAGCAGTGAGATGAGAGTGGGTTCCTAAAAGAAATACCTTAAAGAACATCTGCAAACCCATACTGTGATAATGCTTGAAAATTTATATATCAAAATCTCTGGTGGTCAGTGCTGGCTAGTGTCATCTTGCTTATTTTTCAGTTTGTTATGCTGTTGTTTATTTGAGTTCTTTAACTCTCTAGAGTCTATGATGGCTGGCAGCAGTTAGCAATAGTGTAGACAGGTGATGGAACACAAGGAATGTATTTGGCTA
>NW_008799520.1:0-329 GCF_000699145.1 Aptenodytes forsteri | reverse complement strand
GTCACCCTGCTGTGGTGGGACACAGCACCCGTGTCATCTTGCTATGAAGGACACTGCACCTCTGACACCCGTGTCACCTTCTTGTCACCCTGCCGCGGTGGGACACGTCACCATGGAGGGACACAGCGCCTGTGTCGCCTCCTTGTCACCCCACCATGGAAGCACATGGCACCTATGTCACCTTCTCGTCACCCTGCCGTGGTGGGACATGTCACCACGGTGGGACACAGCACCTGTGTCACCTCGTCACCCTGCCTGTAGGCACGTGGCACACGTATCACCTCCTTGTCACTCTACCATGAGGGACATGGCACCTGTGTCACCTCCTT
>NW_008799519.1:0-329 GCF_000699145.1 Aptenodytes forsteri | reverse complement strand
ACAGCATCTTCAGCATCCCTCGGGTCTTCAAACTCCACGAAGGCAAACCCCGGCGGGTTCCTCGCGATCCATACGGTTCTCAGGGGCCCGTAGTAGCTGAAGGCTCTCTCTAGTTCGCCTTTGCCCGCGCCCGTGCCCAGGTTCCCCACGTACACCTTGGTCTCTGCTGGGAGCGAAGCCGGTGTCAGCGCCGGAGCAACAGCGGGCTCACGCGGCGCGCGGAAGCGGCGCCCCCACCCCCCAGGGCGCCACCATCTTGTTTGCGCGGCCCGCTCCCGCCTTCGCCACGAGCAGCAGCACGCGTGGGCGCATCCCCTCCCCCACGGCCG
>NW_008799518.1:0-329 GCF_000699145.1 Aptenodytes forsteri | reverse complement strand
AGATAGTCTGACCTGAAAGTTCATCCCAAAAATATCTTTAAAGATCAATATAAAAGGAAACAAAACAGAAAAGGTAGAAAATAAAGAAGCAGTGTCCACAGAGTCATATCTAAAGATTTCCTGACATTTTTCCATTTCACTTCTGAAGATTCTGAAGCAAAGTTATCAGACCAACAACCAAACTTAATACTTGGTACTTCTACTGCTAGTACAGAAAGCTGAAAATATTTTGAAATGTCTTCAATGTATAGGAGTATTTCTGAGGTCTCAGTCAAAAATCTGTGAAAAGATACAGTAGTATAAACTCTTTTCTCTGGCGATGATTCTGC
>NW_008799517.1:0-329 GCF_000699145.1 Aptenodytes forsteri | reverse complement strand
ACTCACACTCCCTTTAAACATACCAAGTAAGAGGAAGATAAAGCCATCTACCTTAAAAAAAAAATACTCAAACCCATAATCAATTACTAGGGAAAGTCATAAAGTTCTTTACCTGTGGCAAATAAATCATACATTCAGAGAGGATAACAAACCTTCAGCAACATATAACTACTAATTTTAAGAGAACATTTTGATCCTTTCCATTTTCAGAGATCAGGGGAGAATTATGTGTGTCTCAGACTAGTTACAGCTATGACAAGACACAAACCTAACCATAAGCACAGGGATCACTGAACTAGTAAAGGACTTGAGATCTTTTCACTACCGCC
>NW_008799516.1:0-329 GCF_000699145.1 Aptenodytes forsteri | reverse complement strand
CTGGAGCAAAAGGTACACAAGGTTTTGAAGTAAAGAAAACAAGTAACAACTGGTGGAGGTGATTACTAGCTCTTCATTTTCTATTGATGGTTATATTATCTAAGGCTAGTCCCTGATAGTTTGATAAAAGACTAAGAACTTTGTAAATATTTATTCATAATATCTGCCTGATATCTAGAGATAACTCAATTCAGCAAAAGAAGGAATTTCTTCATCTGTTTCAGGCTGTGCTATAACATAATGTTGTAATGTGGGTATGCTGGACTGTGGGGAAAAATATGCTTTTTCTGATTTCTTGGTGCACTGGACTATAGGGAAAGCACTTTTTT
>NW_008799515.1:0-329 GCF_000699145.1 Aptenodytes forsteri | reverse complement strand
TCTCAGCTTCAAAGAGTTGATCTCAGCTAATCTGTTCATACCCTATTTTTAATTAATCAAGAAGTGATTAACTGTTGTGCCCTTTATCCCAAACTGTTCTTAAAAATAAATTATTATTTATAGGGTACCTACAGATTTTTTCCTCGTAGAAAATACAATGGAATTTTATACAGTTTTTATTTGTACTACTTCAACTAAGCAATAGAAGTTCATAAAAACCAGGTAATATAATAGGGGGGCTGATTTGGAGCAACACTGAGCACAGGATCTATAGACAAACATTCTGGAGGAACATAAATGTAGGTTGTCCTGGTTTCAGCTGGGATAGA
>NW_008799514.1:0-329 GCF_000699145.1 Aptenodytes forsteri | reverse complement strand
ACTGGATCTATGGATCATATAAGAAAAATAAAAGATCTATTTCTTAATTATGAAAAATCTTCATTCCCATTTATATCAAAACTATTGACAGAGAATAACAGAAACACAGACACTTCAAAGTATCTTAAAACAGAAAGTTTTTGGTGAGGCAATGAATCCAAACTCTTCAAGAATACAATTTTTTTCTCTGTTTCAGTTGTCTCTCCTCCAGCTCCCTGCCGCCTTCTCTTGAAACAACTTGGAATACCAGTGTAGAAGCACATTAAAAAATATAAGGTTTTGGGGAAACCTCTTCGGATGGACTTCATTTCATCAAACTTTAGCTATTT
>NW_008799513.1:0-328 GCF_000699145.1 Aptenodytes forsteri | reverse complement strand
CAGAAAACCAGAAGAAGGAAATTGGTGAGTGTTGCTGACGCCCTGGGGGCCATCTGTGCAAGTGAATCGTGGGATGCGGTGCCAGGGTGGGACAGCGGAGGGCAAGTCACCCCGACTCCATGAGATAGCTAGGAGAGCCTGCAGTGTGAGCGTGACTGGTGTCAGGAATGCTGAGAGACAGCTGGGTTGGAGGCAATCTCTCCCTGCTTTCCCTCTGCTTCCTTCCACCAAATGTCCCCGGGGAAAGGACCTCTAGTGGCAGCCATGGCCCTTGCAACAAGTGAGACTTGGGGTTGCCATGGCGGGTGGCTTGTGGTGTCCAGGCTGG
>NW_008799512.1:0-328 GCF_000699145.1 Aptenodytes forsteri | reverse complement strand
TTTGTCAGGGCGGGTGCACCTGCCACAACTGTAAGTACTTTGAATCAGGCTTGAGTTTTAACTGTACCCGTGTACAATAAATAAGGACAAACAGTTTCACATTGTTTATTAGGGAGGGACTCTACGTAGTGGCCATGGTATCTAGCCATTAAGATTTACAATTATATCAATGCTGATGTTCAATAACTCAGGTTTTAGGAAGCCAGCTTTCATAAGAGTTGTGTAGAGGTTTTACAGAATTTAGAAGAGAGTAGATTTTGTTGAGTGTGTGTTTTTGACCTTGAACTCTTTTCTGACCAATTGCCTAGCACTAATGCAAATGCTCTAA
>NW_008799511.1:0-328 GCF_000699145.1 Aptenodytes forsteri | reverse complement strand
CAAATGCAAAGTCCTGCCCGTGGGAAGGAATAACCCCGACAGCACTATAGGCTGGAGACTGACTGTTTAGGACGCAGCTCTGCTGAGAAGTACCTGGGCATCTTGACAGACGGCAAGCTGAACATGAGCCAGGATGTTCTGTGGCAGCTAAGACGACCAACAGTGTCGCGGGCTGTTTCAGCAGGAGAATACCTAGTAGGCTGAACAACGTGGCGATTATCCCACTCTACTCAACAGCTGTGAGACCACGTCTAGAATATTGTGACCAGTTTTGAGCACCCAATACAGGAAAGGCATAGATAAACTGGAGCAAGTTCAGCAGAGGGCC
>NW_008799510.1:0-328 GCF_000699145.1 Aptenodytes forsteri | reverse complement strand
ACTGCAACAGGAAATCTTTAATTTAGGGAATAATTGATTATAAGAATAATCTAGATGTTATTAAGCATAATTATTTAACTCAGCAGTAGAAGTTTAGTAATGGAAATGTTGTTTGATTTAGCTTTTCCACTGTGAAACCTCCCTCAGACCTTGTGTGAAGTAACCCAATAGAATGAACATCAGTGAACCCTGAGAACAGTCAGTCTAGACCCTACCATTTTTCACGTCAGAGGATCTGAACTAAGTAATTAAACAAGTTAGAGCAGAAATCAAATCTTACCAGTCTAGCAGTCAACAGATTTATATGGAGCTGCAAAATGCCTTTTTG
>NW_008799509.1:0-328 GCF_000699145.1 Aptenodytes forsteri | reverse complement strand
GGGTCACCCTGCGTGAGCAGGGGAGCTGGGCTGGGTGCTCCCCAGAGGTCCCTGCCAACCTCCTCTGTGCTGCGATTTCTGCAAAATTACCTGGGTTTGGCTTCACTGCAGCTGCATTACCTGGTGCGGAGTTGGCCACCACAAAGTCCTCATTACAGAAAAGCTTTGGAAGTAGAAAGTGAATCACCTGTTCAGCTCTTGGACAGGTGGGAAATAGAAGAGCCTGACCTACTGTCAGCTAGCTAGAAGTTACGGCGAGCCAGAATTGGTTTTTATGAGGGGTTTGGATGAAGAGCTGCTGTGCTGGTGTACGCTGAGGGGATGGCAG
>NW_008799508.1:0-328 GCF_000699145.1 Aptenodytes forsteri | reverse complement strand
CCGTAGCAGCTTTGCCAGAGGGACTCGTAACGGCGTGGAGAGCGGCTCAGTATCCGACCGCCCTACAACGAAGCCGGCATCCCGGGGCAAAGCTGGAGTTAGGAATTCCCTTCAGACATTTCCCATCCTTAATTTAATACTCCCCGTTGCCCTGTCTGCAGCTCACGTGGAAGCAGGCCACCTCTCGCAGGCGTAGCCGGGAGAGACCCGTCAGATTGCCTGCGTTACACAAGCCGTGCACCTCCCCAGTTAATCTGGGTTTGAGCAACAGTGCATTTCCCAGGAAAAACATCCAATTCTGTGGCAAAACCACGCAGTCCTGGCCGGC
>NW_008799507.1:0-328 GCF_000699145.1 Aptenodytes forsteri | reverse complement strand
GTTCGCTCCCAACCACACTCCCAGGCCTTCTCTTCTTAACGTGAAATTTTTTTCCTGTTTTGTTCTGGAATCCTTGTGCCTTGTGTAAAATCAGAGGGGAGTTAAGTCTGAGCAGTCTGAGCTCCAAGACCCCTGAGAGGAGCTTTCGTAGTGTTCCTGTTCATAGTTACTCTTTTTCTGCTCTCTCCAACTAGTATTTATAGCTACAAAAAAGTGCAAAATATTTAGGACTAAAAGGCTGTTTTCCTCTAAGTGACTTGTGTGTGCTATAGCGGTTGATGATGTGATGGTTTAAGGAGAAAAAAAAAAAAAAAGCCAGTATTTTGAA
>NW_008799506.1:0-328 GCF_000699145.1 Aptenodytes forsteri | reverse complement strand
GTTGTCTCAGTGAAAGCCAGCGGCCTTTCCCCAGCAGCCCCGGCTGGGGCGAGAAGTCCACTGTGCCGTAAGATGCCCATAGTCTGTGAAAGCTGCTTTCATCGTCATTGCTCAGCAACCTTGGCCATGATTTTGAACGGGTCTACTGAACTTCTCCATCCCCAGGGGATGGCTGCAGCGTGCTGTGCAGGCGCAGGGATACGGGTGGACCAAAGCATCCTGGGGCGCTGCTCCTCCTGCCTGCACACCGCCGACTGGGCGCTACTGGTTGAGCCATCCTGGGGCCTGGGAAGGTCTAAGGCCCTGGCAGGAAAGTGTGCTTGAAGCT
>NW_008799505.1:0-328 GCF_000699145.1 Aptenodytes forsteri | reverse complement strand
GTAAGTATTTAGACAGTGTAATAGTTGATTCTGTGTTGTCTTACCTTAAAACTGGAGGACTGTGGTCTGCAGCTTAGGAGCTGTTGTCTCCAACTTTTCTAAAATCTGCCACCATTATTCCAGCTGTCTAATTCTAAATAGTTTCCACTTTTCTCCTTTATAACACTTAACAAGTTTTTTTTGTGTGTTTGTTTTTATGTATGTTTTAATCATCTTTTACCTGTAGTTAGTGATCAGGCATAACATAATATATCTCTCTAGTCTGTATGTGAAGAAATTGACACATTTGAATATACTTGGAGCTTGCAAAGACTCTAACAGTTGTGTT
>NW_008799504.1:0-328 GCF_000699145.1 Aptenodytes forsteri | reverse complement strand
ATGGCACAGGAGGGTCATGCCGCCACACGACCCCACGCTAGGACAGCTAGTCAGTGCCTGGCCAGGCTGTTTCACTCTCATGGGGAAGCGGGGTGTATCACAGGTCTAGAAGCTGCAGGGATGTTGTTTGCTGTGGGTCTGGTCTGGGCAATAACATGCCATGGTCACCCACTGCCTGGTTTTGGAGGCCGTCCTGCCTCCTCGACTACCCAGCCCTCGGGGGCGATTGCTCCCTGGCTAGCTGCGTCAGTCATTTTTTCCCCACAAGAGTCCATGGGAAGAGAAGTGAGGAATAGAGACTGGATTATCTATTTCAAAGAGATTAATT
>NW_008799503.1:0-328 GCF_000699145.1 Aptenodytes forsteri | reverse complement strand
TACAGCTGCCTGCTGCAAGTCTGGCTTGTCCCAGACACACAGTCCCCGGCTGCCGTGGGAGCTCATCACTGCGACACCGCTCCCTCTGTAGGAGCTGCGGATGAGCATAGATCCCTCTAACTCCCCGGAGGAGACTGCAAGGAGCCCAGGGGGTTGTAAGGCTTCATTTGTGTGCTGGTCTCTTTGCTTATTGGTTAGGAGCATGGAGAGCGCCTGGGCGTTTGGCAGCCAGGCCTGTTCTGTGTGGTTTGCTCTGCCCCTCAGGCACAGGCTTTGCACTTGGGCTGGCTGCACATCTGGAGATAACCCCATGGCTTGACTCAAATCC
>NW_008799502.1:0-328 GCF_000699145.1 Aptenodytes forsteri | reverse complement strand
TACTTATATGAAAGTATGAATAATCCAAGGTCAACATAAGTATCAAAGCTTCTGAACTATATCAGCTATACTCCTGAAAATAATCTTTCTGTAATTGAAACCATATAAACTGGTATACTGCATAAAGCATTAGTGTGCTATTAAATTCAATTACTTAAGTTTCTGATGAACATTATTTGGCCTTTTTAGAGTCAGTAAATAATGAACACAGATAAGTCAGAACATAACAGAAGGTAAAGATTCTTTTGACTTAACTAAATTCAAGGGGGAAAATAGATAATTCCTGTGCTTTTGGAGAAATTCAGTAATATTCAGTACTTAATAACTG
>NW_008799501.1:0-328 GCF_000699145.1 Aptenodytes forsteri | reverse complement strand
GGGTGGAGCAAAACTCTCTCCCTGCTGCTCCAGGCAGGCCTCTTTGGGTCTGTCCCTCAACCTCGACCGCAAGAAGGCTCTCTAGAGCCTCATGGTTTAAGTACTGTCCATCAGAGGGAAAGGCATCCCTTCCAAACTTCTCCTGACATCAACCACCCAGCCAGCTGCACAGGCCTGCACCCAGCTCTGCAGGAGATGGAGAAGGCACCCCTGTACCCACCCATGTCCACCCTGTCCCTGGGACTGTCTGGATGGAGAGAGGACACACTGAAGTGCCTGGACCCTGGTGTCGCACACCCTCCGCCTTCACCTCTGGCCATGGAGGAAG
>NW_008799500.1:0-328 GCF_000699145.1 Aptenodytes forsteri | reverse complement strand
ATTCATCTGGTGCTGGTGTTTAGAGGAGGATTGAAATTTTCACCAAACTTCATTGTCTTACCACAAAAAAAATTAGATAAGTAAATACTCTGGGTTTTTTTTTTCCCTTGAAATCTGAGGATCAGGTTTCTGTAAATTACTAAGGCTTTGTTGTGGTGTTTTTCTCTTTAATTCTGTTTAAGCCTGCCAATGTATTTTTCCTTCCAACATGAGCCTCTGCTTCAGAAAATAATTTTACAATATAGAGTACGCTGCTGTCACTGCTGATGTAAGTCTTGGCATGTATACCAGCGGACTTGTGACGCAGTTACAAAAATCTCTCAGTGTG
>NW_008799499.1:0-328 GCF_000699145.1 Aptenodytes forsteri | reverse complement strand
CTATTTAGATTCTCTCTGCACTTGAGCTACAGCTGTGCTCAGGGGTGGATCCTGCCGCAGGGCCAAGAAAGCAGCACCACCTTTCCAGTGAGAGCATGGATAACGTATTTGTGTCTCTCTGTACTGCCTGCCTGCTGGGGGGTTAGGGAGAGAAGGGTCGCTTTGAGAGTGCGGCAGAATGAAGCTGCAGCCGGTTCCTAACAAAGCACGCTGTCCCCTGCCCCTCTGCCCCGTGAGCAGACTATGCTGTGTCCAAGCCTGACATCTTGTCCCGGATCGAGAGGGATGAAGAGCTCTGCGTCCCAGACCGTCGGGAGCCCCCGCTGAC
>NW_008799498.1:0-328 GCF_000699145.1 Aptenodytes forsteri | reverse complement strand
TTTTTTTTTTCATGTGATATATTGATATCTATTTGATATATGTTAATAGAGAGCACTAGAAATCTGGAGAAACAGAAGAAAATTAAATATCTCACTCTGAAATGAAGTCAGAAGGAGATTAGCCAAAACAATAAAATCTCTTCAGTTCCCTAGACAGACAACCCTACTGGGATTACTTGAGGTGGTGGCAAATTTGTCTGTAGACTTGTTATTTAGGTCTTCAGCTGTGTAACTCTCCTCACTTAAATGGTCTTGATTTACATGGTTCACTGAAGTTAAGCAAGTATGCTTAGTGAATTAAGCTGTGAATCCAAATGGGTATGACTCA
>NW_008799497.1:0-328 GCF_000699145.1 Aptenodytes forsteri | reverse complement strand
CTTCCCACTGAAAGGGCCAAGGTGGCATAGAGGTGTCAGCAGTGACTCCCCGGGGTCTAGCGGGAACAGCTACGGGCTATGACATCGTGACTTCAGAACAGCCCCAACTCAGAGACTGGCAGTCATTTTTTCCTTTCCAAATTTACCTTCCTTTGCCGTTCCTTCACATCACACCCAGATTTTACTTCTGTGTTCTCCGTCCCCTCCGCACTGGACTGAGGGCTCACAGCACAAGCACTTCAACCATCCTCAAACCCATAACCTAACCACCCACCAGCCTGCACTGTACATCCCAGCCACAGCCCCTTGCAGCCCCCTGTCTCTGCAC
>NW_008799496.1:0-328 GCF_000699145.1 Aptenodytes forsteri | reverse complement strand
TTTTTTTCCAGCTTTCCTCATCAAATTATGGCAACTCTTGAAATGTTCAGCTTCTTTTTTTGTCTTCTGATTGTGCTGAGAGCATCCCGCTGAGAAGAGTGATTCACCGCCAGCCATCATCCAGCCTGAAGAGCCTGCAGCCCACACAGCCGGGCAGGCGAGGCGGCGGAGCGGAGAGGTGCCCTGACCCTCCTTTGGAGCGGCACCGGCACGGCTACGCAGGGGGTGGCTGTCGGAGCTAGGGAGCCGACCGAGACGCCCTCCGTTCCAGCCCTGGCTCGTAACCACCAAACCGTCCTTCCTTCCACCTAACTTGTGTTTTGTACTT
>NW_008799495.1:0-328 GCF_000699145.1 Aptenodytes forsteri | reverse complement strand
AGCCTCCCGGGGCGGCGGGAGAAGGAGCGGTGCCGGGCTGGGCCTCTCCCCTCTAGATTAAATCTTAGGAACGCTTACTATCTCCCTCATTTTTAAGAAAAAATTAAGTAGAAGTTCTAACATTTTCCACATGCGCCCGGCCTCCCCTCAATGGATCTTCTTGCGCACCCCACTTTGGAGACCAATCCTCTACACCGATCCAAATTGCCACATCTTTCCCCACACACACGCTTTTTCTTCTTTATGATGTTTGTCCTTCTTCTTTTCCTCTGGTTTCAGTCGAGGCTTTCTGGTTTGCCATCTTCCCATGAACCTGCACTCGATAAAT
>NW_008799494.1:0-328 GCF_000699145.1 Aptenodytes forsteri | reverse complement strand
CTGCAGTGGCCAAGCAACGTTATCACAGAGGAGGGCAAGACCTCAAGCATAACAAAAGCAAGAGCGCAGTGTAATACACAGCAAATCCAGTTCACCACGTGTTCCACACTTAAAAAGCACTGAACACGTTGTCTTTTATGGATAATTTTCATTTCTCTTTTTAAAATAAAAATCTGTGACAGGTGCCATACCGCAGTCTCTCAGCTTATGGACTGTAGGATGGAAAAAAACAAAGCGGGTCTATTGTTTCATAATTAAAAAACCATAGATGGCTCATCAAAACTAAGAGCTGAGACAGTTTCCAAAGTTGTAAGATGATACGTGTTCC
>NW_008799493.1:0-328 GCF_000699145.1 Aptenodytes forsteri | reverse complement strand
AGTATTACTTCCAGCTAATGAAAAGAAAAATTATCCTTTTGTATTTAAAGTGACAATTCTACCAATCTGACACCTGAAGAAGTTCAAGCAAAGAAATTAAACCTTATTACATTTGTACATTTTCTATAACTGCTACAAGGAATGGGATGTAGTCTCAGCTTCCCTAAATGAGTATATCCATGACAAACCATGTTACGCTTACAGATATTCAGACATACATCTGACTAAGCAACAAAAGATAACTATGGATAACTATGGTAGAAGAGATTTATTTAGTTAGCTAAGTTATTAGTCAATCAAGACTATGAAGAACTCAACCACCTAAGGT
>NW_008799492.1:0-327 GCF_000699145.1 Aptenodytes forsteri | reverse complement strand
TCCCACACCAGTGACTCCCTTCACTCATCACGTTACAGATTTTGGGGGTGCAGCAGGGATGGGCATCCAGGTCAAGGGAAAGGGAGGGAAATGTGTGGGTCTCTGATCACTTGAAAGAGGAGGAATCACTGATGTCTTGCTTTAAGGTGAGCAAAGTTTCTGACAATCAGATGGGCTGAGATCTTCCACCCTCTGCGAGGAAGTGTTTTTAGCACATGGTCCTTACAGAAGACTAATTCTACACCATCTGGCATCCATCAGTTTCTCACGAGGATGATACCTTTCTGGTTATTCTGAAGTAGGCAAATGGTGGTGGAGGTGGGAGAG
>NW_008799491.1:0-327 GCF_000699145.1 Aptenodytes forsteri | reverse complement strand
CCCCCATTCCCACTCCGTGACTCAGTTTCCCCCACCCCACAGATCCAGGGGTGGCGGCGGAGCTGCGGGTGCTGCGTCAGGCGCTGAGGGGACCCGGCCACCTCCTGGCCGTGGCCGAGGGGTTTTTCGTGGGGCGGGGGCTGACGCTGACCCCCGGCTTCGCCCCCCGCTTCGTCCGCACCCTCGGCCCCCGGCACCTGGCCAGGATCGACTTCCAACGGGGGGAGGGTGCCCGCGCCCTCCTCGACGCCTGGGTGCAGAAGCAGACGCAGGGTGAGGCCCCTGGGGGGGGCGTTCGGGGGGGGTGCCCGGATGCCTGGGTCCCTT
>NW_008799490.1:0-327 GCF_000699145.1 Aptenodytes forsteri | reverse complement strand
TTTTTTTTTTAACGCATCTAGTCTTTCTTGAGTTCTAAGTATACTATCAAAGAGATTGAAAGGAAGAGAAACGTAGTTTATACGGATGGAGTTTCTTACATTACAGATTCACTCCATTTACCACGCAGGTTTTTTAACACACGCCTACAAGCGTAGGAGGGAATAACAAAATAACTACATTCAGATTTTTTTGGTTTAAGAAAAACAACCAGTCATAAGAATCAAATTAGTTCTCATTCCTGCAACTGGATTGAAGATCCATTGCAGAAAAAAATTCTAGAGAAACCCCATTTTAAGATTAAAGGTCTTGATTATTCAGTTAACAAA
>NW_008799489.1:0-327 GCF_000699145.1 Aptenodytes forsteri | reverse complement strand
GGGGCTGAGTCAGTGCCTGGCACCCCGTGGCACCCCGACACCCCTGAGCCTGGGGGTCACTGCATCTCAGGGGTATCTGGGGGTCTTGGGGGTCCCGGTAGGGAATTGGGGGTCCCTGCAGGGGACTGAGGTCCCTGGTATGTGTGGGGGCTGAGGTGGTCCCCAGCGCTGCTGGAAGGGGGAACTGGGGTCCCTATAGGGGATGTGGGGTCCTTACGGGGGAGTACTTATAGCGCACGGGGTCTGGGGGGATCCCCAGGGTCACTGGAGGGTCCCGGGGTGTCCCGCGGGAGCAGGGGCTGACCTTCTCCCTTGAAGATGTAGCTG
>NW_008799488.1:0-327 GCF_000699145.1 Aptenodytes forsteri | reverse complement strand
GAGATTAGGTTAGATCAGGTTACTGAGAAATGCATCAACCGCCGAAGTGCTTACTACTTGAATAATATCAAAAGTGCTGTAATCTGGAATCTGTGTGTGAGGTTGTGCATATAGTTTCCATATGCGGACAACTTTCTAAACGGGCCCCTAGCAGAATCGCCTTTTAGCCTCTGCTGACTCTATTAACCAGGGGCTTAGTTCAGTTACCTAAACAAGCATGCCCAGCCCCTTGGATATGCGTTAGGGTACTCAGCTATTTATGTGAGGCCAGCGTATGTCACAAGATGTATGGGAAACTCAACTTCTTGTTGAGCAGCAGGAAGAATA
>NW_008799487.1:0-327 GCF_000699145.1 Aptenodytes forsteri | reverse complement strand
CTGCCCTTGCACCCCTGGCCCTGCACCCCTTGTCCTGCACCCTTGACCATGCACCCCTGGCCATGCAATCCTGTCAGTGTGCCCCAACCTGCACCCCAGCCCACGCACAGCCACCTTGCGCCTCAGCCCTGCACCCCAGCATGCACGGCTTCGGGGCCCTGAAGCCGAGGGGTTCAGCTGGCTCCCGCGGAGGGCCCGAAGGGTCCGGGGGCTCTCAGGGCCGGGGGCAACGCTCGGAGGGGATGGCCTGGGAGCATCTACCCCGCACAGCCATCTCCCTGTGGCTCTCCCACCCGAAGCACTGCGCTCCCCTTCCCCAGAGCACCC
>NW_008799486.1:0-327 GCF_000699145.1 Aptenodytes forsteri | reverse complement strand
AGCACAACTACAGAATTCCTCCCATCTTTCTTTCAGGTTATATGCGTTACGTCAGCCCCACACCGTGCGTGTCAGTTGTCTCTGCGGGAGTGGAGAGCATTCTGCAGCATCACCGCCTAAAGATAAGCAGACCTGCCCCCTCAGAGCAGTGGTAAACGTGTGCCTCTGGACAGGGACGTGTCTATGCAGCAACGGGACCGACAAATCAGCATGTTTCAAGCCACCACCACCCCCCCAATGCTCTGAAACATCACCATTATCAGCGCACAAGGTCATGGCGTAGTAAATGATGGGGGATGGGATGATGATAAATAGGGGATGAAGGGA
>NW_008799485.1:0-327 GCF_000699145.1 Aptenodytes forsteri | reverse complement strand
GTTAGCATTACACCAACAATAAGTACTTTCAAAAATCCAAATGGCTTGGAAGGCGAAAGGAATAATATTACAAAACTTACTAAAGTAACTTCTAGATCATTCCAGTTGGCAGTTTAGTTTTTTTTCATCTATTTACATTTTCTTTACGTAAGGGTAAATTGTTTCCATAGAGCCATTATTTTCATTGTGTAGCCCTCCATCCTACTAACAAGAGTCTTTTAAAACTCTTAGTTTTATGGTTAAATGTTGAGGGGGAAAAATAACTCCACTCTAATGTAAATAAGGCATAGAACTACTGCAGATTGCTTCTAAAATGCTGTAATGCAG
>NW_008799484.1:0-327 GCF_000699145.1 Aptenodytes forsteri | reverse complement strand
GGAAAAAAGGAAGGAAGGAAATTTAAAGAACAGAAAACCCAGCGCACCATCCTGAGTCCTGGATGCACAGTGGCGCCCAGAGGGCAGGTGCCACGCCGCTGCCCAGGGAGGAGGCAACTCCACAGCCCTCCAGCTGCGGCGTCACCTGCTCCCACACGCTACCCCGAGAAGGCTGGCAAGGCCGCCCTGCTGCAGGGACTGGCACAGCCACCCCTCCATCCTGAGCAAGAAGGCAGGAGCCATTTCTCCCGCATCACTCAGGTATGTGAACAACAGCGGGGGCCTGGCCCCGCACCCCGACCCAGAGGGAGGGCAGAGCAACTGCTA
>NW_008799483.1:0-327 GCF_000699145.1 Aptenodytes forsteri | reverse complement strand
TCCCTGCCGCCACCGGTGGTTTCGGTATCAAAGAATAATGGTTTGCTGGTGTCATGTGTTTGGTTATAGGCAGCTACCCGATCAAAGATGACGGCAATCTGCTCATCTTTGGTCAAATGACTGATGGGTTGTTTATTAGCCAAGCCACTCATTTGCTGCTGATGGTTTAAATCGTCTATCCCCATATTTTATTACGACTTAGGCAACAGTAAATCCAATAAATCTTCATTAGGCGCACTGTCATGCGTTTTTGACGGCTTTGGACGGTATTCGGCTGTATATCCCTCTCCCATTGGTAACAAAAATTCAAACGCGTTCTGATGCGTC
>NW_008799482.1:0-327 GCF_000699145.1 Aptenodytes forsteri | reverse complement strand
GTTGGGACAAAACTAGGCTCTATCATCCCAAATAGACCACGGCACCTCCGGAGCCATATGCAGATGGGTGCTGAAGGATGCAAAACGATGCAGAGGGATGCAGAGGGGATGCTGTGGGATGCAAAGCCTTGCAGAGGGATGCAGAGGGATGCACCACGCTGGGAGGCTGCACGGGGAACTGCCGATCGACGCTTTCCCACCAGTGGCACACAGCAAAGGAAGGGTTTAACCCAGGAACCCGGAATAGGGTGCTGGCGGCTGCTGCCCGATCCCCGTCTGTGTCCCAGAGCACAGGGATGACCCCAGGCAGGACAGGCTGGCAGCCAC
>NW_008799481.1:0-327 GCF_000699145.1 Aptenodytes forsteri | reverse complement strand
TAATGCATTTTTTGCTATTTAAAGAACGGTGTATGTTAGAATTTTAAAATCTGATATTGTTAAAAAATGAATTTGAAGTATATTTTGGGTCACGATGTTATGAGCAGGATCATATTGTTAAGCCAGATAGGTCACTAGGTGGCTCTCTGACCTCCTGAGAAGTGCAGCATATAACTGGCAGAGCTATTCAATGCCTTAATGAATCTCTAATTTTAGGTTTAGAGATGTTGTTGAAATTATGAGTGCACCTTTTGTCTGAAGTCATCTTGAGCTTAAAAGAAGCTGTATTTCTTGAATACCTCTAAATTTACAATTACTCTTTTTAAA
>NW_008799480.1:0-327 GCF_000699145.1 Aptenodytes forsteri | reverse complement strand
GGCAGAGGACCTCTCGGGGCCTGCTGAGGCTTTCTTGCCCGCGCTGGGTTTTGTTTTATCATTGCAAGCCGCCTGGGCCAAGGCTATTGTGGTTCCCTGCTCCCCAGAACCCGGTCCCTTCCCGTGTGACTGATCTTGATTGCTCACCTGTCCCTGGGGTCTCTTCACAATTCTCCAGGGGCCAAGTGCAGTCCAAGCCATGCAGAGCAGCCACAGGGTTTGCCAGGCCCTGCAAAGCAGCCAGGTCATCTCCACCTGGGAAAGGCAGTCCCAAAGCTGGCCCAGAGGGTAGGGCAGGTCAGAGGCCATGCTCTCTGCGCCAACGGG
>NW_008799479.1:0-327 GCF_000699145.1 Aptenodytes forsteri | reverse complement strand
AGCACAGGGCGCTCAGGGCTCCCCCGGGGACGTGTTCCCCCCGGGCAGGGATGCTCCATTTCAGCAGGGGATGAGCAGCCCAGAAGGGCTTCTCCCAGCCCGTGGCCTTGCAGGGTGGGTGGGTGGGTGGAGAGCGCGAGCCAAGCTCCCGGCCCCCCCAGCTCCCCAGAGCGGGGTCCCCACCCCGAGCCCTCCTGGTGGTGCCTGCTCCAGCCTGCCCGGGCAGTGGGAGGGTGCCCACCTCCGTGGAGCAGGGCCGTACCTCTGGCAGCACAAGCGTCCTCTTCCTCTGGGCCTTCATGACGCCAGAGGTGGCAGCACTGAGAC
>NW_008799478.1:0-327 GCF_000699145.1 Aptenodytes forsteri | reverse complement strand
GAAAGTACTGAGGCTGGAAAACTGTATTCCTCCTGGACCGGAGTGTAGGAGGGAGATGAAAGAGGACTCTTTCTGCTGTAAGAACATGCAGAGATAGCACTGAGCAGATGTGATTGTCCTTTCTGCTCTGTAACTCCCATCTTATCAGAAGATCAGAATAACTCCCAATATTATCAGAACAAATAAAGCTCTTTGATGGGTGTACCCTGGCAAAGGCATAATCCACGACTGCAGTCAGAAGGGAGGTACCAAAGCAATGTTACACCTAACTTGTCAGGTCCCCTGCTTTTTGTACCACACTTCAGCTATTTACTGGAATTTAGGCTA
>NW_008799477.1:0-327 GCF_000699145.1 Aptenodytes forsteri | reverse complement strand
TTTTACGTCCTTGTTGTGGTCTGGGGCTGTAAAGACCCTCCAACGCTGCAGCCGAGCAGCCCCCACCTCCTGACCACGGCGTTCCAGCTGTGAGGGTGGGAGGAGGAGGATGGGGAGGCGCAGTGCCTTCGGGCAGACCACAGACCCGCCGGTAGAGTGGGGAGAAGCGGGGGTCCGGGCTCGGAGACGTGTCCTCCGTCGTCGTGTGGGTATGGGAAGCTGGGGTCCCCGAGCGGGAGGGAGCGCAGAGCCCTCGCGTGCTGCGGGGACGGTGGTCCCCGGGTGGGCTGGGATCCTGGCAAGCCCGCTCCAGCAGCGTGCATTGGC
>NW_008799476.1:0-327 GCF_000699145.1 Aptenodytes forsteri | reverse complement strand
CACTGGGACACTGCACATGCTCCAGGGTGCAGGAGGATTGGCTCGCTTGTGTAGCAACCTCCTGTTTTCTCTACAGGGTGAAATTAATGCCGCGTTATCTTGTCCAGCTATGTCCAGCTGTGGTACCCTGACACTCAGGTTACTGATGTTCTTTCAGGGTTATAATTTTAATGGGAGTTTTCACTCAAACAGGCCTGAGGGACCTCTGAAGTCGGCCAAAGTGCAGGTGTTAAGCCCGTCTTTATTGGCTGTTACTGTTTTCCTGTTGTTGGCTCAGCATTTTCTTCTCTGAGAAGCAGGTGTATGGTAACTATATATAGCAGAAGG
>NW_008799475.1:0-327 GCF_000699145.1 Aptenodytes forsteri | reverse complement strand
CCCTTCCAACTCGAGATATTCTGTGCTTCTATGACTATGCTCTTCTCTCTGCTGGACGCATTACTGTTCACACAGACAGAAGCACTCATGACAGACGCACAGTCACCATCCTTCCCATTTTCTTCATTGCCTGTGGCACAGGCCATCGCAGCCAAAATACTATATTAAACAACCTCCTCCTGCACGTTGCTTTCCAGCTTCTCTTGCCATCCTGCATGACTCAGAAGGGATGTCTCAGAGGAATAAGGTTTTTCCAGCCACCAGCACGTTTACCATCCCATAAGCAGCTACAAGAGGCCACATGGAATCGTAGAATAGTTTGGGTTG
>NW_008799474.1:0-326 GCF_000699145.1 Aptenodytes forsteri | reverse complement strand
TTATTATTATTATTACCGTTATTAGGATTAATGCAGTATCTCCAGGCACAAGCCAAGGACCGAAGCCTGTGCGTTCAGGGCTGTGCAAACGCAGAGCGAGCACAACGTTCCCGTCTTGTTTGCGGGGTGGGAGGTCGCGTCTGACGCGTTGGGCCGGTTGGAGGCAAAAGGACAGTTTCTTGATACCAAAGGGGATGTGATCAGCCAAGCAGGAGGGATGCGGAGGAGCCTGGAAAATGGAGAGGCATGAAATACTGCCAGCTTGAGTGGAGCTTCAGGATCCACCGGAAATGCCAGAAGTTTTGGGCCCCTCACTCCAAGAAGGA
>NW_008799473.1:0-326 GCF_000699145.1 Aptenodytes forsteri | reverse complement strand
TAGTTTTGGAGTACGTGGTATGTTTGGCAAATGCACAGCAGAGGTGTTATACTGAAGAAAGGAGCTAAAAAATCATGGTTAATCTTCAAGCTTGAATACCAGCAAGGTATATTAGACACCTTCTTTGTGTAAGACAAGTAAACAGTATTGTTGACATGAACTACTGTACAAACAGAGTCTACCATCTCTCTGGCCACGTCAGCCAGACTTTCATAAATCACTAAATGACACTGCTGACCGCAAGGGCTGTTTCCCTGCCAAGCGTCACCTCATTGCATCCAACTGCTTTACACGCTGCAGTAGGTGACACTTTGATCTTTTTTTTT
>NW_008799472.1:0-326 GCF_000699145.1 Aptenodytes forsteri | reverse complement strand
CCAAACCAAACCAAACAATACAAACAAAACACACCCACCCACAACAAACAAACAAAAAACCAGGAAACGAAACTTAAAGGTGTTTGTTTGCCCTGGCCTTAGCGTAAGAAAACTGACTGAAACGAATACTGTGCACATTTCGTGTTAAGGCCAGCACAGATCAGCCTTTTGGATTCCACTTCGAGGACAAACACAGCAGAACCCATCCTATTTCTGAATTTGACGGCGACTAGAACATCTTCCACAACCACATAAGCTTTAACGTTGCTTGTGATATTGGCCAGACTAATCTAAGACAAGAAAAGCATTTACCTACTTGTCCAGAA
>NW_008799471.1:0-326 GCF_000699145.1 Aptenodytes forsteri | reverse complement strand
GGCGCGGCACGGCGCGGCGCGGGGCGCTGCCCGCCTTGGTGCTGAAGTAGCCGCAGAGGCGGGCGTGGAACTGGCGGAAGGTGAGCTCGGCGGAGAGGCCCTCCCACAGCCCCGCGCACTCCTCGGGGTCGGCCGCCGCCTCCGCCGCCTCCTCCAGCCCCAGCACCTGGCAGAGCGTCCGGAAGTCCTCGCCGGGGATCCTGCCCGCCCCGGCGCAGTCCAGGTGGTGGAAGATCTCCTGCAGGTACTGGTCCAGGCCGGTGGCCAGGACGACGATCTCGTTCTCCACGCCGCGGTCCAGCCCGTAGTGGTAGGCCAGGGCGCTC
>NW_008799470.1:0-326 GCF_000699145.1 Aptenodytes forsteri | reverse complement strand
AAACTGCAGCATCCTGATATTGGGTTTGTCATTGCAATGGTATGAGCTTCAGTCCCTTCAGATACCAAATTCTTTCAGATTTATTGCGGTCTAGAAATATTAAGTCTTTTATGCTCTTTTTTTGCTTTGTCTAGAATGAGCAGGTTACACAAGAAGCGGCAAAAGTGCTGCTAGCATTTCTTACTGCCTAGTCTTGGTTGAGACCCAATGCTTTTAACAGATCACAGTTAGACAGAGATCCTCTTGTACTCCCAAATTCTTATTAGCGTGCCATGTTCATTCCTTGTTTGCTCCCTACTCAGCTACGTTCATCCCAAATAGGGCTT
>NW_008799469.1:0-326 GCF_000699145.1 Aptenodytes forsteri | reverse complement strand
TAAACACCCCAAAGCTGGAGGGGCTCCGAAGCTGATGGGCCCCTGGGGTTGAACACCCAAAGGGTGACTGGGCCTAAGGTGTGATGGACCCCCGTGGTTAGACACCCCAAAGCTGAGCGGCTCCAAGGGGTTATGGGTCCCAGGGTTAACCACCCTGAGGGTGATGGGCCCCTGTGGAGATTGGATGCTGGGGTTTACCAACCCATGGTTGATGGGCCCCCAGGTTTAACTACCCCAAAGTTGATGGGCCTAAGGCATGATGGGAAACCAGGGTTAACCACCTGTACTGTTTTTTGTCTGGGATAGAGCTAAATTTCTTCATAGTA
>NW_008799468.1:0-326 GCF_000699145.1 Aptenodytes forsteri | reverse complement strand
GGGGACCATGCTCCCTGTTGGGAGCGTGTGGCATGACCCAGATGGGGTCTGATGGGCTTTTTGGTTCCTAAACAGCCACTTCTTATGGCCTTGACAAAACAACGCACCCATCAGAAAGGCGACATGGGGACAGAGAAAGCACAAGGACTGCAGCCCCCGTCTCCCAGCCCTGCTCCATCCCTATTTGCTGTAACCCCCGCGATGAGCCTCACTTCGCCGTACCTCCAGCAGCTCCCTGCAAAGGTCAGGTGGAGGAAACTGCTGAATACAGCCATCGACGAAAGAGAGATTTCAAACAGGCCTAAACACAGTGCAGGATTAGCCAG
>NW_008799467.1:0-326 GCF_000699145.1 Aptenodytes forsteri | reverse complement strand
TAGCCAATACAGTGCCCATTGGGAATACCGCAGGGCATAACGCTGAGCTAACACAGTCGGAGTCTGCCCCAGTTGGAGTCCCGTTCACGCTGTCCCGGGCTAACGTGTGGTTGCGTGATGTGCCCTTTGGTTGAATTGAAAAGGCACAGCAACTAGCCTGGATTTCTTCTTAGGCACTAGGTACGTCCATATCTTGTTCACCGGTCTTGTATCAGCTCAGCAATCGGTGAGTGAAAAGCAGGCAATGCTAGGGTAACAATTATGATTCCTATTGTGTAATGTGCAAATAGGCCAGGTGGATCACTTCTAGCTCAGGTTTCTTGGTC
>NW_008799466.1:0-326 GCF_000699145.1 Aptenodytes forsteri | reverse complement strand
TACTCAGGTTAGGAAACTTGCATTAGATTAAGTTCTGAAGCCTGTTCCAAATTGTGTGGTATGCAGACAGAGCCTTTGTTCCTTGGTTTGCTTGTTTGTTTTTTTTAATACTGAAAAGCCCTCCAAAACTTGTCTTTAAAAATTCAGCAGTGAAGAGTGAATTTGTTGATGTGCTATCTAACTGCTGTGAAAAGTACTTAGCTACTTCGTTGGAAGAAAGTGTCTAAATAAACATACAGATAGTGCTTTCCTGATAACTTATTTCATTAATTCACTTTGAAATTTGGAAGGATCTGTTCATGGTTGTGTGGTTGTTTTTTGGTTTT
>NW_008799465.1:0-326 GCF_000699145.1 Aptenodytes forsteri | reverse complement strand
GATGATTCCTAACCGTGGAAGTGGTATCTTCCCAAGAAGAGTGATGGGGATGAAGACCACAGGTAGGCATAAGATGGTGCTTGAGGAATCCCGTGACAGGGCAGAGGTCCCTTTCGGTTCTCTGATGCAGCGCCCTGTTACCAGTGTGTGCTTGCAGGGTTTGCAGTCTATGAGGAAGCATCCGAAGTGGCATGGCAGTACCATATCCCACTGAAGTCACGGGGCACATGTAAGAGGTGCAGTGTAATTATCAGACTTGGAATCTGTCCTCAACACTGAAAGTAATGCTTGCCTCTGAAAAATCAAATTAGATTCCTGAAGACACT
>NW_008799464.1:0-326 GCF_000699145.1 Aptenodytes forsteri | reverse complement strand
GTGTGGAATAGAATTTTATCCAGATATAACAAGCTTTTTTGAAAAACAAGGTAGCAAACTAAAAGAATGAAAATAGTTTTCGTGGTATAGAAAACACTATTACTGTTTTTAGGCCACTTCTGGAAAATTGTTCTATAATTTTAAGTTATCAGATTTGATATAAACTAGAACTTGGAAAGAGAGAAATTTAAAACCAAGGCATTTATAAGCTGATTAATCAAGAAATAGGATTTTAATGGATCATGATTGTTGGCATTAGAAAAGAACAATTTATTAAAGCATAGAGAGCATGTCTATCTGTCCCCATACGCCATAAGAACGGGCGG
>NW_008799463.1:0-326 GCF_000699145.1 Aptenodytes forsteri | reverse complement strand
CCAGCCTGTATTGATACGGGGGATTGCCCCGACCCAGGTGCATGAGGTATTTAAGTGTGTCAGAGCCCAGAATCCACAACTTTTGGGTAGCGGCCACATTTTTGGTGCTATGAAATCAGGCATTAATGGCTCAAGAAAGCAACATGACAACGCGCTTCTGTACCGGGGGAAGGGGCAGCTCTCATTTAGTTCTTTTGGTCCCAATTAACGATCCCTCCTCCCTTTTTAAACATATTAACACCTCCATCCTTAGTTTTTCTCCCATTTCTGCACTCCCCGGCACAGACCCTGATCTCTGCCCATCCCTGGAGCAGTTGGCCCACCAG
>NW_008799462.1:0-325 GCF_000699145.1 Aptenodytes forsteri | reverse complement strand
CATCCTAAATGATTCTATGATTCTATGATGTTGCCATAATTTGATGCATATAACATAAATTCAAACTTTGATACTATATTTTTTTGTGAGCACTGGATTGGATGAGGCTTGTAGTAAAAGGGATTGTTAATGTTTTTTCCCTTACACATAATTTTTGAATATGTAAAACAGAAAACTTACAGTAAAGCTGATGATTAGGATTTGTCTCTGACTTTATCTTGTTTAAATAAGGTTTCTCTAATAGACTTCCACTGATTAAGTAGCTTCACTAGAAAAGAAACATTATCTAGCTGGTGTCAATAGAAATATAAACTGTGCAACAGTT
>NW_008799461.1:0-325 GCF_000699145.1 Aptenodytes forsteri | reverse complement strand
CAGCCTGTCAAGATCCCTTTGAATGTTGGACCCTGACCTCTAGCTCACTGTCTGCTCCCTCCAGTTTGGAGTCTTTGGAGAATTCACTGAGTTGCCTGGTTTTCTGTGGCAGAGGTCCCCAGTGAAGATGTTAGACAGTACCAGGCCCACAATGGACCCCAGGAAACACCACTCACAACTGGCTGACAGTTAGACTTGGAAGAGTTGACTGCTACACTTTGAGAACAGTTAGTTTTCACTGACTTTGGGTGCAAGTCCATATTGCCTCATCTTGGCTACCAAAATGCAACAGCAAGATGTCAAATGTCTCACTAAAGTCAAGGTA
>NW_008799460.1:0-325 GCF_000699145.1 Aptenodytes forsteri | reverse complement strand
AGGAGAAACCAGCCAGCACAGTAACCAGGGTGCTCCCTCTCCACCTTCCCCTGCCATGAAGAGCTCATCTCACCCCTCGCCATAGTTTCTCAGCAGTCAAACTTTTGTGAAGAGTCCGAAGCAGAGGGGAGCGGGGCAAACATCTGTGAAGCAACAAGCTGAAGGTCCTGGAGCAGGTTCTGATGCTGGGAGCCAGGGGTTAGCACATGCCTTAGGGTTACTTTCCTAGGATCAGACAAAAGCCTGGAAAGCAAAGGGCATAAACCCCAAATATAAGTAGGTAGCACTCAGACCAGCTAAGAACCATCCGCAGAGACTGTAGTTA
>NW_008799459.1:0-325 GCF_000699145.1 Aptenodytes forsteri | reverse complement strand
AGGCTTTGTGGCACCAGCCCCAGGAGCCCCACAAGGCCATCGGGGCTGCTGCAAGGCACAGGCCAGAACTGCTGCTGGCAGCTGCGGCTACCCGAGCGCTGCAGACCCTCCGGAGGGGACCACCAGCACGGAGGGGGCTACAGCACCCAAGCCCCGCTGGAATGAGGCAGGCCACGACAGGCAGAGGTGGTCCTCGAGGAGGCAATGCCCTGGCAGCTCCGAGAGCTCCCTGGGCTCGGGGGCGTGCTCCCAGGGCACCTCCAGGAGCACGGACTTGCAAGGCAGATGGACTCCTGTTGGCCTCCCACAGGGAATGCCACCCCAG
>NW_008799458.1:0-325 GCF_000699145.1 Aptenodytes forsteri | reverse complement strand
TGTTTTGGGGTTTTTTGGTTGGTTTTTTGGTGGGTTTTGGTTTGGGGTTTTTTTGTTTGTTCATTTGCTCAGGTGGGTTTTTTTGTTTGGTGTCCCCCCCCCTCAAAGCACATTAAACTGTTTTTCACTGTGTAGGTTAACCACTACATCTATCAGTGGGTGTGGAAATTTATCTACAAGATCTTGCCTTTTTTTTTCTTGTCTCTTCATCATTAACTGTCTGAGGCCTGCCTCTATCAATCTGAAAAGCCATGCTCTCTTCCATTTTCTTGAATACAGTACAGGAAATCAGTACAGGAAACTGCCTTAGCTAGGGAGGTCTCTA
>NW_008799457.1:0-325 GCF_000699145.1 Aptenodytes forsteri | reverse complement strand
TATATAATATCCTGCAGCTAAAACATAAAAACTACGATAAAAAGCCTTCAAGCTTTTTCCATTTCTTAAGATGAATTATTTGGCTGTATCTAGAAATCTGGTTTGAGGGACAAAGGCTTTCAAACCAGTGATTTCCAGAACTGTGAATCTGGAATTTTTTCAAGCATTATCTCCACAGAAAATAGTTTAAGAGGTTGCCATTTCAGAACTCAGCAGCATTATAATCCCTCAGCTTTTGCAATAAGCTGAAGGCTTTCTATTGGCTAGGAACTAGTTTTAGATACGACAGCCACAAACCTCAACATTCTTCTTTTACTAGGCAAAA
>NW_008799456.1:0-325 GCF_000699145.1 Aptenodytes forsteri | reverse complement strand
AAAAAAAAAATTAGAGGATTAAAGGAAGAAAAGGGAAAAGCTGAAATGCAAGTTAAAAACCCAAGCTGAACTCAACATTGCTATGGCTAACTTCCTTTCAATACCATAGGTAACTCGGGTATTTCATTCTGCAACATACATATATACCCACTGATTTATTTTGTATTGGTCTTGGCTGGCCAGTAGCAATACACTTAGTCAACAGCAGAGCTTTCACCTGGTAGCAGTTTTCAAGGAGCATCGTGGCCGAATTTGATCATGAAGGAGGGTATCTGTACATGTACAGTGAAAAACATACAAGTTCAAGATATGGAGCTACTGGAGA
>NW_008799455.1:0-325 GCF_000699145.1 Aptenodytes forsteri | reverse complement strand
TATCAAAAACATGTCAAATTGTCAAATCTAAGAGGAAAACCTAATATTTAGAGTGGACCTGTCATCAAAACATATACAGAAAGTCAATTACTCTTCTTCCGATGAGACTGAGCAGAGAAACGCCTTTCCACAAGCCAAAAGCTATGAGAAAAGACACAATCTTCGTTTAGGAATGGAAGTCGATCAGAATAATTACACAGTACACTAGAGGCAATTCTTTCTGCTCGCTGCAACTAGACTAAGCTGCATTTGCAAACTGCCATCTATATACAGGAGTTTTGTCTTACTGGGTTTCATGCTCACCTCCAAAAGGTGCATTTTTTTT
>NW_008799454.1:0-325 GCF_000699145.1 Aptenodytes forsteri | reverse complement strand
CAAGAACATGGCAAACACTATCCAATTAAGTACTGCAAAATCGACGAATTGGATATTTCGAGCACCAGGCTGTAGGTGTGGCTTTGCAGACTTCCATGAGCACAAAAAAAAGACATTGTGCCCTTACTTAGAATGGATGTATAATTTACAGCAATAGCAGTGTGCTGCTTTTCTTAGCTTAAGCATAGTTTTGTGTTGACTACACACCTTCTGGTCACCTCAGTCAAAAGCCTGAACCAGTCTCTGCCTGCTCACAAAAGCTAATGCGGATGTACTCATGGAGATGTGGCTGAAGGCAGGAACAAGCCATGTGACAAAGCAGGGC
>NW_008799453.1:0-325 GCF_000699145.1 Aptenodytes forsteri | reverse complement strand
ACCCTCAAAACCAGCAGTTATGGCTCCTTTCTTTCTAAAATGCTGCTGTCAAAAAAAGTCAACCATCTGTAACAAAAAAAGCTTTGCTTTGAGTTTCTTGCCTTACTGAGAATACTTAAATCCATTCCCTGAAAGCTTTGACTTACATCATTTTGCTATCTTTATTCTTTGTTGAAGATGAGCTGTTCAGATGATCAGTCTGTAAGTTTCGAGACTGCTGCAGGAAACAAACAGGGAGAGAAAAATATGATTTTCCAAGCTAAACATGAGACCACTCAGCTTCTAAGGGAGGTTTTACATTCCAGCTTTTTTTGTCATGACTGTA
>NW_008799452.1:0-325 GCF_000699145.1 Aptenodytes forsteri | reverse complement strand
CTGTACTCACCTCAGTTATGTCTTTTATCAGCTTCTGGAGGGAAAGATTCTCTTCTTTGGCTCTCGTAGTCAATGCAGCTTCATATTCTTTCTCTAACCAACTTGCTTCCTGAGAACAGAATAAGGAAAGGGTGGGCAGGGAAGAGCTGCTCCCCTCTGTAGCATTCCCATCCTCAGTAGCATTGTCACGCCGATAAGCCTCAGCCCTGGTGATTCCAGTGTATTCCTTCCCATATCTATTCAATTTCTTCTTTGCTAAAACTAAGAAGAGAAAGACCAACAGCTAGTTTTTATAGGCTGCTATGAAGCCGTCCATTCCAAGGAA
>NW_008799451.1:0-325 GCF_000699145.1 Aptenodytes forsteri | reverse complement strand
CTGTTAGCATTCACAGTTTAAGCTATTTTTAGCCTATGACAACTGATCCACCAGGACATTTTCGTGAGGAGGAGTGAAGGAATCATCTAACGTTACCTCTAGTTCACTAAGTTCTGATGCTGTCTTTGAAAATAAAACAGAGAAACTGTCTTCCTGCTTCTATTTCCCAGCTATCTGTTTTGCAGGATGGATTCTATTTGTCATTGCAACGTGGTGTGGACTGGTTTGCAGTGATGGTTGGGATGCCTCCAGAGCGGAAATACAACAGTGTCTTGTTTGGAGGTATGGAAATTAACAGTTAACAAGTTAACAGACTAAAAAAAAA
>NW_008799450.1:0-325 GCF_000699145.1 Aptenodytes forsteri | reverse complement strand
CCTAAACGATTCTATGATTCTATAAAAACCTGCAGCAGGAAAGAGGCAGGAATGTCTCAGCAACCTGAGCTGCTGCAACACATCAAGTGTTTTCTGTTTCTGAAAGAGATTAATGCCCCCTGTTCAATCATCTCCCTTGAGAACTGCAACACTTTTGCACTGCAGGAACTCTGATAAGGTGCTCTCCCTGAGTAAAATGCTCCTGTTGATATTTCTCTGAAGTGCATCAAAGAATAAATACACTGTCAACTCATTTTCACCAGGGCTTGGTGTGAAGCCTGACTTCTCCTCCCCCAGCTTAACTATGGAAAAGCAAAAGAAAACA
>NW_008799449.1:0-325 GCF_000699145.1 Aptenodytes forsteri | reverse complement strand
CTTCTACTGCCTCTCAGTTTGACAACAAAGTCAGTGTTGAGGGAGCTGGAAAATCACGGGGATGCTGCTTGTGGATAGCAGTTGTTCAGTGACCTGATTGCTGTTTCTCCCTTTCCAAGGTGTGAGAATCTGGCAGAAGTGAACGCTCTCCTGCGGGAGCACCTCGATAGAGCGAATGAGGTTAATTCAGCTCTTAAAGAAGATGTTGGAAAGCTGACGGCGGACTGGATGAGGGCCCGTCAGGAGCTGGAATTGAAGGAGAGTGAATGGCGCAACGAACGTGAGGTAGGGATAGGCTACAGGAACGTCAGATGTGCTGCCAGGG
>NW_008799448.1:0-325 GCF_000699145.1 Aptenodytes forsteri | reverse complement strand
AGAGGGAAGGAGCAGTCACTCAATGTGAGGGATCAGCAGACTTCGTTTATTAGCATATCATCATTACACTTTATAGGTTCCTTAACTAGCTCATACATATTACAAAAGCCAAGCTCCTTATTGGTTAGTAGCCTAAAGGTCAGCCCTTACATACACATCCTGTTCCTCCCAGCTACCGTCCCCTTTTGCTAACCACAACTTCCTTGTCGGCTTTATGCCGGAGTAAACAAGGTCAGTGTGTCCTTGCACTTTATTGGTTCTCACACCAGCTGTTTTCGCCACTTCTTGAGATCCTGCTGACTTACCATTTCTATGTTGACATGCC
>NW_008799447.1:0-325 GCF_000699145.1 Aptenodytes forsteri | reverse complement strand
CAGCCAGCCTGCAGATTGGGGTAGTATGTGGCACTGACGGACTGGCTGGTGTGAAGACATTGTTCCCGGAGCACCTGTTGCACAGCCCTGAAAATCTGCCCCAGTGTCCCAGCCCTACAACAGAGACGGCATTGTTTTAATGCCTAAAGCAAAGTCCTGAGCACTTAAAATCTTACCAGAAAGTCTGCTATTAAAAATCATCCGGGGCCTGCCGCTAGACAGTAAGTCCTTTGGAGGGCAAGGACTGTATATTTATTTCCTGTGTATACAGTACCTAAGTACCTGCTCTAGCTGGGTTATGCCGCATGATTGAAGGTGTTGCCAC
>NW_008799446.1:0-325 GCF_000699145.1 Aptenodytes forsteri | reverse complement strand
CCCCAGCCAAAACCAGCACAACACGTAAGCAGCTGCTCTGTGGGATACGCTCCCCTTCTAGTCACACAGAGGCATATTCTGGTGCTTTCAGAATTACATTTTTCTGTGCCTATAAAAGCTGGTGCACAGAAACAGGAGATGCACAGAACAGGAGCCACAGTCAGTACACATGTCTCTACTCTTACAATGCCCTGTTTTTTGAAGTCTTGCTCTCTACCACTCTAGTACCACTCTCATGCACATTGAACATTTTTTCCTCTAAAACAAAGGAGATACAGCAGTTGAAATGAAAATACATCTGCAGGTTCTAATTACATGCAGTTAT
>NW_008799445.1:0-325 GCF_000699145.1 Aptenodytes forsteri | reverse complement strand
AACTGCTTAACTCAAGCTTTAACATAGTTAAAACTGAAACCATCAAAAAGAAAAAAGTGTGACGTTGCCTGCAGTATGTTACCCTTTCAGTACTGTGCCCATCAGTCAACAGCAGCTGGGTGTTTAAACAAGATGCTTATTTTCTTCAGGTTTTCATTATATTAGAATACACTAAATGATACTAATTGGCACATATATGTTAAGCTGTGCTTATAAGAACATTAACATTCAGTGTAGAAAATGCTGAAAAAAATCCATTGAATTTGTACTCAACAAATAACTTTTCATAGCTAGTTGTAATAACTTACTAAACCCAAAACTTGAA
>NW_008799444.1:0-325 GCF_000699145.1 Aptenodytes forsteri | reverse complement strand
CTACCAGTCTTACTGCTACTCCGAAAGCCAGTCCCACTCAAGGACATACTCGGGAAGCACTTGGGCCACGGGAGTTTCCGCACATACTGGCCCAAAAGGAAAGCTGGCCAGCTGAAAGCTGGCATCCAGCACAGCCAGGCTGTCGCCCTCAGATGTTTGCTCACGAAAACTCACCAAGAGCCACTGGGAGCAACAAGAAGAAGACTTTCAAGAACCTCTTCTTCTGCAGGGCCATCTTTTGCCTGAAAAAGAGGGAGTCCTGTGGCTGTCAGCAAACCAAGTCGTGGGCAAACCCTTTCACGGGTGGATTTCCCTTTTCAGGCCA
>NW_008799443.1:0-325 GCF_000699145.1 Aptenodytes forsteri | reverse complement strand
GATTCTGTGATTCTATGATTCTACAGCTAGTTCTCTTCATTCTCCATTGTAAATTTACAGACTTATTCTGGATGTGACAGCACAGTTTGAACACACAAAGAAACTTTGGCATCTTAGTTACCTTTAGCAGAATTTGAGACTACGCTTATACTAGCAGATTAAACAGTAGCAGGGAACATTCCCGGGTACTGGGATTAGAGCTCTTCAACTGTAAATTGTTGGAATGGTCACCTCCGTGGCATTGGGCCAGGCCAGCTAGAGCACTCGGAAACAATTCACAAGGACAAACATAGGTCAGGGATCTTTTCCAGTAGTTCCACAAAAT
>NW_008799442.1:0-325 GCF_000699145.1 Aptenodytes forsteri | reverse complement strand
CCTGGGAGAGAGGGCAGGGAGGAAGCAAAGCACAGGGACACATGAGAAGCAGCACTGCACCCGTCCACAGTGGAGCCAAGGCACCTCCTGGCGCAGCATATGCTGCCCAGCTCAAAGCCCAGGAGCCACCTCAACTAAGTCCCAGCCTCTCTCCGTGGAAGACCTTCTCTCCCCTTCCCTCTCCCATGAGAAGCAGCTCCCAGCCCTGGGCTAGGACAGCCCATATCAGCAGAGCCATACGTCAAGGGAAGACCTGATCTTGAAGGAAGAGGAGAAGAGGCTTCACACTCACCTGATTCCCAAGGAGGAGGAGGCGAGAGAAGTG
>NW_008799441.1:0-324 GCF_000699145.1 Aptenodytes forsteri | reverse complement strand
TGCATGGGCACATGCACACCCCCAGCCACACATGCACACAAGCGCACACACCCCCCCCAGTGCACAGATGCACATGCATGCACACATGGCGCACACATGCACACACATGCACACACACGCGCACACAAACATGCACACCCTGGTGCGCGCGCACACACACAAATGCACACACACACGCACATCCCGGTGCACACACACACACACATGCACACCCCAGTGCATATGCACATGCACACCCTGGTGCACACGCACATGCACACACACATGCACGCGCAGGCACATGCATACCCCAGTGCACACGCACAAGCACATGCACATGCACAT
>NW_008799440.1:0-324 GCF_000699145.1 Aptenodytes forsteri | reverse complement strand
AAAAAAAAAAAAAGTGTTTTCAGGACATAAAACCAGATAAGAAAAAAACATGTTCTGGACTGTAAGGACATCTACTCTGTTGCTGTACAGTGGAGTGAGGAACAGGGTGAAAAGAAATAGTCAGAGGTGTATGTGACCATGGAAAGTCAACAATCAAAGGACAGAAAAAAAAATTGGAGGTTGCCTGCTCAGGTCCCATTCCCAAGACTGTCAACAAAGTCCTGTCTCCTGTGATTTCCCGAATAGTTCCTAAAGAAGGTGTCTTAATGAGCATGAAGATGCGACTTTTCTCAGCTTTATGAATGATGCCTGCAGTGCATACAC
>NW_008799439.1:0-324 GCF_000699145.1 Aptenodytes forsteri | reverse complement strand
CCCCCGCCAGCCCCCGCTGGCTCTGGTGGCCCGGCGCCGTCCCCACCTGGTTGACGAGGATGTCCCCCAAGCGGTTGATGACGAAGTTCTTGTTGCTGTCGTGGGCCAGGGACTCCCTGCGGCGCTCCAGGAGCTGCGCCAGGAACCGCTCGTGGATCTGGCTCAGCTCGTCCACGCAGGGGAAGATCTTCTGCACCGTGGCCGGATCCACCTGCAGATCCTCCAGCATGGCCTTGCGGAACATGGTGGCCATGATCTTCAGCGTGCGGACGTGGTGCATCTCCGTCTGGATCAGCTCTGCGGCGGGGGGGGGGGGGGGGGGGG
>NW_008799438.1:0-324 GCF_000699145.1 Aptenodytes forsteri | reverse complement strand
AAGACCCAGACCTACCTCCCACATCCAAGTCCACTTTATAGTTGATGGAATGGGTGTGTATCGTACCCAGCGTGTGCTCCCAAACCCTATTGCCGTATCTCAGACCATCCCCGTGGAGAAAGGATGAGCTCGCGTACCCCGTGGCCTGGACCTTGCCTTCGATGGCCCCGTTCTGGTAGAAGATGAAGTCCCACACGTAGTCATGGTTGCCCATGGTCGCAATGGACCGAACCACCAGAGCAGAGTTGACCAGCCCCCCGTAGTAGAGCGACTGCAAGTTGGAGTAGTGGCGCCTCAGAGGGGAGCCCAGGTTCTGCTCAAAAA
>NW_008799437.1:0-324 GCF_000699145.1 Aptenodytes forsteri | reverse complement strand
TTTGCCTAAACTTCCCACCCTTTGATACAGCTCCTTGATGCTACCAGCTGGTTTCCAAGGCTGGGCCTGGCAGAGGAGGGAGGAGAGTTGGGGTCGGCCCTTTTTGGCTCCTCAGGCTAGAGAATGACACCCTTAGCTGCATCAAGAGGGCAGGCACGGCAAGAGGGATGATACTGGAACAATCGAGGTTGGAGAGGTGTCCAAGCTCAAGCTCTGCAAGCAAGACCAAAGCAAGCCCTGCCTCTGGTGACTCGGCTTCCCAGATCACCATGGGATGGAAGGGGACCCTCTGCTGAGGAGCTCTCATGGACAGATGTCCCCACC
>NW_008799436.1:0-324 GCF_000699145.1 Aptenodytes forsteri | reverse complement strand
GGATGGATGGATGGACGGACGGACGGACAACCGTGCATGGGACGGGTGGGTGGATGGCCAGTTGACCCAAAAGATGTGCGCTTGCAAGGGGTGGATGGTGGGCGCCCATCCGCGCCCTCCCACCCACCAGCCTCACCCCACCCGGGTCCTCCGTGGGGTGGGGGCGGGCGGGAGAGGCGTTCCTTACGGGGCTGAGGGCTGAGGAGATGGGCGGGCGGAGAACGGGATGGGCGGGTGAGGGACGGGCGCGCAGCTGGCCGGTTGGATGGGCGGTTGGGTGGTTGGATGGATGGGTGGGTGGGTGATTGGATGGATGGTTGGGTG
>NW_008799435.1:0-324 GCF_000699145.1 Aptenodytes forsteri | reverse complement strand
ATATAATCAATTATTCAATGTTCTTTTTCAGAGAGTGCCAAATGACTAGTCTCTAAAAGGGAAAAATCTTAGGATTTGCAGGCCAGTGGGGATCTCTCTCAGAAAAAGAGAGAAGGTCTGCATATTTAAGGATAGGAGAATAGAAAATCTATTAACACCAAACATCCAGCTTTTCCAGAGTATTCCTTATATTCTTACAAATGACATCAAGACGGACACTCTTTAAGGATTTGTTCAATAATGAAGAGTCAGGAAAAAACATGAAGCTAAGGAGTAGTCTCTCCAAAAAAATCTTGTGACAGTGAATTTCTGCATCTCACAAGA
>NW_008799434.1:0-324 GCF_000699145.1 Aptenodytes forsteri | reverse complement strand
AAAAGAAAATAACAGCTAGTCAGTGTGTGAAACAAGCATTAACAATGCAGCAAATGAGTTCCAAGCAATCAGGTTTGTTCAGCTGCTTTTGATTTTTCATTGCTTATAGCACATAGAAATTCCATGGATTTCCATGATTCTGTTTGCTAAACTGATTAGGTTTGATAGAAACTCATCACAAGGTAGACTTTAAAAACTTGAAAAAGTGCACTTCCCTGTTTATTTCTTTGTACATTCAAACGAATCGATACAGTCAGTACAGCAAGGGAAGAAGACTGTTTTACTGCAATCACATGAAACCTAAGCAGGTTTTTTTAGTTTTGG
>NW_008799433.1:0-324 GCF_000699145.1 Aptenodytes forsteri | reverse complement strand
TATATCCAGAATATAGACATTCCTGTTATGTCCCCCCAGAGGGCCATATCTTGAGGATGCCTAACACAAATTTTTTTCCTTGCAAAAATCAGACATTCTCTCCTTATTTTGGAAAGGAAAAAGAAGTCATTGGTCTTTCCTATAACAGCCTAGCGATTACCTCACTCATCCCAGAAATGGGAGAACTGGCCTTGGTTGCTGTCTCTGTCTGAAGAGCTTCTTCACTGGAATGATTCCTTTCCGCAGGTTATACTCTCAGTTGCAAGGGAACTTTCCCCCACTTTGTGCTAGATCTGTATGTGTTGTGGTTTAACCCAGCAGGCA
>NW_008799432.1:0-324 GCF_000699145.1 Aptenodytes forsteri | reverse complement strand
CCATCCAGCATGACCTTAAAATAATATATATCTGTCTGTTTTAGAGTTTTTTAATACACCTATCATCATGGCATATTTGTTTCCCTTCTACATCCTCATCCTCTTAGAATACACTTTTTTGCCCATTGTAGGGATTTTTGTTGCTTTTTAAGTGAGTAGATGTGAATATTAGAAAGAGTTCAGGAGAAAGAGAAGCATTTCGGTGGAGCATTTCAGCATTTCAACCTCCTGGGAGGTTGCTGGTTGTTGAAAAGGTTTTATTGAGAGGAAGATTTTGCAGCATTTTCTAATTCTGGTCAGACTCTGGATTCACCATATTTCTTC
>NW_008799431.1:0-324 GCF_000699145.1 Aptenodytes forsteri | reverse complement strand
GGCACGATGCACGGCACAGGGCATGGCCATGATGCACGGCATGGGGCATTGTGCACAGTGCACGGCATGGTGCGTACCGTGGTGCACAGTGCACGGTGCCTGGCACGGGGCATGGCCGTGGTGCGCAGCACAGCGCTCAGTGCACGGTGCGTGGCCGCATGGTGCATGGCACAGGGCATGGCCGTGACGCACGGCACAGTGCGCAGTGCACGGTGCACGGTCATACGGCGCGTGGCGCAGGGCACGGCCATGCTGCACGGCACGGTGCACGGCGCATGACGACACGGTGCATGGTACGATGCACGGCACAGGGCACGGCCACGG
>NW_008799430.1:0-324 GCF_000699145.1 Aptenodytes forsteri | reverse complement strand
GCATATCCCCCTCAAGAAATTCAATAGTATGAAGTGCTGTACATAGTCTTCTCTGTTAGTAATTATATTTCTGAAATAGAAAATATTGAATATTTATTTTTCACTGCAATTTAGAAAATAGAGAAAAGTCACTATTTATTATACACTACCTGTTTAATTTCAGTAATAATGTAAGCAGTAATTTAACATTTCTGTCTGTGAAATAACCATAAACAGGACATGATCTTCTAGGTTTAAATTTTAAACTTCATGAATTGATCATGGATGGTTTGTAGCAAATTTTTAGAATTGCAGTGTTTCTTCACTGTCTTCAAATAAGCATCA
>NW_008799429.1:0-324 GCF_000699145.1 Aptenodytes forsteri | reverse complement strand
CCCTGCCGAAACCAGGACAGACATAAAGTATCATTTATCTTAAGATGAAGGGCTTTTAAGATGTAGTTTCATGATTCAGGAACAGTCCTTAAACAGTTAGGAAAGGTGCATCTTTATCCTGGAAAAAGGGAACAGGTTCATGTCCAGCTGAGAAAAAGAGCCCTTTTACTGAAAAAGATTTTTAAGCATATAGTAGTTTGGTATATTTGAAAGTGCTTTCTGATTCATAGTTTAAGTTAATTAATATGTTTCTAGGTCATTAGAAAGCTTTGCTTTGTCTGTTAAGTTTCACATGATATCCATTTGTGCTGGTTTTGGCTGGGG
>NW_008799428.1:0-324 GCF_000699145.1 Aptenodytes forsteri | reverse complement strand
TTAGGGGTCTGGATTTCTTTAGAGGATGCCACATTATTGTTAATAGTGGTCTTGGTAGGAGATGGTCACAGATAATGAATTTCAGATTAAGCTTTGTTATAAATGCATAATTTTGCATTTGTCCCAACAGTTTTAATTTTTTTGTCTTCTTTTTATTATAGCAACAGCAAGGAGCAAGTGAAAAGTTTTAGTAAAGATGACTACAACCAAAAAAATCCAGTGATACATGGAATAATTATTTCTTGTTGTCAGTTCTCCTTTTGAAAAATCCCAGCTTTAAATCTTGTTGAAATACCTTTAATTCTCTGGATATGACTGAGTATG
>NW_008799427.1:0-324 GCF_000699145.1 Aptenodytes forsteri | reverse complement strand
GGGCCCGCAGAGGGCCCTCGCTGCCTCCCCTCTGCCCTCTGCCTCATGCACGCAGCCCAGCTTCCCCCCGCCTGCCCTCAGAGGCGCAGCGCTTGCCACCAGGCCCACCTCGACGAAGACGGTCATGGCGCCGATGTCCTGGTAGGGCTGTCTCTGGAGGAGGCCTGTGACCGCCTGTTCAGACAGGGAGGTGCAGTAGGCCGGTTCTTCACGCCGCAGCACCCTGGCCGGGGGAAGAAGGCACTGGCGGCACCGAGCTGGGCAGGCTAACCTCTCTGGGACTGCGCTGCCAGCCCCAGCCATTACCCCGCAGGCCAGGCCACG
>NW_008799426.1:0-324 GCF_000699145.1 Aptenodytes forsteri | reverse complement strand
CAGTGGCATCAATGCCCGAATCTTCAACGGCATCTCCATCCGCAATGGTGTCTGTAACGGTACTTGCACCTGCAATGGCATCTTCATCTGAAGTGCTGTCTGACGTGGCATCTGCATCTCCAGTGGCCCTTGCAGTGGCGTCTGCATCTTCAATGGCATCTCCATCAGCAACTGCACCTGAAATTGTATGTCTGAAATTGTCCCCCTCCAGGGCTGGGGGCAGCGTATGAATGACAGCTGGGGACGTCCCGGAGGGTGGCACCTGCCTGGGCCCTGTGTCTCCCACAGGAGTTCAGAGCTGGGCCAGGAGCCCTGTGTGGGGGG
>NW_008799425.1:0-323 GCF_000699145.1 Aptenodytes forsteri | reverse complement strand
TGATTTTTAAACTACTATACTCCAATGTATGATAAAGCTTTGTGAGTGCGGTATTTAGGAAATGAGAAGGGAAGTCAGGATCTTGTATGCTGTGTGTTGTGCTTTTCGGCTGTCAGATCATTTGACCTCACTGCGTATATTAACCGCAACAGTATGAACATAGGAAGTTTGTTTTGTAAATTATTTTTATCCCTGTATCCTCTCAATGCTTAGAGAAAAAGCATCGTGTATTACGCAGTACCTCTTTGCAAGGTTATTGATATGACACAAATACGATCTCATAATTACACAACAGTGTAAAACTGAAGTGGTGTACTTTTTTT
>NW_008799424.1:0-323 GCF_000699145.1 Aptenodytes forsteri | reverse complement strand
AAAAAAAAATCACGCTGCGTTCAAGAAATCTGAGGCAGAACAAAAACATTCCATGAACAAGAAATACAGGGGAACCCTCACTGGTGGGGTGATGTATCAGGCCCATGAACAAGTTGCAGGCATTTTCTTTTTTTTCATGATTTCTTCACGTTTCCTACTTAGTTTCCTAAATCGCTGCCTCGGAGGCAAGAGTAATCCAATTTTAAGTTGCACTAGTGATGTAATTCTCACGGCAGAAGAAAATTTGTCTACGTTTCAATGCTGGGACCACTTCAAGTTCTCCACTTAGTTGTGTCCCTAAGTTGACCTTGTCTTTAACAGAT
>NW_008799423.1:0-323 GCF_000699145.1 Aptenodytes forsteri | reverse complement strand
GTTCCTCACCCTGTGACTGCCCATACTGCTGAGTGCAAAGCACCAGCAGATTTATGAGGAATGGCAAGAGATAAGATATGGGCTGAGGTTGCTCCCAGGGAAGAGTCAGATCCCAGCGGGGCGGAGAACAACAGTCTCTCCTCCCAGGGAAGGAAGGCTGCTGAGTACAGAGGGGGGTATCCTAAGTCACACCTCACCCTCAAGCTGTACCTAAACATAGCCAACAGTTTTCTCACAGTCAGTGAGAACCTACTTGGCATCACCACTCTGTGCCTGTGCTCGTGTATGGTTTTGTATGAGAGAGAGAGAGAGAGAGAGAGAGA
>NW_008799422.1:0-323 GCF_000699145.1 Aptenodytes forsteri | reverse complement strand
TGGCCATGCCCTGTGCCGTGCATCGTGCCATGCGCCGTGCGGCCATGCACCGTGCCCCACGCCCCACATCTTGCATCATGGCCATGCCCTGTGCCCTGTGCCGTGCTCCACGGTCATGCCCCATGCCATGCCCTGTGCCGTGCACTGTACCGCACCCCATGCCGTGCCCCACGTTGCGCGCATGCCGTGCCAGATGCAAGACTTTGTGCCGTGCCCATGTTGCACACCGTGCCACGCAGCGAGCCGTGCCCCGTGCTGTGCCCCGTGTCGTCCACCCTGCTAAGCCTCGTGTCATACCATGTCGTGTCCTGTGCCGTGCCCCA
>NW_008799421.1:0-323 GCF_000699145.1 Aptenodytes forsteri | reverse complement strand
CCCAAACTATTCCATGATTCTATGATATCTTTATGGTTCAGTATTTCACCCTGGACCTCTCTTCTTGAGTAGAGGTAGATTCCCGCAGTTCTCTCCTGCTAATTTTATATAAATGCAATATCTTAAGTGAACTGACTGTATTACGCAATGTGCTGATATTCCATGATACTGAAATCCAGCACTTACCATAAAGTAGGTAATGCATGTGGAAGGGCACCATCTGGGTAAGGCAGAAATTCATGCATCTTTCTCAAGGCACATTATTTTCCATTTCACCTGAGGAACTAGAACTCTTTGGTACTTCTTGCTAGAAATGCCCTTTA
>NW_008799420.1:0-323 GCF_000699145.1 Aptenodytes forsteri | reverse complement strand
GCTCGGCCTACTCTAGCTCTGCATCTCTCTCTGTCTATCTCGAGTGACCTCTCTATTTCTGAGCAAGCACTGAAGTACAGCTTCTGGGACCTAACAGTGTTGTGACCTCATCCTCGCGACAGGAGTAGACGTGCATCCCCGCTGGAGCAAGCCAAATTTGCCTGCAGAGTAAAGGCTTCCAGCTGGTGGACCCAAGGGATGCATGCCCGCAAGGCATAGGTGCCTCCCGCCTTGTTCAGCTGGGCTGTGGGGCTGGCCCAGCTGCCCTATCAGCCGAACACCTCCCACCACCCTCCCCTGCCCCGCAGCCTCGCGCCCCGTGC
>NW_008799419.1:0-323 GCF_000699145.1 Aptenodytes forsteri | reverse complement strand
AAAAGCTTCTTGCCCACCCCCTGCTCGCTGGTGGGGTGAGGAACAGAGAAGCCCCTTGATGCAGCGCGAGCATTTTTTTTGGCGAAAGCTGAAACGTCTTGTGTTTCATCAGGACGGTTTTGGTCACAAATCCAAACGGCAGCACCGCACGGGCTGCTCTGAAGAAATTTAACTCCGTCCCGGTCAAAACCAGTTTAGCCTTTGGGTACGGAGCGCCTCCTCCCAGGGCGCATCTCCGGCCTCGTGTCGCCTGAGCAGCCTGCCTCTCCACGTGTCTCCTCGGGAGCTTCCCCTCAACAACCCCACGCAGCGCTACAGGCTTG
>NW_008799418.1:0-323 GCF_000699145.1 Aptenodytes forsteri | reverse complement strand
CTCCCACTTCTGCAGCTCAGGGAGCTCCCTACATGCAGATCCCAGCCGGCCCAAGGGCCACTGCAGACGCACACAGCGTTAGGAAGCGCAGCCAGTAGGACCCTTTTGGACAGAGGTCCTTCCTCTTGTGCAGCTTTCCTTTGTGGACAGGCTGTGCAGAAGCTGCCACGGCCCAAGGGAATCACTTGCTTAGCCTGCAAGCCTGTGAGGGGAGGCCGTATGTGCTTCCAGCCTGGCTGGCATGATCAGGTGGGTATGCGAGAGAGGCAGACGGGCAGAGGCAGCAGGAGAGAACAGCCTGTGCAGCTGTGAAGGGGAGGTTG
>NW_008799417.1:0-323 GCF_000699145.1 Aptenodytes forsteri | reverse complement strand
TGGGACATGGAGTGATGGGGACATGGGGCATGGCTGGGTCATGGGGACGAGCGACAAAGAGTGATGGGGGAAATGGGACACAGCGGAGTGATGGGGACATGCAACACGTAATGATGGGGGTGTGGGACGGCTGAGTGACAGGGACATGGGGGATGGCTGAGTGACGAGGACATGGGACAGCTGAGCAATGGGATGTGGGACATGGTTGAGTGATGGGGACGTGTGACATGGAATGATGGGGATGTGTGACATGGAGTGAGAGGGACATGAGACATGGCTGAGTGATGGGGACGTGACATGGAGTGATGGGGACGTGGGACATG
>NW_008799416.1:0-323 GCF_000699145.1 Aptenodytes forsteri | reverse complement strand
AAGAGACCTGGCTAAACTACCTAAACTAACTGTATTCAGGAGCTGATTACTCCTGCCTTTCCTCTGGACTCAATGACAAGTACCTTGTTTTAATGAATCTATTTACCTGCTTATTATAGCAAAAATGTCAAAACCCAAACCCAAACAGGACTGCATTAATGAAATATCACATATTACTTAACTGTATTCTTAAAATGTTAGCCACAGGACTGCACATACAAAAGAGAGAGGAAGACTCATCAGAATGAAGAGTGCTGCACAGAGTATTAATAAATGCCCTGTTACAGAGATGCACTTAGGACAAATAAACATGTAAGGATGGG
>NW_008799415.1:0-323 GCF_000699145.1 Aptenodytes forsteri | reverse complement strand
GCCCACTCGGAGCTGCACGGGGATGGCAACTCCATCCATCCCCACGTCTGCTGTCCTTCCAAGGGCTCTCAAAAAGAAGGGAAACAGCTTTATTTCGGTTTGTTCCTTGCCGGTGGAGCCCCTCTGCGGTGCCAGCTCCGTCCCTGTCCGGTGTTAGCAGAGGACGTTGGAGGAGTATTTAAGGAGCACTTGTTAATCACATTATTTTCTCCACAGGTTACAAGGGCGGCTGAGATTTAAACAAAAGTGCCTGAAAGAGCTGCCTGAGCGAGGGTTTTTGCAGCAGAAAGGCAGCGGCTCCGGCGGCGGGAAAGGGCTGCCCC
>NW_008799414.1:0-323 GCF_000699145.1 Aptenodytes forsteri | reverse complement strand
CCCCTGTCCCCAACGTCCCTCTCATCCCCTGTCCAGTGCACAGAGCCACGGCTGCACGCTAAGGATTGTCACCGTGTCACCGTCTCACTGCATCACCCTGTCCCCAACGTCCCCCTCCATCCAGTGCACGGAGCCGTGGCTGCGTGCTAAGGGCTACCACCATGTCACCACCACCGTGTCACCACCACCGTGTCACCTTGTCCCCAACATCCCCCTTGTCCCGCCCCAGGTCATCACCCAGCCAGCGGACGGAGGCATGGATGCACGTTAAGGACCGTCACCACATCAGCGTCACCACGTCACCATCACCGCGTCACCACTGC
>NW_008799413.1:0-323 GCF_000699145.1 Aptenodytes forsteri | reverse complement strand
GTTTTAGCCACCATTCTTTTACTTTTAACTTGGCACTGAATGTCCTGGGGCTCCATGTGCCCCACTGCAGTATGAACCATGCCGCAACAGCCTTGTCAAGGCAGCAACATGTTCGCACTAGGACTGCCCCTTGGGACTGGAACCCCAGCCCTCTGCTCATACATCCTTGGTAAGGGTTAACAGCTATGGCTTGAAGGACAAGAAAGCCTGCAAAAAGGAGCTGAAAGAAAATCTGATTCCTTTCCCTACCACAGGGGTCACATCCAGGGACTTCACTGACAAGGTTAAACCCTAATACTGCCTGACAATTCACAATCCTGCCA
>NW_008799412.1:0-323 GCF_000699145.1 Aptenodytes forsteri | reverse complement strand
AAAGCCCACCAGAACCATTCCATTATGCACAATTATTTAAGCCCTTCTGCGACTGACCAAACCCTTTACAAACTTGCCAAACAGGCAAAGCCAATTCGTGGATTGACACAAATTCACCTCCCCACTGAGGCCATGAATCACCATATATATAAAACTAAAGAGAGACACTGATGTGACCGCGGATAAACACATTCCTCGCATTTTTTTTTCCAGTTGGAAATTGACCCACGTTTGGTTTGAATTAAAGATTCATCGCACTGAAACAAATAACTAAATGGAAAGATACGAGTCCCTTTGAAGAGCATGCAAATCAAATTTGGGTG
>NW_008799411.1:0-323 GCF_000699145.1 Aptenodytes forsteri | reverse complement strand
GATGCGGAGGTAGGGTCCATCGGCGGGGCTGGCTGGGCGCTCCCCTGCAGCCTGCTGGGCAGGGGCGTTGGAGGGCCCCGGAGCTGCATCCCCCCTCGCTGCTCGGTCCCTCCCCTCGGGCCCCCTTCTCCCCGCTGCGGGGCCGCTGTTGGTGGGCCGTCGGCGCAGGTAGTAGCGCCGCTGCGGGGATCTGCTCCGCACCCTGTTCCTGGCCGCGCTCCTCTGCCCGTGGGCGGACGGGCCGACGACATACTCCCGGTAGTCATCGTCCGCTCTCACCGTGTGCAGGACACGCTCGAAAGGCTGCCTGCAGAGCGGGCACG
>NW_008799410.1:0-323 GCF_000699145.1 Aptenodytes forsteri | reverse complement strand
GCCAGCCCAGCCGCCTCTCCCTGCCCTGATCTGTGCCCCGAGGCAGGAGATGGTCCCCTGGGGTCCTGTCGATACCCACTCATGGCAGGGATGCTGGGGCTCTTGTCCTTCTCCGCGTGTACGATGGGGCTGGCAGAGCCCAAGTCCTCGCTGTGCAGCTCGCCTTGCCTGGGGCTTTCTGACGACTCATGGTCCTCAGCAGCCACCCCAGCCCTTTCATCCTCTGCCGCCCTGGGTGCACGGCTCCTGTTGGGGGAACCACTCGCCACCCTGCGGGACAGCGGAAAGGGGTGAGGGTGGGGAGGGGGCAGCCCACAGCAAGC
>NW_008799409.1:0-323 GCF_000699145.1 Aptenodytes forsteri | reverse complement strand
GGGGGGTGAGGCAGGGATTAAAGCAGTTTGGAAAATAGATGGAAATAAAGCTTGTTATACGTTCTTCACAGTGCAAAATTTTGACGTCCGTAAGGAATCTCACCTCATATTATCTCTCTTTTTATTCTAATGTAGTCTTTCCTGTGTACTGAATTCTCCCATTGCCAGTACCATTCGCAGCCAGTTCTTTATCCAGGTGTAGCAAGTGCTCTGGGCTCGACTGGGACAGGAGTATATCCCTGTTGTAACCAAAAAGTACTTCGATTTGATCCTACAACCCTCCCAAAGGTACTTCAATACTAGCTCACTTTTAGAAGAGCATA
>NW_008799408.1:0-323 GCF_000699145.1 Aptenodytes forsteri | reverse complement strand
CAACAGTGTTATTTGGTCATGGATGTTGGGGTTGAGTGAGAGGTGCTGAGCATTAGTGGATTAGTGGATTATGTTCAGCGTCTTTTTCTTGATCAGGCCCTTTGTGAGAGAAAGAGACAATAGGGGGAGGGAAGGAACAGGTTCAGATGGGAAAATCCCTTTGACATCTTCCTTCATGTTTGATTTTGCTTTCCTTTTTTTTATTCTGAGTGGGACTGAAAGCTATATGGCTGGAGAAAAAAGCAAACTATAGCAAAAACAAAGCTTTTCACAGAATCACTGAACCACAGAATGGTTGTGTTTGGAAGGGACCTCTGGAGGTC
>NW_008799407.1:0-322 GCF_000699145.1 Aptenodytes forsteri | reverse complement strand
ATGTGAAAGTAATGCTAAAGCAAATTAAAGGGTAGTGTTTGGGATATTAAAGTCAACAAATATGTTGTATTAAAAAGCAAAATAAAGTTATTTAAAATAAATATTTTAAAAATTATCTTTATTTAAAGGAGCGTTACAAGATGTATGTTAGGAATCTCCATCTGCTTAAGACTGTGAAAACAATAGAAGAGAGACTTACAAAGCCCAAAGATTGTAATAAATCCAATTGTATTTCTTTACACTTCAGAAATGATTGTTCTGTGAATGTTCCTCATTACATCGAATGAGATGCTCTTTACCTTGCTGCAAATAACAGGAATTT
>NW_008799406.1:0-322 GCF_000699145.1 Aptenodytes forsteri | reverse complement strand
ATTTCAGTCGGGAGATAAGAGATTGGATATTGGGAAAAGATAGAGAATTAGCAAATCATGATGGAAACACATAGCCTTGGCTAAGAGCAGACCCTAATTGGGATTGTAACAATGCAAATGACCAAGTGGCATGTGAAACAGCTTGCCATAACATGGTCATGCCAATAAAAGGCTGCAGGACAAACAAGTGTTAACTGGGAAAGAATTCAGGAGGTGAGGCAAAGATCAGACGAACACCTGAGTGACTTTAGGAAACACTTGAGGCAAGCACTATTGTGATATGGAGGGATGATTGAGGAAGACATTAATGACAAATTGGCAG
>NW_008799405.1:0-322 GCF_000699145.1 Aptenodytes forsteri | reverse complement strand
ATATAGGTAGTCTCAAAGATGGGAAGATGAGCGCACGCTCTGGACAGTAGATGTGCTCTGATGATTGTGAATCCCAGGAGCTCTAACACAAGTGAAGAACTAGGGTGGTTTCCAGCGCAGAGTGCAAGGATCTAGCTGTTCAAAAGGTAGGGCTTACATCTAGAGGGTGGAACTAACTCATACTAACAAGCAGGTGAGCCACTGAGCCTGCAACAGCGAAAGAAGCAACGAGCATCTTGCTCCATGCATGGAAGTGTCATCCAAGCTGTTTATTTCTGATCACGTTCAAAGTGGCAAGTAAAACAAGGAGGGGAAAAAAAAA
>NW_008799404.1:0-322 GCF_000699145.1 Aptenodytes forsteri | reverse complement strand
AGGGGAGAGAAAGATAATGACAGAAACCTTGGACCTTGATGTCTATGCCGGCATGTGCAGTTAGTTCCTCCTGCACCCACCTGTGCTACAGCTCAGAGGTAACAGTGCTGGAATGAACTGTAGCCTAATTCCAGCAGATCCCATGTGTGCTCTGTCTTGTCCCACTTCGCCCGATTCCCATCACAAGTCACATCAACAATCCAGTTTCTTTATACTTTATATGTAAGTGTCTTCATAACCCAGCAATAAACCATCAGCAGTTCATTCTACAAACTCCAATCACCAATCCAGACGTATGGGGTTTGCGTGGCAAGGTTTTGGT
>NW_008799403.1:0-322 GCF_000699145.1 Aptenodytes forsteri | reverse complement strand
CTAACAGGTTAAACACTTCAAGTTTTCTTGTGTTGAAATGCTGTAGCAAGCATGAGGCTTTAATGTTTAAAGTCACTGTTACTATAGTAATATACTTGTCCTTTACAATGTGTGTGTGCTGATTCCAAAAGATGTACCAGAGCAGAAAATCTGCAGCTAACTGGAAGGCTCTTAGTATTGAAGGATTAAAATTATATCCTACTCGCTCACCTCAGAATCTCAAGAAGGAAAATTTTTGCATCCTGGTGTAATGAGAGCTTTGTCCTCATTTCAAGGCTGTATTGCATCCTGTTGAAGCCTGTATCACAGAAAACTTGTGCTG
>NW_008799402.1:0-322 GCF_000699145.1 Aptenodytes forsteri | reverse complement strand
ATGAGAAATGAAACCAGAAAGAATTAATTAAGACCTCTAAAGCCAGAAAACAGGTGGGGTTGTACAGGTAAGGTTTTTTTTCCCCCAATCTTTTCTTTTTTTTTCTAAATTAGATAAAAAACTACATGAAACATTAAATTGGCAGACAAGTAAAGCTAAGATAAAGTACCTCCCTTACACTCATAATGCCAGGAAATTCAGAGATGAAGCTACAACATTACTCTTATCCCATACTGCAGTACATTTGGTGTGTGGGGTTTCTCATTGTTGATGTAATACTGAGATAGGTAAGAACACAGCTAATTTTTTGCCTTCCCTCAAA
>NW_008799401.1:0-322 GCF_000699145.1 Aptenodytes forsteri | reverse complement strand
TTACTATTTGCAGAATTTCAACAATTACTAAAATGACTGGTTGTAAAGCAGTGAGAATAACTGGCGTGGACAATAAATTAGTTCCTGAATGTTACTGGCATTTAAATAACACCTACACTTGGTAAGGTAAAGCTACAGGGATTGCAAAACAAGTAAAGAGAAGGGAGGCTAAAGTGTCATATAAGCCTTGACGATCACCAGGAGAAGAGAGGCTATGGAAGACAACTCTCCTGGAGAGTTCAGCCCCAGCCCTCCAACTTCGCATCCACTGAATGATGAGAGCTTTGATGGAGGACAAAGAGATGACACTTACACTGCTGAA
>NW_008799400.1:0-322 GCF_000699145.1 Aptenodytes forsteri | reverse complement strand
TTTGCTTTAGCAGAAAAGGGTCATAAAGTCTCCCTTGCCAAAATGCAGCTGTGCAAGCAACAAGTAAATTACTTAGGGATGATAATTTGACCTGGGGAAAGGATAATATAATCAGAATGAATACAGGCAATACAAGAGATATCTTTGCCTCAAACAAAGAAACAGATGAAAGCATTTCTAGGTGCAGTTGGATTTAATAGATATTGGATACCTGGGTTTGGGGAAAAAGCAAAATCCATAATAACATTAACTAAAGATGAAGCGCCAGACCAAACTGTATGGACTCCAGAAATCCAAAAGGCATTTAAAGATCTAAAACAAG
>NW_008799399.1:0-322 GCF_000699145.1 Aptenodytes forsteri | reverse complement strand
AAGGATGACCCTATGGCCACATATGACCAACTGTGTGGCCACAGTTACTGAGGAATGGCCTACCACTCTCTAGGGGAAAGCGGCTCTAAATGGCATCACTCCAAGAATTTCCTGCAATGACCCTTTATAAGAAATCTCCCTGAGTCTCATCTAAAAATAGGTGAGAGGTCTAGAATCTCTTCCAGACCAGATGAGCTACTGGTAGTGCAGGGTGCTTCACTGTGTGCTCTTATGTAGATAACATGTTGGCTGGATGCTTCAAGACATGCTGCCTGTGGTTTGTCACCTTGTAGTCCATGAGCAGCAGTTGCACTAAATCAAC
>NW_008799398.1:0-322 GCF_000699145.1 Aptenodytes forsteri | reverse complement strand
GCGCACAACAGCACGGTGCAGTACCTACAACACGGCACAGTATGGCGCACCAAGGTACGGTGCAGGACATATAGCATGGCAGACCACCGTGTACCACAGTACGGTGCAGTACGTATGGCGTGGCACAGCACGGTGCACCACGGCACGGTGCAGTACGTATGGCATGGCACAGTATGCACAGCGTGGCACAGCACGTACAGCGTGGCACAGCATAGTGCACAATGGCATGATGCCGTACGTACGGCATTGGTGTACCACGGCACGGTGCAGTATGTACGGCACGGCACAGTGTGCCACGGCACGGTGCAGTATGGTGTGGCAC
>NW_008799397.1:0-322 GCF_000699145.1 Aptenodytes forsteri | reverse complement strand
TCTTTGATGTTGTACTGAAACCAAATTTGCAACAAAATTGAATATAAGTGTTCTATATGACACTTTTAACGGTCTTTTGTTTGGGGTTTTTTGGAGGTTAGCATTTGCATCGTGTTGACTGTGTGGGTTGTCACACCCAGGCCAACAACCTTTCATCTTTTATGTTTATTTTTAGGAAAGGTTTGGTGAGTCCTTAAAAAACAAGATTTCATATGTACTGTGCAAACAGTAAAGATTTCAGCATTCTGCTCACAAGAGAGAGTGCCGGGCCTTGGCAAACCCCCACTGGGAATGCAGTATGTTTGAGCGGTACTCTGTATGT
>NW_008799396.1:0-322 GCF_000699145.1 Aptenodytes forsteri | reverse complement strand
GGAGGGAGGGAGGGAGGGAGGGAGGGAGACAACTTGGGTGGATGGATGAAGGGAGGGACAAAGGGATGGATGGAGATCACATGGAGATAGGTGGAGACAACTTGGGTGGATGGACGGAGAAGTGGATGGACGGATAGAAGACGGGATGGAAGGACCCCACATAGGGGCGGAGGGAAGGGGTGAATGGACGGGGCAATGGATGGATCAAGAGATGGAGGGATGGAGACCGTATGGAGATCGGTGGAGACAACTTGGATGAGTAGCTGCATGGAGAGATGGACGGATGGAAGAAAGGATGGAGGGACACCATATGGGGGTGATG
>NW_008799395.1:0-322 GCF_000699145.1 Aptenodytes forsteri | reverse complement strand
ATATTAATGTTGTGCATATCCTTTGATAAATACAAAATGAAAAGTGGAATGAGACAGAGGAAGAGTCCTTGACTTGAGAATTGTGTTCAACAAGGCAGCCGAATGCACGCAGGGGAATGTACCTTTTAGATAAGATCTTTGTATAAGTAGACTATACAAGGTTTTATCTTATTTACTCACATATGCCTTTCATAAATATATAAAGCTTCCTTGTGTATTTGGGATATTTATAATAAAAAGATTTCTCTGCATTTTACCTTTTCATAGTTGAGACAGGTAGCATCAAGGCAGTCCATAATCAAAGAGATGTCATTCTTAATGA
>NW_008799394.1:0-322 GCF_000699145.1 Aptenodytes forsteri | reverse complement strand
CTCTGGCACAAATTAGTCTCTCACTACAGTAACATTAGTCCACATCACACATTCTTTCACAAATCGTAAGACATTGCTGTTTTCCTAATTAAGGTGGGCATTTCCCTTCCCGTACCCCTCCATTTCCAGTGAACCATTGCTTTATAGCCAATATCATTATTGATTCGATAGCAGGGAGTTGTCTGTTACTTACTGGAGGTCTTGTGCATACTTTGATAAGCATCTCTTTTCATCCTCCAAACTACAAAGCCCAGTCACTAGGCCTGCTGTTGGAGCCATTTACACCTCCTATTATCCTTCTAATGTTCTGTTGAGATCTTTG
>NW_008799393.1:0-322 GCF_000699145.1 Aptenodytes forsteri | reverse complement strand
AGATGGCACTAAGAACTGGAATACTAAAAGAGGAGTGACACCCAAATACAAAAGAAGGTACAATCTGTGCACTTCTCCCTAAGAATTTCTCCTATGAGGACTTCACCAGTCAAAGACATCCAAGATGGATTTCAGTATCTCACCAGCGGTCTCATGCCCATGCATTTGGATAGGAAAGGACCAGCTCAGTTCAAATGCGCTAGCTGGGGAAGCCAGATACAAAGTGATTCTTTGTAGATGCTTTGAGATTAAAATATCCTCTGATCTTCTAAGCAAAAAAAAAAAATTTGCAAAACTGAAAAATCTTGAAAGCAAAAAAAAA
>NW_008799392.1:0-322 GCF_000699145.1 Aptenodytes forsteri | reverse complement strand
GACCTCTGGAGGTCATCTAGTCCAACACCCTGATCAAAGCAGGTTTAGTTAGATAAGGATGCTCGAGCCTTGAACTCCTCCAAGGATGGAGTTTCCTCAGCTTGTTCTAATATTTGACCACCCTCATGGTAAAAAGCTGCCAAAATTTTTTTCCTTCATTTAATTGGAATTTCTCATGTTGCAGCTTGTGCCAGTTGACTCTTAGCTGACCAAAGTGCATCTCCAAGAAGATGTCATGTGGACAGAAAAATATAGCAATGACATTGAGCCCCAAACTTGTCCCTGAGACTTACAGACAATGTTACCCAGGGAGGCTGTGGAG
>NW_008799391.1:0-322 GCF_000699145.1 Aptenodytes forsteri | reverse complement strand
CAGATGAATTCTTTGGTTGGATGTATGGTGTTTGGATTGACTTTGAGGGGTGAATTCCTAGTGGTGCTTCTTAAGCTTGAATGGTTGCTTTTCAAGTAAGACTAGGTTTTCAAAAGAGGAGAGGAAAAAAAGAAAAAAGCAGGAGAAGTCTGTCCAACTTGCCAATAAGAAGTTACTAATTAAATGTGAAGAGTTTTTTGCATGTCTATATGTTTGCATGTTGTATGGGGGTTTTTGTATACCTTAGAAGGATATTTTGTTTGTTAGACCAAATATTCATTTAGAAGGCAACATATAATTTATAAACTCAGTTGAAAGGATA
>NW_008799390.1:0-322 GCF_000699145.1 Aptenodytes forsteri | reverse complement strand
CCTCCACCCATTCCCCTGCTCCTCCACCCTCCTCCACCCGCTCCCCATCACCTCCCGGCTCTCCCCAGGTGACAGAGAAGGACACGTGGCCGAGCACCCACCCCGTACCCTGGGTGTTCTCGGTGGCCTCATCGCTGTAGACGACGTTGGGCCAGTCGGAGTGGAGACGCTTGATGAGGCTGAAGGCCAGCAAGGGGTTGTCCACCGAGGCCTTGGGGTCCTGGTGCAGTGCCTGGACCTTCTCATAAAACCTACAAGGCACCCACTGGGTGACACTTGTGAGTGATGCTCCTGGGTGGTGATGCCCCCGGGGTGGTGTCTG
>NW_008799389.1:0-322 GCF_000699145.1 Aptenodytes forsteri | reverse complement strand
AACACACATCTTACCGGACAGACTTGCCCAGGATGTGCTTATAGAAGGAACGGGTGAAATAACACTCGAGGAGACGGTTGTCGTAGACGGCCTTGGCCACGATGCGCCCCACGAACTTGAAGTAGCTGAGGTGGTTGGGGTTGCAGTGGGAGGAGGGGTTGATGGTGTAGGTGACCCTGTCACCCGGCGAGGTGCGGAACAGGGCGTACATGGGGTTGAACATCTCCCGCGAGATGATCATGTACCACTCCCGCAGGAGGCCCCCCGCGTCCTGGCCCTCCTCGCCCTCGAACACGATGTACCTGGGAGGAGAAGACACACG
>NW_008799388.1:0-321 GCF_000699145.1 Aptenodytes forsteri | reverse complement strand
CGGCGCTGCCGACCGCGTCCCCGGGCGTCGCTAGGACACGGGGGTGTTCCGCGGGGTTCCTTCAGCGACCAACGGCACCTGCCGTCAGCCCCCGCGTGGAACTGAGGCACGCAGACCCCGCTTGGCCACGCGAAAATGGCGGGGGGGGAAACACCCTCGCCACAGCTCCGCAGCGCCGGGCCCTGTTCCAGCCCTGCCGCCACACAGCTGCAGCCCGCGGGCTGGCACCGCCTGAGCTCTGAACGGGCAGAAGAGGCTGCAAGATGCTTTTTGCCCTGCAGTAACTGCAAGCTTTCAGGGAAGGGAAAGGGAAGGGGAAGG
>NW_008799387.1:0-321 GCF_000699145.1 Aptenodytes forsteri | reverse complement strand
GAGGACAGAGGGACAGGGGGACAGAGGGATGGGGACACTGGAGGGACATGGGATGGATGGATGGGGGACGGACGGACAGAGGGACAGAGGGACGTGGGGATGGAGGGACGTGGGGATTGCTGGACAGACGGACGTGGGGACGGCCATGGGAACGGAGGGACGCGGGGACAGAGGGACGTGGAGATGGACGGACGCGGGGACGGGCAGACGGATGGAGAGATGTGGGGACAGACGGACGTGGGGATGGATGGAGGGATGTGGGGACGGACGGACATGGGGACAGACGGACACGGGGGATGGATGGACGTGGAGGTGGAGGGA
>NW_008799386.1:0-321 GCF_000699145.1 Aptenodytes forsteri | reverse complement strand
AAAATAAAAAAATGCTCAAAGTAGCCTTGCCTGAAGACCCTCTTCCCAGCTATGGGGCAGGTGGCGGCTCTTTCCCCTCCCATGACCCAGGAGACTTCATTAAGTAACTCAAGGCAGAGCTATTTTACATGCTGGCGTCCATGAAGTCTTTGAGAAAATGCAAGAAAACTTGAGTCAAAGCCTTACCTTCTCATTGTCTTCAGTGCAGGTACTTTCCATCTATTTGGGGATTTGACCAAACCTTCTTATCTGGGGTTTTGGCTTGTGGGTTCAACTCTGGTAAAGGGATGCTTTCTGTCTACCTAAAAATTAAGACCGTGC
>NW_008799385.1:0-321 GCF_000699145.1 Aptenodytes forsteri | reverse complement strand
GGCCGGCAGCATCACGCAGTGCTGAATGGTGATGGGGTTGTTGCCATTGAAGAACTGGTAACTGAAGAAGTCATCTTCTCGCCAGTGCCTGGCCGCGTACTCGGGGACTGAGGGGGTGGCTGGACATCAGCGCTGAACTGCCCACCCTCCATGTCAAGCCAGGGACTTCCTGGGAAGCCCTGGGTGGCGGGGGAAGACGCACAAGGCACCCACCAATCTCCCTGCCCCGCGTCCAGGAGAAAATGCTGCACATCTCATCCAGGCTCTTCCAGAAGGTGGGTCTCAAGAGGAAACCCTGCCAGAAGGTGGAAGGCCCTCTAC
>NW_008799384.1:0-321 GCF_000699145.1 Aptenodytes forsteri | reverse complement strand
GGATTGGGGAAGGGTTTCAAGCTGATCCTAATTTTATCAAGGATCTTTCTCAGTTCGGTGGAAAAAGAATACTTTGGTCATCTTAATTGCAAAACCCTCAAAGTGTTTATTAGGAAAAATTATAGCTTCTTTCACATTTTCTTTCTACAAAGTCCTGTATCCATACCAGGAAATATTCCCTGAAAAATGGTTTGGAAATAACCCAAGTGCATTGACTAAGAAAATGACATTATCTGCTGAATAATCTGCCATCCTCTCCCAGCTCTCAGACTAGAGCACAGCACGATGAGAAACTGTATACAGAGAAGGAGGTAGCTGTCA
>NW_008799383.1:0-321 GCF_000699145.1 Aptenodytes forsteri | reverse complement strand
CTACTCTTATTTCAAGATTATCATAAATGACTAAATGCTTGAACAATAGGAGTCGTGCTGCCTGTTTCAAAGGCAAGTGCTTTGACTGACAATAATGAAAGGCCCTGCTATACCTTTTTTAATTACTGTCTCATTTTTATGATTAGCAACTTCAAAACAGCTTGAATAACTTTGGAGAGCAATGGAATTTGAATCCAGGAGATGGAGCATTTTATGGTCCTAAGGTTAGTGAATCAGCGTTTTAATACAACTTTGGGATGGGCAAGAATACAGACACAATGCAGGCAAACTATATTTAGTAACCATGTTATTTTGCTTCAC
>NW_008799382.1:0-321 GCF_000699145.1 Aptenodytes forsteri | reverse complement strand
AGTTAAATACAATTAACTTGAATATACAAATCAGGATTTTTGTAAGGTTCTCCAAATTACCTGCAAAAATTGTATCTTGCAGCCCTCCTGGGAATACTTTTAAGTCAGTTTTCCAGCAGCAGAATATTAGTGGATAATGAAGTGCCATATATTCAGATTCTCAAATTGGGAGTGAGCTGTTAAAAGAATAAGATAGAAGACTCAGAGTCTGAGTGCAGGTAGTGCAGGGCTGTTTACCTCAATGACTTCTCCACACATTTTGGTGGCTTTCCTGCTTCTGATCTCACAAAGCCAGTTTTCTCTCTTCAGTGATCTTCTGGG
>NW_008799381.1:0-321 GCF_000699145.1 Aptenodytes forsteri | reverse complement strand
CCCCCCGGGGCACATCTCTGAGCTCTCCCGATTCCCACTACTCTGCTCTTTTACATCTCTGAGCCTCGGCCAAGAACATAAGAAGGTACCTTCTGCCTGAAGGCAAGATGGAAAAGAAGTGCTCACCCTAGGAAGTGAATAAAGACTGAGTATTTACCCCCCCAGGATAGACTCGAGGCTCAAGAAAACGGTGTGGCTGAGAAGCACGGCCTGCATGCACAGCTGTAAGCACACACAGATGAGAAAGCTTTTTGTTCCATGTAGCATTAGGCTTCTCTGTAAGGGAACCGCAGAGACTGGAAGGGGATCATGGACCCATGT
>NW_008799380.1:0-321 GCF_000699145.1 Aptenodytes forsteri | reverse complement strand
CGGTGCTGGGGGGGGTCTCTGGACCCCCTGCTTGCTGGGCGGCCACGGTCACGGCTCGCAGCACGGGGACACATGCTCTCTGTGGTATGAAGCGGGTATTTCTTGCTGGGATTATTTGGGTTTATCTCTCGTCATCTGTGGCCTCTGTCTCCAGTCAACAGCAGCAGTGTCACCCCGGCTGGGTGTGTTTGTGTGACCGATGGTGCCTGTGCTCGGTGTGGGTGACAGTTGATGCCCTGCGCCTGGGGATCCTCTGGCCCTGAGCTCTGCAAAGTGGGGAACCTGGCTGGGGACAGGGACATGCATTGAGTAATATTAGTC
>NW_008799379.1:0-321 GCF_000699145.1 Aptenodytes forsteri | reverse complement strand
GGTGTTCATCTGAAAACACTGCAAAACACACTTTTCACAGCAGTTCTCTGGTGAAGGCAACAACTGAGGAGGGTCTTCAGTTAACGTCAAACTGCAAAGCTCAAAGAAGTCACACTCCAGCTAAAGATCTGCTTTTAGACGCTACTAGACGTGAATGTCAAATTAAGCAATGCCCAACAGGTACAAGTCATTGAATCTTTTCTTTTACGAGTGGGAAAGAAAGGATACACGGAAAGATAGTGAAGCGGTCTGTAGAAAAGGGATGTAAATCATCAAGATTTCCAAGGATTACTCGAATCGCTTCCTGGAGAGGCCAAAAAA
>NW_008799378.1:0-321 GCF_000699145.1 Aptenodytes forsteri | reverse complement strand
GCTCGATAGAGAAATTTTTACTTGTTCTCAAAGTTTTCAAATAAATTTATTCTTGTATTCTTTTTAGTTACGCATGAGCTAAGGTAAAGCTTTAAGTGTCTGTATGCTGTTAGTTGACAAGGCAAGGTCTTTGGCAGACTTTGGGTGGATATTTAAAATGTAGCGCATGCTAGACTACTTTTTTCCATCTGGTAATATACATGGATGTTTTATAAGCAAAGGTATTTAAGAAAAAAGTGTAAAAAATTTGAGAGGTACAATATACTTCCATGAGGAAAGTGAACATCATTTTACAGGGTTCTTTTGTTGGGTTTTTGGGTT
>NW_008799377.1:0-321 GCF_000699145.1 Aptenodytes forsteri | reverse complement strand
AGAGCTGAAAGCTCCAGCATCTCATTTAGGCTGTGGACGCTCTGCTTGAGCTGTAAATTCAGAGACGTGTACCTGGAACACAATGTTGCATTTATTTTGACAGCTTTGCTTTCATTTGCAGAAATGTTCTGCTATATCAGAGGGCACCTGGAATATATTTTCCTTTTGCAAAAATGATACATATTTAGCGGTAACTACCTTAATCATCAGCTACTACATTGTCCCTGTGGAATCCTACTCTAATCTAGCCACACTTTTGCAAAAGGTCACTGATGATATTTCTTTTAAAGTCTTCTCAGAGGCAATGTTTTTGTTGTTGTT
>NW_008799376.1:0-321 GCF_000699145.1 Aptenodytes forsteri | reverse complement strand
AGGAACACCCCGGCGCAGTTACCAGCAGCTAGCAATGCTCAAAGGACCCTGCCACACGTGATGGCCTTTGGTTAGAAGAATGACCTTTCTTTAATCTCGAGGTAATCTCTGCCTGATGACATGACTGGGGATAAGGAACCAGGAGAAATACTGCGTGCGCAGGGCCTCGTCCTTGGTAAACAACTGGCACAGTTTAGAGGTACATAAACTTTGCTGGGCTCCTCTGCCCAGGCTGTGTGGTAGCTGGGTAACAGGCAGGCTCATTCCAGAGGCTGCATGCATGGCTGTCCTAGTTTTGGCAGGGACAGAGTTAATTTCCTT
>NW_008799375.1:0-321 GCF_000699145.1 Aptenodytes forsteri | reverse complement strand
TAAAGTTATCATCAAATATTAATTTTAGGGAATTAATAGAATAAGCTCTGGAAAAAGTGCCCTTAAACCAAGTACTTTTTGCTTTTGACAGCACAGGCCGTACGTCAATAGTCACCATCTCGGAGACCACTATAAAATCCAATAACCTAATGTATTGCAGTGCTGCAGTAAGCATGCTTGCTGTGCCAGTCCGTTTACATAGTTGTCTGCGTTGCTATAGATTGTTCTCAGGCACGATGAAAACACTCTGCCACAATGCCAGAGAACAAGCTGTAACACGACCACCTTTGCTTGCTGTTAACTAAAGTTATGATGATCTGC
>NW_008799374.1:0-321 GCF_000699145.1 Aptenodytes forsteri | reverse complement strand
CTGTTGGGTCTCAATTCACATTCTCCTAAATGTCTAGGAGATTCATTCATCGTACCTATGAATCACAGCCTACAGGTGTCTGTTTCTTCCCATCAGCTATGAGGGGAACGTGAGTGACCAGCTGATGTGTAGCTAAATGTCTACCTACCTCCACGTTAGATGAGGTGCGCTTCATTCCTGGTGCCCTCCGCAATGCGAAATTTGGTGAAGGAGGGAGTCAGGACAAACACTCGTTGCCGTAGAGGTCAGTGCTTTATCCCGTTCTGCTAAAAGCAGAATTCTTCCCTTGGTGAAGACTCATTAAACAAAAATAGCGTGTAA
>NW_008799373.1:0-321 GCF_000699145.1 Aptenodytes forsteri | reverse complement strand
CAGAGGTCCCTTCCAACCTTGACCATTCTCTGTGATTCTGTGCTCTGGTGCCTGCTGGAAAGGATTCTGGGACGATGGATGATCCTAAACTCCTCCACTAGGGTTCATCACAAAACAAAATCTACCTATTCCAGAATATCATGTGGCAGACACAGTCATAAGAGGAAAAAATATAATTTTATTGTGGACATCAGCTGCAGGTTGCCAGGAGTCACAGTGGCTCAGCCAGGAGATCCAACTAGTAACAGGAAATGGGCACCTACAAAGACAGAGTCAGAAAGCACTGATAAAACCATAAAGGCAGGAATAGGCATGATTTTG
>NW_008799372.1:0-320 GCF_000699145.1 Aptenodytes forsteri | reverse complement strand
CCCAGTTAGACGGTCATTCTGGGAGCCCAGCTGAATGGTTGTGGTGGCCAGGCCAACAGGATGGTCATACTGGGAAGCCAATGGGATGGGCGCAGGGGGGGGAAGCCAACTGGATGGTCGCGCTGGGCCATAGAGGTGGCCTCCTCTCTCTCTGCCCAGCAGTTAGCCACCCAGTCCCAACTGGTTGACCGGCTTCACGGCTGATGGGGAGAAACGAGTCCCAGGAGGCTGTGGGGTGGGGAGGAGGACCTGAGCTAGAGACAACCCACGATGACCACCTCTACCTTTGAGGTTCTCCACCCACGTTGAGATGAATCCCA
>NW_008799371.1:0-320 GCF_000699145.1 Aptenodytes forsteri | reverse complement strand
CACAACCCTCTCTACGCCACCTCCCCGCTCCCGCCCACCTTCTAGAAGGATCGGCCACTCGCCTGCGTGGCCCTAACAGAGATGAGCGCAGCCGCAGGGGGCGCCTGGCGCCGGCAGGTGCCCTCGGGGGAGCCCCGCTCCCGCCTCCCGCCCACCTTCTAGAAGGTTCGGCCGCGCGCCTGCGCGGGGCCCTGAGAGAGATGAGCTCCACCGCATGGCCACAGCGGGCGGGGCGGCACCTCCGGGCCTGGTCAGCTGCAGGGGGAAAACCACCGGAATAGTTACACAGCGCTGGATGAGACATGGAAACAAACGGGACA
>NW_008799370.1:0-320 GCF_000699145.1 Aptenodytes forsteri | reverse complement strand
CTGATCAGAGCCTAAAATGAAGTCTTATCAGTGATTTTTGCAATACTATTAAAACTCCTGATTGAAATACTTTCACCAGTACACCCTAAATATGTTTTAATCTTCTTCACCATATTATACTGGCAGCTCAACATCATCTATACATTGAAAAGCACCATGTAGCCCTTTTCTTCTACCTGATGAGGTCTTAAGTAATACCAGCCATTTTATTTACCAGGTATACTGCCTTGCTTCTGTATAACTGAATTCCACTCCATCTCTTTTACTTTCTGGTTACTCATTGCTTCCTCTATGAAATTCTGTTCATCTCACATGGGTGA
>NW_008799369.1:0-320 GCF_000699145.1 Aptenodytes forsteri | reverse complement strand
CAAGTTCATGAACAGCTATTTTATGCCTATTATAAAGCTTAAATAATATTATTTTAATATCTAATAATAAACATAAATGAAAACAGAAAGAAAAAAAATCCATTCCTTTGATAATATTTGAAGTTTTGATCACCTTAAGAAATATTGATTTGAGTCTTACATGCAAGTTAATTTCTGACTGCCAGAAAAAGAGGAAATAATGATAGTTTTTGTATGTATATATTTTTGTATGAATGTTAAGTTTCAGTTAGTACCTAATGCCACCTCAGGATGTTATAACAGTATTTGAAGTTGTCCTGGTTTTGTCAGGGATAGAGTTA
>NW_008799368.1:0-320 GCF_000699145.1 Aptenodytes forsteri | reverse complement strand
TGATCTGCCAAAATACAGGTGTTAGGCTAGAGATCTCCTGTTCCGTGGCCTGCTCATGCTAGCCAGCTGCTTAATTCACAGGAACGCAGAAGCAGCTCTTCTCAGGAAAAGAAAAACAAACCAAAAGACTACCCATGAGCGGAAACATTAGTTTTCTAACTGGCATTGGTCCACAAAGCAACAACCTGCCTAGCTACAATTGGAAAGGAACAAATAAAATTTCCTTTTAGCACATAATACTAAGGAACAGGACTGTCAAGTGTGTTTCATGGCTAGTCTGCCTGTTACATTGCTACATTCACAAATGAAAAAGAAAAAAA
>NW_008799367.1:0-320 GCF_000699145.1 Aptenodytes forsteri | reverse complement strand
CAATGATTCTATGATTCTATGTTTTATTAGAATTTGCATGCAAATTATGAATTAAATGTCTGTGACCTCAGGCCCTTAGATAGAAAAAGACCATGTAATTCATCACCTACCACAAATGTCTTACAGTACTATAAAGAAGATTAAAAATAAGGTGCAATTTGAACATTTGTCCATTGTTTCACAAGAAATATTTGCTTTACATATTTTTTCTATACCTAGGTCCCTCCTGTTACACTGAGATATTAGTGACTGTCATCTAGCCTTGGCAAAATCATCAATATCAAGAAATATGCAACACAGTTTATTTAAAGGCATCTTAC
>NW_008799366.1:0-320 GCF_000699145.1 Aptenodytes forsteri | reverse complement strand
TCAAGATTTGACTGTATTGTTGTTGGAAAGCTTTAGTCTCCTTTGGAAGTTACTGGACAAGGGATAGCTCTTCTGTGGTTTTTGTGCTTAAATTCTGACTGTAATGCCAATGGCACGTGGTAACCTTTCTCCAAAATTTTTAAAATCAGAATGAGCGTTAATAATCTGATTAGCTTTTAACTAAATTCAAAATAAAGTTGCAGGATGAAGCGATTGAAAATTGTGCAAATCTTACTGTGTATTACTGCTGTGCACGTTGTCCGACTGTCCACCAATCTGCCCTCCCTCTTGTTCTGTTGTAGTAATTCCTTTGGGTAATG
>NW_008799365.1:0-320 GCF_000699145.1 Aptenodytes forsteri | reverse complement strand
CCCCCACCACGACGACTTGCAGGGTCCCCTTGGGACTCCGTAGGGACCCCCTCAAGACCCCGCAGTGATCAACTTGGTCCCCCCAGACCCCCCAGGAATCCCCGATCCCCACAGGGAACGTCCCAAGGGCCTGTAGGGATCCCAAACGTACCCAAGAGATGTTCATCCTGAAGGCCACCCCACCACCATGGACCACCATGAGGACCCACGGGGGACCCCCAGATCCCAGAGTGACCCCCCCCAGACCCCACCGAGATCCTCCTGGCACACCCTAGGCCCCACAGGGACCCTCAAGACCCCCTACAGCCCCCCAATACCTG
>NW_008799364.1:0-320 GCF_000699145.1 Aptenodytes forsteri | reverse complement strand
CATCATCAGAAATGTGGCAGAGCCAGGGCTGGCCAGCCTTAAGGGACGTGTATTTGTTGCATACAGTAAACACAGACGAGGTGTCGTTATTTCTATTATTGGTTAGCTCTGTGGCTGCCACATTAATTATTCAGGGGAGTATACACTGCAATTTTGCCCTGAATTTGGGAGCAGGCTCCAGACCCCACATCTGTTTTCCCATTGAGACTGGCAGCCCAAGCCTGCGGGTCTTTGCTGGATGGGTGAAGCCTTCAAGCTCCTGCTAGACCAGCCCCCCTGGTGACACACAGGGAGTTTGAAATCTCTCCTTAAATACTGTG
>NW_008799363.1:0-320 GCF_000699145.1 Aptenodytes forsteri | reverse complement strand
AGTGATTTCCTCACAGCTACAACTCTGGGTGCCACTACTCAGTTGTGACACCTACAACCTTACAATTCAGAGGGACACTGGAAGGGTGAGAATAACACTAGAGAAAAGGGGTAGATAAAACTTAGTTTTCTTGCATAACAAATTTAAGAGCATTATTACCCAAACCTGGTAACTATTTGCTGTACTTTGGTTGCAAGACTTTGAATGTAACATTATAAATTTATCAGTCTGGGGAAATGTTTTGATCAGTGCTCCAGATGCATAGGGCACTTCTTTTTGTTAGTCACAAGGCTTATAGTTCTACTTGTTCAAGCAATACT
>NW_008799362.1:0-320 GCF_000699145.1 Aptenodytes forsteri | reverse complement strand
TTGTTGAGAGTCATACTGAGGGAATTCTGCCAGTTCCTCAGCATTTCCTCTGCTCGGTGGTTTCCAAACAGGGCAATTCCCAAATCCTCTGGTCATTTGTGGCCCAACTGGATATTGTCTCTTCCAGTGGTGTGGTTTCTTACAATGTGCACAACGATTTGGGTCCAATTGTCCTCTTCTTATTGCTCCTGTTGTTGCCGCACCTCTTCCTCCTTGGCCCTGTCCTCTCAAATTCATTCCTCTTTCTCTCATTACCAGAGTTCATCACAGCGCTACTGCCAACAGTACTTACTTCCTCTCTCTTTCTTCTTTCCTTTTCT
>NW_008799361.1:0-320 GCF_000699145.1 Aptenodytes forsteri | reverse complement strand
CCAAAAATCAATTGCCAGAGCACTGAACACAGCACTGCTTCCCACACCCAGAGGCCTTCAGTCTTGGGAAGGCTCATCCAACAGAATAACTCACCAGGCTCCTGACAGACTCAGGAATTTATGTGTCAGTACCTCCACTACCAACTTCCGTTAGCCAAAGAGATAATAAACAATAAGCACCATATGATTCCCTAAGGCAGAAAGAAAATGAAATCAATACTTATTTCTGTGAAAGTGTCATCATTTTCATGGAGAATCAGCTGCTGGTGGCCATCAGGTGCTCACCGCTGCTCTTCTGGCACGGTTTTATTGAAGACCAT
>NW_008799360.1:0-320 GCF_000699145.1 Aptenodytes forsteri | reverse complement strand
GGCTGGGGTTAAACCATGACACCATGTCACTATATGGCTTTTATTAAGTAGGTTAAGTATTATTCCAAAAATAAGCTACTGAAAACTAAGTATAGGATATGCTTCCAGAAGTGAAATAAAAAATTACTTTTGGGACTTTTAGGTGTAAAGGATTTTTAAACCTTTGTGTTGCTAGGATATACTTGATTAATAGCATTTTTTAGATATTTATTACATGAAATTAATTTTACATGACCTCATTACTTGATCAGGTTAGATAACTTTTTATATGACTTTTTCTGGACAGTTGGTTAGTACATTTAGAAACAAGTTACAACAGT
>NW_008799359.1:0-320 GCF_000699145.1 Aptenodytes forsteri | reverse complement strand
ATGGGGATGGAGAGAAAGTGTTTGGAAAGCACTTTTTTTTTGTTGTTTTTAAGTTTCACATCACTTTAGTAGCTGGTCAAGTACAATATTGTGTATACTGCATAAAATAAAGTAAAACTTTCTGTCTTTTCCAATTTTCATCTACTACAGTCCACTCCCGGTGCTGCTTTTGTCCTTCAGTGATTCTCAGTGCATCTGTTCAAATACCAGGTGTGTTTATGAGAGGATGCGGGAGAGGCGGGGGAAGGTTGCTCTGGGTCTGTGTGTGTAAGGGGGATGTTTTCCTATTCAAAATGGGAATCATGAGACTTAAAAAAAAA
>NW_008799358.1:0-320 GCF_000699145.1 Aptenodytes forsteri | reverse complement strand
GAGTAGCAAAATTTATGCAGAGTATTACTAACCTTTGTCCCAGATTAAAAAGGTGCCTAGGCTGGAAATTCAGCTTGACCTTGGCACTGGCCTCCTTGCAAGACCTTCAGAAACTGGTGCATGCTATGGGTACCAAACATCAGAGCTCAGTTATAGCTGCCAACTTGTTTGCTTTCCTCTCAACCTCCACAGACCAGACATTTCTCAAGAGAACGGACGAACAGCAGAGCAGCTTCTGGGATGTGCCTGGGACTCTGGGGCTGACCTGTGCTTGTGGGGTGACCCTTGAGACCTGGGAGAAAAGAGTGAGGTGAAGGCAC
>NW_008799357.1:0-319 GCF_000699145.1 Aptenodytes forsteri | reverse complement strand
CCCACCATGTCCCAGGCCTAAAACCAATCATCCCCGATTCCTGGTTTACTTTGTTTTCTGCTCACGCCGTTGGGTAACCTGTGACTGAACACCTTTCCTGGAAGTATGAGGCTCCTCTGCGGCCATGTGCCCCACTTCCGCGAGAGATGGGGCAAAGGTGCTTGAAAATCCCCAGCGCCAATTCTGCGCAGATGGCCTGCTCCGTGCCATCCGGCCCCGCACCGACTCCCGCTCGGGGGACACCACGGTCCCCTCCAGCACGCCCTCCTGCTGCGAGCTGCCCTGGCCCCAGGCAGTTGCCCTGGCCGGGGCTATGTTC
>NW_008799356.1:0-319 GCF_000699145.1 Aptenodytes forsteri | reverse complement strand
GAGAGGTGCACTGCAAAAGGGCAAGAGGCAACAATCACAAGCTGCAACAAGGGAAATACCATCTGTCTTTGTGGGAAAAGAAGTGACAGGGGGCGCAGTGCAGCCCTGGAAGAGCTGCTCAAGAGATGGTGACCTCTCTGACGGTGGCAGTGTTCAGAAGTTGACGGGAGCCTTCTGAGGCAACTGGGAAGCTTGGTCTGCTCGGAGCAGGAGGTTGGCCCAGAGAACCTCCAGAAGTACCATCCAGCCCACATTATTCTGGGGTGCACTGAGTCTCACGGGCCCCCGAGCAGCCACCAAAAGGCAATGCCTTGGAAGG
>NW_008799355.1:0-319 GCF_000699145.1 Aptenodytes forsteri | reverse complement strand
AGCTTGTGCTGCTGGAAAATAAACTTAAATATGTTTATAAGCAGTTGCAGGATCAGGATGTCTAAAAGCTTTACCCTTTGTACAACTTTATATAGGACAAAATATATATAGGAAATAAAAGCTAGGACAGACTTGCCCTCATTATTGCTTTCAAGTGGCTGTCTTTCTGCCTGTAATATTTCAGATGCGTTGGTAACACCATAGCAGCTCACCACAAAAAAAACATTCATAAAAAACAGAAAATGAACTTAAATATAAAAAAAGAAAGAAATTAAACATGTCTCTGAGGCAAATGCAGTGAAATGCAAACTTAAACTGC
>NW_008799354.1:0-319 GCF_000699145.1 Aptenodytes forsteri | reverse complement strand
GGGGGATGGAGGAAGAGGATCTTTGGGGGATGCCCTGAAGCCCCACTCCACTGGTGGGGAATGCCCGTATCCCCCAGTGCCATGCCAGGGCAGCTGCCCTCCCACCCCAAGCCATTTCCCGCCCACCCCCCACCAGGAGAAGGACATGACCATGCGCTGCGAGCAGGACTTGGGTCGCATCGTCCTCATCCGCCTGCACAAGTGGCGGCTCTTCTTGGAGGATGCCTGGTTCTGCAGGGACATCTGCGTGATGGGCCCTGACGGCACCCTCTACCGCTTCCCCTGCTACCAGTGGCTGGAGGGGGTTACCACAGTGGAG
>NW_008799353.1:0-319 GCF_000699145.1 Aptenodytes forsteri | reverse complement strand
AGGTGATGGAGCAAATCATCCTGGAAGCCCTTTCCCAAGATGAAAGGACAAGAAGTGGTCAGCATGGATTTATGGAGGGGAAAGCAGGCCTGACCAACCTCACGGCCTTCTTTGATGACGTGCCTGGCTCCGGTGGGTGAGGGACATTCAGCAAATGTTGTTAATCTCATCTAACCAAGGCTTTTGACGCTGTCTGCTGTAGCAATCCTTACAGACCAACTGACAAAATACAGGCTGGGGAAGAGGGCAGTGCAGGGGATGGAAATCTGGCATGGCTGCTGGTCTCCAAGGGTTGTGATGAGTGGCACGAAGTCCAGCT
>NW_008799352.1:0-319 GCF_000699145.1 Aptenodytes forsteri | reverse complement strand
CTGGCAGCTATTCAGTGGGGATTTCACTGCTGCTGTAGTACGTGTTAGTAGAACCTCTTGCATTCACTAAGAATGATGTAGGGTGATACCTGCTTTTAAAATGGAGCCAACTGCTTGGGAAGAAGAACAGAAAACACATGTCCGAAGTTAACAGCAGAAGCAGCTTAGTCACAGAACATGTACGGGGTTTACAAATACTATCATGATTGTTTGCAAAGACTATAATGATTGTTTCCAGCACTCATTGTATCACTGTTGTGATCTATTGCCATCTACTATAAGGAAGTCTTAATGAGGAAATGGCATATTAAAAAAAAAA
>NW_008799351.1:0-319 GCF_000699145.1 Aptenodytes forsteri | reverse complement strand
GGCACACGGGGCCACCCCACCACCCCAGGACCACGCCCCCCCAAACCACGCCAAAACCCCCGCACACGCTAAGCACACGCACACTAGCGGCATGCTAACATGCTAAAAACATACAAGTGACATGCAAAGCACACGCTAACGCCACACAAATGTGTGAAACGCTAAGGCTGTGTTGATGACATGCTAAGGACACGCTAAGCACATGCAGACCACACGAACAACTCAGTAAGCACATGCTAAAACCATGTTAGCATCATGCTAAGGACGTGCCAAGCACATACTAAAAGCATGCTAATGACATACCAATAACACGTCACAC
>NW_008799350.1:0-319 GCF_000699145.1 Aptenodytes forsteri | reverse complement strand
GGTCAAGATCAGCTGCCGTTATTTTACAGAGCAAGGATCCCAAGCCAACAAAAGTGACCGGCAACGCGAGCAGTCCATGACGCACACAGCACTTTCCCCACTACCCACACTTCAATTTTTTTGCACAGCACAGTCAGAAATGTGTATGTTTAAGAAAGTCAAGAGCAATTTGGAATATATTCAAGCCCTTGAGAGGATACGCGAGACAATGGTCACCCACTGCATAAGGTCAGAGGCGATCTGCAGAGCTGCTCAGGACCCTGAGTACAGAAAAGCTGGGCCCTGCCCCAAGTGAAGTGAGATCATGTATGGCCTGACT
>NW_008799349.1:0-319 GCF_000699145.1 Aptenodytes forsteri | reverse complement strand
TTTTTTCCTTTTCCAGTGAAATTAGTTTTGTTGTCTGGGTTGAAATGCAGGCAAAAATTACAGGCCAAATGATGCAGTACCAGGTCAGTAAGCAGGAATCAAGAGAAGAACAGGCTGTTAAGACAAGCAAAGGACAACTAATCTCTTTGCATTGCCTGCAGGAATGAAAGCATGATGTATTACAAGTGACATTTAAATCAGCTTTTAACTTTTACTGCTTATTTTTAGAGATTCTTTCCAGAATACTAGCCCAGGTTATGTTTAAAAGTCTCTGCTTGTTTGCCAAGTTTTTGCCTCAGACTTCACGGAAAACTTGTTG
>NW_008799348.1:0-319 GCF_000699145.1 Aptenodytes forsteri | reverse complement strand
AGCAGCAGTGGCTGAGAACTTGCTATGAGGATGTAAGAAACTTTTGGCAAGAGGAATGACTATGAACTCCAGGAGTCAAGCTGAGTATCAATGGAGTCTGGGTGGCTTGGTAGGAAGGCACAGGTATCAGCCCAAACATGCAGCTCATTCTCAACCGTTCAGATTACCAAATTATAATTGGCTCATATGGGAGAAAAGGGAAGAACAAGCATTTTTTCTCTCCTTTAAATCTCAGCTAAGGTTCATCCATTTGATCCAAGACCACCAACAACTATGACCCACAAGCAGGACAGAAGATGTGTGCTGGCCATGAAAAAAA
>NW_008799347.1:0-319 GCF_000699145.1 Aptenodytes forsteri | reverse complement strand
GAAGAGGTTGGCCAAGAGCTTGAGGGCCGATTTCTGGTAGAGCCCCACCACCGTCTCGTTGAGGGGGTCCTTGTTCTTCTCCAGCCACCCGATGATGTTGTAGTCCACCGTGCCGGCGTAGTGGATGAGCGAGAAGTGGGCCTCCGGCTTCCCCTTGACGTTGCGCGGCTTCCCAAAGTTGGCCGACTTGCCCAGGTGATTATCGAAGAGCTTGGCCTTGAAGGTCATGTCCGTGGCCTTGGGGAACATGCACTCCTCCTCCAGGATGGACATGATCCCCATGGGCTGGGGAGGAGAAGACCTCGTTGGCCATGGAGGA
>NW_008799346.1:0-319 GCF_000699145.1 Aptenodytes forsteri | reverse complement strand
TGGCCGCCATGATGGGGGTTTTAAGGTCCCAAAGGGTCAATTTAGGGTCCAAAGCCCCATTTTGGGGGTCCAAACCCTCCTTTTTAGGCTCCAAACCCTCCTTTGAGAGGCCCAAGACTCCTTTTAGAGCCCAAAACCACATTTTAAGGCCCAAACCCTAACTTCTAGGGCCCAAAGCTTCCCATAAGCGTCCAAAGCAGCATTTTAAAGCCTCATGTTGGGCCCAAAAGCCTCACCTTTGGGGCCTGCAGCCTCATACACAGACTCTGTGCTGCTCTGTGCTCGAGACGCCTTGGGAGGAGGAAAGCTACTGTCCTCT
>NW_008799345.1:0-319 GCF_000699145.1 Aptenodytes forsteri | reverse complement strand
CACGGCGTTAGGGTGTTGCGGGGTCAGGGTGACACGGGGTCAGGATGTCCTTGGGGTCAGGGTGACACGGGGTCGGGGTGACACGGTGATGTGGGGACAAAAGGCCATGGTGTCGCGGGGTGGGGGGTGACACGGTGCTGCGGGGTCAGGGTGTTGTGGTGACACAGTGACAAAAGGACCTGCGGTCGGGGTGCTGCGGGGTCAGGGTGATGAAGGGACCTGGGGTCGGGGTGTCGCGGTGACACGGTGACAAAGGGACCTGGGGACGGGGTGTCACGGGGTCGGGGTGACATGGGGTCAGGGTGACGAAGGGACCTGG
>NW_008799344.1:0-319 GCF_000699145.1 Aptenodytes forsteri | reverse complement strand
TCCTCGTGCGTCCTCGTGCGTCCTCGTGCACACTTGCGCAGCCTCATGCATCCTCGTGCCCGCTTGTGGAGTCTTGTGCACCCTCGTTTTGTCCTCGTGCATCCTCGTGCACCCTCGTGCGCCCTCCTTTGTCCTTCCGCACCCTCATTTGTGTTCATGCACCCTTGTGCACGCTCCTGTGCCCTCGTGCAGCCCCATTTGTCCTCGTGCACCCACGCTTGTCCTCGCGCACCATCCTGCACCCTCCTTTGTCCTCGTGCACTCTCATGCACGTTCGTGTGCCCTCGTGCATCCTCATTTGTCCTTGTGCACCCTCGTG
>NW_008799343.1:0-319 GCF_000699145.1 Aptenodytes forsteri | reverse complement strand
GCTGCGGGGCTGGTGCCCAGGGCTCCTGTCGGCAGCCTCCATCCCCACGTCTGGGCGTTCCTCTTCCGAGAGGACCCAGCTCTGCTCCGGCCCCTGCTGCCCTGGCTGCAACAGGAGCTGTGGCTGATCTTCGAGGGTGCCCAGGAAGCAGCAGCAGCAGCGCAGAGGCTCGTCCTATCCAGCCTGCACCTCTTTGGCCTGGACGAGGAAACCCTGTTCCAGCTGCTGCGGGAGGCCCTGGGCAGGCACACGAGGATCTTTGTCCACCAGCTGATGGACACCATCGTGCGCCGGTGCAGCGGGGAGGCCCGACGTCGGA
>NW_008799342.1:0-319 GCF_000699145.1 Aptenodytes forsteri | reverse complement strand
TGACAAGGGCAGTTACCCACCTCCACCACGGGTCCATCTTCTCACAGTCAGGGTTGACCCTCCCCCTGTTTGACCAAATCGGGTGGCAGTGGGATCCCAAAGGTCTCAGGGGACCAGGGCACAAGAGCAGACTGAAAGGCAGGGAGGGACTCAGTGCTTAACAAACTGCTTTCCTGGGCAGCCAGGCTTGAGACAGATCATCCTTGTGGCTGCAAAGATGAAAAGCAAATCAGAACAACCCTAAAGACACACTACCTTTGAAGGAATGGCACATACACATGGGTCCCCCTCAACAGTCAAGCCTGCTGCCAGAATGACC
>NW_008799341.1:0-319 GCF_000699145.1 Aptenodytes forsteri | reverse complement strand
AGGCGACCAAGGGAAACCAAGGGGGGGGGCGACGGACCCCTGGCTGCATGGGAGCCCCCAGCACCTGGGTGACATCCTGCAGCGTCTGACGGAGCAGCTCCACCTCCGAGCGCAAGGCCTCCACCTCCGCTGGCGACAGCTCCTGGGCGTGCGAGGCCTCCTGCGAAGCCCATAGGCATGACGTCAGGCATGGCCGGCGTGATGTCAGGCACGGCCGGCAGGCATCGGGCCTCGGTCAGCATCGTGCCCCAGCCCGCATCAGGCACTGCGCCCCAGCATGCATCGCACCCCAGCATGCACTACGCCTCACGGCCCGACG
>NW_008799340.1:0-319 GCF_000699145.1 Aptenodytes forsteri | reverse complement strand
TAAACCCCTGACTTTGTTGTTGTTCCTGCAGGGAGGTGCACTTATACTGAAAATCATGCCTGTCAGTGGAGATAAAAACCTTGAGAACCACCCTCACCCCTTTGAATCCAAGGGCAGGTTTTGTTATGCCTCTGCCCTGACTCTCCTGCATGAACCAAAGCTATTTAGGTTGCATTCCTGACAAGTGAGAGTTCTCTAAAATTACTTTATTTTACTGCCAGCCTTATTTGCCAGGCTGGAGAATCTGGTACTATTTTTTTTAAAGCAAAAACTGGAACTGGACTTTTTTTGGCATCTTCTCTTGCAAATTTGTTTCTTA
>NW_008799339.1:0-319 GCF_000699145.1 Aptenodytes forsteri | reverse complement strand
AGTTTCTCAGCGCCAGCATATCAATTTTCAGTCTAAATCCTACAAGCGTCCATGGAAGGTGAGAGCATCAGCTTCATTAACGTTATCCAGTCATGGGTCTTTTCAATGCAAAGTACAGGGGGAAGCAATAAATAAAAATAAACAGAGACACAAACTGGATAAGCAGCAGGTACTAGAGACAACGCCAAAGACCAAGAGGCTCCAGTCACTAACTGATGGGCCACCAGGACCCTCCAGAGAGCTCTGAAGAGGGCCAACAGGAACTTTGTAAGTAATACGATGGGGAAACAAGAGGAAAATGAGGATTTGGGTTTTTGGG
>NW_008799338.1:0-318 GCF_000699145.1 Aptenodytes forsteri | reverse complement strand
GCCTGGCGCCGCGGCGGGACGGACGCGCAGACGCAGACGTATATACACCCGACACGCAGAAACATCCGACACACACGTTATATACGTACACAGACGCAAACATTATATACATAGCGATATATCCTACACGCGGCATATACACGGGCACTCGCACGTCACGTACACAGTCACACACGCATGTTAAATGCACACAGGCGTTACGTATGTTAAATATACACACAGACATCACACAGATGTCATACGTTGCACACGCATGCACACGCTATATACATGTAGACGTGCACATTGTATGTACACGTGCACATTACACGCACGCAG
>NW_008799337.1:0-318 GCF_000699145.1 Aptenodytes forsteri | reverse complement strand
CCCCCCTGCCGTGGGCTCCTGCCCCGGAGGCAATCCTGACTCTGCCAGTCCTCCTTGTTCACATGCCTCGGCAATTACAGGCCCGTGGGGTGGGCTGAGGCTGGAGAAACTGCTCGGAGTGACCAGGGTGCAAGTGGTTCTGGTCCCAGCCCCCAAAGCTGTGCACTGCTCCCCTTTGTCCAGGACAGGAATTAACCAGGCGGAGGAGAAAGAGAGGCTCCCGGGGCCCTGCCGTCGGTGTCCATCCCACAGCGTGCAATCTCCTAGCTGCCTTTCTGTTATCCAGCAGGGGCAGCAAGCCTGGCCTCTGCACCATTT
>NW_008799336.1:0-318 GCF_000699145.1 Aptenodytes forsteri | reverse complement strand
TGGTATTTCCATTTTCCCATGTTAATTGTGGAGGTATTTTTATTGCTATCTGTCTTTCCTCTGAATTTATTTTTTAAAAAAACAAGCAAGATACTCTGAAAGAGCAGTATCCCGAAGGGAAGCTGTGGAGATCTTTCCTTGAATGGAGTCTCCTGAAACATTTCTCAGCCCTGAAGATTTCTAAAAGGCAAGAAGCCGAAGTAAAACTGTTGCAGAGAGCTTGGAGTAAGAGGATAGGCTCTGTAAACTGATTTTGCACTAAAAATTCTGATTCAGAGTGTTGCTAAGTGCAAACAGAAATATTTTTCTGTTAGTTGC
>NW_008799335.1:0-318 GCF_000699145.1 Aptenodytes forsteri | reverse complement strand
GTTCTATGATTCTATGATTCTATATATGTCCCTCATTTACCTGCACATTTGGATCAATTTTTAAGACATTAGCTTTTTGAAGTCCTTCTCAAAATTGATGCCATATATGAATTTTCTTTCACTGAAGTAGAAAGCAGAAACAAAAGAGAGGCAGTTTTGTTTTTCCTAGAAACACACAAATGTCTCCAGGTACAGCACAGACAACATGTGATCTGTTCCAAAATGTATAAATAAATCCTTGACTGACCCTTCATACATACAAAAAGATTAATAACTAAAGACTTCTAATATATATATATATTTTATTTATGTAGAGGG
>NW_008799334.1:0-318 GCF_000699145.1 Aptenodytes forsteri | reverse complement strand
GGGAAGGACGCACTGACCGCCGCTGATCCCCACTGCTTGACTGCAGCTCCCAGAACAACTCCGACCACTGAGTGCCAGCACGCACCGGCAACACACATTTTCTCCTGAATGACCCATCACTTTCTGCCCATTTGCAGCCCTCCTCCCAGGCTATTGCCAAGGACAGATGCTGCAAACCTGGCCTGGCCTGGGGACTCGGCCCTCCAAAGCCAGGGGCTGCACCTCCTCCAGGAGCACCAGTCCTGTCCCTGCCCCAGACACCGTCCCAGCCAGGACATGGGGGTGCCACCAAGACCTGCCCTCCTAGGGGACATCAAC
>NW_008799333.1:0-318 GCF_000699145.1 Aptenodytes forsteri | reverse complement strand
CACACATTACCACTTCTATTGGTAGATTATTTCACTTTCCTAAATTCTATTTTTCTAAACTTAAGTCTGAATAATAGCAGTGTTATTTTCTCTGACATTCAGATTTCAAATATAAAGTTAATGAACTTTTATTATGACATATTACTTATTCATGCAGTTTGAATCTCTTGTAAAATACTTACTTTAAAAAAAAAATCTGAAAATATTCCCAAATGGGGGGGAAACATATTTATTTGGAATAATTTGTTTTATGTTAAATTCAATACTGAATTGATGCTGCTTCTTCAGTTCCCACCATGACTGACCGTAACGTGACTC
>NW_008799332.1:0-318 GCF_000699145.1 Aptenodytes forsteri | reverse complement strand
TATTTGGGGAAGAAAATTAATTATTGTTGCTGTTGGGAGTGAAAACAAGGCGGATTTAGATACTGGAACGGAGTTTAATCTCTTATGGAAAATTCTGTTATTTACTCATTTTATGTTCTTGAGTGAGTCGCTCTCCTGGATAAGTTTGCCTTATCTAAACAGAGATAAGCATTGCATACTTCACAGCGAGTAGTTTTTTCTGAAAATCTACAAGCAGTACATCTACTCAGCTATGAAGAGAACCATCAGTCTTGCCTTGTTTCTTTCCGTGAAATAGTTTGGGGTTTTTTACCACACCCAGATGTCTGACATACATTA
>NW_008799331.1:0-318 GCF_000699145.1 Aptenodytes forsteri | reverse complement strand
ACAAAAAAAACACATTTGGAGGAGTGAGGAGAAGCTCCCATCTCTCTGCCTCTGACCAAGGCTTCACGTTTGTTTTCAAAATTGGAAGGTTGGAAATTTGGGGTTGAGGGACATTGGAAGTTGGCATGCAGATTCTATTTATCAAGGAAAGACCAGGCTTTTACAAGTCTGATGGCACTGACAGCAAGGAGTGTTCCTTCCTGTGACAGTAGGAAGATACTTAGGCATTGAAATGGGTTATACACTTGCATCTCAAAATAACAGCGAGTACATGGAGAAATTTGGCCTTCCAGTGTTCCTCCTGAGATATTGTCTGTA
>NW_008799330.1:0-318 GCF_000699145.1 Aptenodytes forsteri | reverse complement strand
AAAAAAAACCCCAAAACCAAACAAACCTGCTTTTAATTTTGGGCACGTTGCTGGAAGTAACCAATGTTAAACAGGACTTACTTAGCCAGACAGAAGCATTTCAGGAGGAGGCTGTGGTGTGTAAGAGCCAAGGAGCGCATGACGGGCTGCTCTGGGAAAGGAGGGGTCTGATGGCGACTTGATTAGTAAACCATTCAAGGCACACCTTCACTGAAAGGCCATACGCTGCTCCCCTCCCAGCTGCTCTTCGCAAACCATTTCCTTGCTTCAACACGGGTAACTGCCAGACGGAGGAGGCGGGAAATTCGCTACCTGCGT
>NW_008799329.1:0-318 GCF_000699145.1 Aptenodytes forsteri | reverse complement strand
TGTCCCTGTGCTCAGCCGCTCCTTCCCATCCCTGCACTGCTGTTCAATAGCTTCTTAGTCACACTGAGGCAGCTGTAGTAAGGCTGAGATCTAAAGCGTGCCAGGGGAAGTGACCCAGATTGAAAAGCACCTCTGTGTTTTTCTTTGCCTAACCCAGACCAGCTCACTGATCTGGTTGACAGCACAGCCCCCACTCACAGCTGCATAGGTGCTTTTCAGGGGGTGGGGAAGTGTGGCTCAGGCATGGAAACAAAGGCTGGTGGCAGTGGTGAGCTCCTTCAACAGCTCGTTTGCCAGGTGGAAAAGTGTTTGTGAAAT
>NW_008799328.1:0-318 GCF_000699145.1 Aptenodytes forsteri | reverse complement strand
GTTGTTTTTTTTTTTTTTTTTTTTACACAGAATTTGCACTTCTGTATTGCAAGCAGGCCCACGTATATCTTGTCCTGCTACTACAACTCTGTGCAGTCAGGATATGAACTCTCAATCTTCAACAAATGTAATCTAGAAACAAAAAATGTGCCCATAGCAAATTTGCTGTGTACTACATAAACTCTATTATCTGCTTTACATACTGTATTTGTACTTGGCTTATTACTGAAAATGTCATTTAAAAATAGTTATTTTAAACATTTCTATTAGATAACCTGAGGGATCGCCTAAACCAGCAGTCCAGCAAATTAAAAAAAA
>NW_008799327.1:0-318 GCF_000699145.1 Aptenodytes forsteri | reverse complement strand
CTGCAGAGCTGCTCCTGCGGCCTGGCACCGCTTGCCGAGAGAAGTAACTTCATCGCACGTTCTCATCCCTTCATCCCATCTTGCCGCCCACTGGCGCGGAACAAAACGCCAATGAAAAATAACCAAGAACGGCACAAAAACCGGCCACAGCACCTCAGCCCACGAGCCCGCCTTCCCCCTGGGGGCGTGCACGGTCCCACCCTGCTGAAACCGGGATGAGGACGGTGACTTGACCTCGTATGGCTTCCCTTCCCCATCAGTGAAAGCTGCTTCTTTCAGCCCTGGCTAACAGAGAATCAGACGGTCCTGGCCAGCACA
>NW_008799326.1:0-318 GCF_000699145.1 Aptenodytes forsteri | reverse complement strand
TGCATATGACTTTATATTTATGTACTGAGAAAAGAATTGGACTCTACTTCTTAAACTAAGTAAAAAAGGTGTATCTGTTCTTTTGACATCAAAATAATAACTGTATGCACTATACATATCTGTATTTCTCTATTGCTAATTTTTCCAGCATGCTTGTGGATATTTGTCAATAGGCAAAGTTTTACATTTATAGTGGGAAGTCATTCTCCTATAAGAACAAAACAGACTTTGGGAAAGTGTTTGGTTTACAACTTTTTCAGAGGACAGTTGTCATGGTTTAACCTTAGCAGGTAACTAAGCACCACACAGCCACTCGCT
>NW_008799325.1:0-317 GCF_000699145.1 Aptenodytes forsteri | reverse complement strand
CCTGCCTGGAGCCGTGTGTCCGTGGGTCCGTCCGTGCGTCTGTCTGTGGGTCCGTCCGTGGGCGAGCGGGTGGGTGGGCGCAGCCCCGGCCGGGGGCGGCCATGAGTCACCCACCGGGGGCGGCTCCGTGGGTCCGTCCGTGGGGCTGTGGGTCCGTCCGTGGGGCTGTCCGTGGGGCTGTGGCTCTGTGAGTGCACCCACGTGTCTGTGGGTCCACCCACGTGTCTGTGGGTCTGTCTGTGCGCGTGCACGTGTGTCTCTGCGGCCATCTGTGTGTCCGTGGGTCCGTCCACGCATCCGTGGGTCCGTCCGTGGGT
>NW_008799324.1:0-317 GCF_000699145.1 Aptenodytes forsteri | reverse complement strand
TGCAGGGTGAGGTCCCCGTCGGTGGAGTCCCCCAGCGCCGGGGGTCGGGCAGCTGAGCGCCTTCCTTAGGGCAGTCCCAGTTACACCACTGGGGCGGTGGGAGATAGTCTGGACCCCAGGCAGTTGCAGTCCCATTTGTGTCAGCATGGCGCAGCTCACGGTGCTACTGCAGCTCAGCATCTCGCCTCGCATGCTGACCCACCCTGAACATCATCCTGGACCCAAAACTCATGTCCCCTGGTACAGCTGCACCGCCACTGCCTGCAGTTCTTGGGATTATTCTGCTCAAGAGAAGGAGGAAAACAAAAGAAAAGAAA
>NW_008799323.1:0-317 GCF_000699145.1 Aptenodytes forsteri | reverse complement strand
AAAAAAAAAAAAAAAAGAAAATCTATATAAGTTTTTACTCCAGGAAAAAAATATCACCAGTATGAAAAATTTCAGACCAAATGTTTTATTTGAACTATAAACCACTACACAGATACGATTGTAACAGAAATTGGTGTCAGTAATACCAATTAATACCAGCCCTACCTGTATTGGGAAAAAGATCCAGTCTATAAGAATGCTGAGGCAAAGCTGAGTCGTGCCCCATCTTTATTAGTCTCTGCCCAGCAGAGACATATTGAACATTACACAAATGTGAATGTGCAAGTAGCTGCCTGAAACCTTTTGTCCAAAGAGAG
>NW_008799322.1:0-317 GCF_000699145.1 Aptenodytes forsteri | reverse complement strand
CCCGGGCAGCTGAGAATTAGCTCCTCCTCGTCGACTGCTGTGGATCGCCCCTGTTACGCGGCACGCTCCGAAGTCAGGTTACTGGGTGCAGCAGCGGTAGGGGACAAGTTTGAGATCTCTTCAAATGAAGGGCCTTCCTCCTCAAGGGGTATCTCTGCCTCAAACATACGCTGGAGCAGAGCATCAACCGTCCTGTACCCTGCAGGTGGCCAAAAAAAGAAGAGAATAAATAAAAGGTCACTGTAAGGATCCATTCCTGTTCCTCAGCAGAAGTTCTGTAGTGGCTACCTTACGGCAGCTCTTACTCAAAGGCTGCT
>NW_008799321.1:0-317 GCF_000699145.1 Aptenodytes forsteri | reverse complement strand
CACCCACCCAGAGAAACCTGCACACCAGGGCACACTCGCACACACCCGCGCACACCAGGACGCACCCAGACACACGCCTGGGCACACTCGCACACACCCGGGCACACCTGTATGCACACCCAGGGGCACACCCAGGGGCACACCTGCACCCACTTGCACACACCCGGACACACACCCGGACACCCCTGCGCACACCCGTATGCACAGCCAGATGCACAGCAGGGCACACTCACGCACACCCGGAGACACACCAGGGCACACCCACACACACCAGGGTGCACACACACCCCCGGACACACACCCGCACACACCTGCAC
>NW_008799320.1:0-317 GCF_000699145.1 Aptenodytes forsteri | reverse complement strand
GACGCAGGTACTTCATGGCTGGTTTTTTTGTATTTGTTTTTGTTTTAAGAGGAAACGCTCCAAAGAAAGCCTCCTAACATGAAGGATGCCCCAGTCGGGACTCCCATTCACACTGTCCTGAAGCTGGGGCACTCTCTCAAATCTTGATGTGACATAAGGCAGCAGCCTCTCTCCTGGGCCCCTGTCCAGGTGCAGCTCGCGAGAAGGGTGATTCCTGGGGAAAAACGGTGGCACTGGGAACAGCAGAGAGCAGGAGAAGCCTGGTGCCGCCAAATCAGTGCCACTGAGCAGGGACCCGAAGTCAAAGGTACGTACAA
>NW_008799319.1:0-317 GCF_000699145.1 Aptenodytes forsteri | reverse complement strand
TAGACACTGCAACTTCAGCAAGCAATCCAACGCCCTTTCTGTACTGCTTGGCTCTGCCCACTCCTGCTGTGATCTCAGCCTGCGGCACCATTTTCAGGGTGAATGTCAGGACCCCAGGACTCATGTCACTGGGCACGTGGTCCCTTGCTGAGGTCCCTGCTCCTCCAGCCCCTGCTCTGCACACCTTGAGGAGAGGGAATTGTCCTGAGAGAGCCCAGCAGAGTGTCAGAGCAACCCCCCCCCCTCCCCTTGCACAGGCTGTGCAGCAAACCTCAGGGTGATATAGCGAATAGGTGATTTTATTTTAAACAAAACTG
>NW_008799318.1:0-317 GCF_000699145.1 Aptenodytes forsteri | reverse complement strand
GATCCCACAGTCTTGAATAACAGGCTGAGTAGCTCTTTTGCACTCAGGTGCCTAAACTCTAACAAAGTCCATAATGGGTATTCAAACAGGCATGTAAATACCCATACGCTTATTCTTTTGAAAAGTACCAAGTAACATTGTAATTAAATCAGTTAAACAATGAAGATTAAACTGGACATCAGAAAAAATACTTACAGGAAACATTTCACTCTATGAAAGTATTTCTAGTAGAATTCTGCAGGAATCTATATTAGGGCTGAGAAAATTCAGTGTTTCCATAGTGATGTAGAAGTAAACATGATACAGCTGCCAAAAAA
>NW_008799317.1:0-317 GCF_000699145.1 Aptenodytes forsteri | reverse complement strand
GTCCGTCCAGCCCAGTGAGTGTGCAGCTTTCCTGTGTTTCGTCTGTCAAAAGTCCTTGAGTGTCCACCGGAGCACCCTGTAGATGAAGTTGTTGAGTCCGTGTCACCTTTCGGAGGGGAAGGAGAAAATAGGCGCTCTTTCAAGGTGCTCTCGTGCTTGGAAACATTTCCAGGTGTTGGACTTCTGCTATTTAGAGAAACGTGCTATGGACACGGTGCTCCAGGATGCTGATAGTCTGGCAGCGAGCAGGAATAGAGGCGTGGTTTAGGACAGACGGACAGACTGACCAACTAGTGCCTAGTACCTGTGTATGGCTG
>NW_008799316.1:0-317 GCF_000699145.1 Aptenodytes forsteri | reverse complement strand
AGGATAAAATTATTTTTTTTTTTTTTTTTAATGTTCAATGACCTTTGACAATTTCTGCATGGTTTGGTTTTACTTTACTCATTATAATTATATTCATCAGAATAACATTTTTCTTACAGAAGCACTCTAACTGTAGCTGGGTTACATATACCATTATTCCATTACTTGATTTCTCAAAAGAAAAAAATAAACGGAACAGGGGATTTTATGCTCAGAACAATTAATCACATGGTTCCCTATGTGTGTGTGTGATAGACTTCTCCACTGCAATAATGGCAATGGACACCCACTTCAATTTCTGTGTTCTTCCCATCAGG
>NW_008799315.1:0-317 GCF_000699145.1 Aptenodytes forsteri | reverse complement strand
ATAAATAAATAAATAAATAACACTCTGACAATCCTAAATTCCCAATTATCAAGTAGGGTTCTAAGCAGAGAACCAAGCAGGTTCAAAAAAACCCTAGAACTACACACAAGCAAAACAAAACAAAACAAACCACAGAGAGAGAGAGAGAGGAGTTAAACTCTGTTGTCTCAAAATCTCAAATGAAATGCATAGAAAGAATGAAAAAAAGAAGGGCCTTAAGACACAGTTCACTCATGAAAGGGACCTGTCTGTCCATGTGCAATTTGTTACTGGAGCTCTCACTGGGGTCAAGTTAAAGAACTTGTGCCCAGCCAACA
>NW_008799314.1:0-317 GCF_000699145.1 Aptenodytes forsteri | reverse complement strand
GTGCCCGGGAGCCGGTTTGAAAGCGGCTAGCTTGTGCCTTGGGTGCAGGATCAGCCCCAGGCTCGACACCTGGGTTTAAGCCTCAGCAGCCCCAGGGCTGGTCCTGGGCTCTGCAGCCGGCAGCGCCGGAGCCCCCCAGCCTGCTCCAGCCCACCCCCGGTACCCTTCCCAGCCTCCTGCTGTGTCCTCGTCCCCGGGAGAGAGGTAAGCGAGACACCCGGGCGCCGTCGCGTGGCACGCCGCTGAGCTGGGGTGCCTGGGGAAGGGAGGTGCGCTTTGAGGGTGGGAACAAAAGCACCCTTTTCTCTTTTTTTTTT
>NW_008799313.1:0-317 GCF_000699145.1 Aptenodytes forsteri | reverse complement strand
CTTGGCTTCACCAAAACCTCTGGGTGTTCTGCACCGAGCCAAGAGAAGGAGGGGAGAGCCGGAGGTGGAGTCTCGGTTGCGTTTTGTTGCTTGAAAAGGCGCTAAGCTTGTGTTCTTCTTCCTGGCCTTGCCTCCCAGATGGTGGGAATCGGGACGTCGGATGTGAATCTGGACAAGTACCGCCACACCTTCTGCAGCCTGCTGGGCAAGGACGAGGACAGCTGGGGACTCTCCTACACAGGTAACGCAGGCAGGGCGGCGGCAGAAGGCAGGATGGCTGGAAGGGCAGCAGAGGGCATAAGTGTTGCCCTGAGGGG
>NW_008799312.1:0-317 GCF_000699145.1 Aptenodytes forsteri | reverse complement strand
CAAGAAAGAACTGGTCAGGGATGTGAAAGCTGGGGGGCAAACCTGGCTTCAGTCACCGTGAGACAGTGGAATTTGGGACCCTAAGAGGAAGGAAAAAAGCAGAAAGCAGGACCATAACCCTGGACCTCAGGAAGGCAGTCTTTGGCCTGTTCAGAGATCCGCTTGGAAGAATCTCGTGGCATATGGTCCTGAAGAGAAGAGAGCTCCAGGCAAGCTTGCTGATTTTTCAAGTATCACCTCCTCCAAGATGAACAGGAAAACGAGCAGAGGTTGACCAAAGAGCTCCTCACAAAACTCAGACATAAAAAGGAAACATA
>NW_008799311.1:0-317 GCF_000699145.1 Aptenodytes forsteri | reverse complement strand
CCTAAACAACCTTCAACACAGGAAAAACCTTTTCCAGCAAGTACACTAAGGGCCATTATAACAGGCCTGTGAGGAGACGAAAATAAAAAAAAGGAAAAAAGGAACAAAGATAAGCAATCACTGAGTGGTACAGGTGCCAGAATTGTTCTGTTAGAAATGCATCTTCATCAGGGTGGAAACAAAGAGAGTGTTTCTCTAGATGACATTCTCACATACTTCAGTGTTTTGATTGTTTCCTTTCATTTTACAAGAACAGGTGTGCAGTACATAGAAGTATTTTGCTGAAGAATAGTTATATACATACATGTACTGAACTG
>NW_008799310.1:0-317 GCF_000699145.1 Aptenodytes forsteri | reverse complement strand
TGTGTGTTAGTAGACTTCTGTGTAGTAAAACTGTACCCGCACACTGGTCACTCTGTGACCTCCTGTAAGGGAAGACTGTCCAAGTCAACTGGGAAAACTGGTCAACTTGATCAAAACCCCTATTTCTTATTCGTAAAGCTGGGGGCATCCTCCAGGCAGTTCACTTTGGATACAAACAGACCACAGAACATCTTTTTTTTTTTTTTTTCCCAAATCTCACATGCTCTTTGCAATGCAATGAGTTTATGGGGAGCGTTACGGCTGATGGGAATGTGTCGCCCATCGGCCCTCTGTCACTTGCTCCTCGCTGCACTGGG
>NW_008799309.1:0-317 GCF_000699145.1 Aptenodytes forsteri | reverse complement strand
ACCAACCACTGAAACTGTCCACATTTGCAACTGTAATCGTTTCTCTGTACTAGACGGGATATTATAAAAGAATGCACAAGAGCTACAGGGGGGAAATGCAATTTTGCTCATATTAATCTTGGCTGTCAATAATTTAAAATATTTCTTCATGTCAATTGTACTATTTTCTTACAGTAAATAAATTTACATAATGCTCTCCTTGTGACCTAAAAAGGAAATAGCAAAAAACTTTAAGAAAGCTATATACTAAATGTGCCTATGAGAGATACTTATCCTTACCTTTAATTGTTCTGAATTCTTAAACCAGTCAAAGCCAT
>NW_008799308.1:0-317 GCF_000699145.1 Aptenodytes forsteri | reverse complement strand
TACCACAAAGGTAAAGCAAAAGGATGACAAAGTTTAAAAAGAACTGTAACTTTTATATTAATCAGCAAGACATCATGAGCTGAACAAGACCTAGAAACACTATCAAAAATACATCATTAAGTTACTGAACAAGTGTTCTGTACTTGGCTTTAGGCAAGACCCTGAGAAAACAGGTCATCATCTAGCCTTTGCAAGAAAGTGTCAAGGGTTGTATCTCCCTCACAGCCAAGACACCATGCCTCTTCATTACTCTTTCAGCTGACCACGGGGCAGCAAATGAGATGTCAGCAGGAAAAAGCCTTTTGATCCATCCCCAC
>NW_008799307.1:0-317 GCF_000699145.1 Aptenodytes forsteri | reverse complement strand
CAGCTCATAGGCAGCCTCTCGCAGCTGCAGGACACAGAAGGCCAGGACGCCAGACTGCTGCTCCACAGTCGTCTTGCTCAGAGAGGGCCTCTCCACACCTGCAAGGCAAAGGGCCTTTGCGGCAGCCCGAGCTGGGGCCAGGGCTCAGGGCCGTCCCAGCCGGGGTATGAAAGTCATGCCCATCCTCGGCAGAGAACCAGCGCTGCTGCACACCGAGCCTTGCAGCACGGGGAGAAAGGGCCCGCTCGCCTTGCTGACGCTAGCACAGCCCTGGGGACACAGTGCTCAGCTGCACTCCAGGCAGGAGCTGGGGATGT
>NW_008799306.1:0-317 GCF_000699145.1 Aptenodytes forsteri | reverse complement strand
AGGTCATGGTAGAAGTCCTCACAGCGCTCGCAGTTCAGTCCCTGCGTGTGGTGCTCGCAGACGCAGCGCCCGTGAATCTGAGGGGGGAGCACCCAGCTCAGCGTGGCCACCGGGTCCCACGGAGCACCATGCTGTGCTGGCGGTTGCATGCACCTCACCATGCCAGGGACGGAGGACGGCGGGGTGCCGGGTGCCGGCGCACAGTGGGCGGCATGACCGTGGCAGAAGCAGCTCCCGCGCAGCACCAGCTCGTCCACAGCGTAGTAGTACTTGTGCAGCACCTCCCGACGCGAGTCCAGCAGGTTGTCCCCCAGCGT
>NW_008799305.1:0-317 GCF_000699145.1 Aptenodytes forsteri | reverse complement strand
GGATATAGGGGTGGACGGACGCAGGGATGGACGCGTGGATGGACGCAGGGATGGATGGAGACGGGGCAGACGTGGGGATGGATACGAGGGCGGAGAGATGCAGGGATGGATGGACAGACGGATGGACGTAGGGATGGACGGACACGTGGATGGATGCGCAGGCGGACGGAGGCACGCCCGGAGGGACGCCCGGGCGGACGCGCGGACGGAGGCACGGAAGGGCACAGGCGGACGCGGACGGACACGGGGACGGGCGCACGGACGGACGGACGGACGGACGGGGAGAGAAGGAAGAAGGAGGCGGAAATCAGAGCTGG
>NW_008799304.1:0-317 GCF_000699145.1 Aptenodytes forsteri | reverse complement strand
TTTTTTTTTTTCAAACTGGTTCATTGAAATAAGAATGGAAGGGCTTCTGAAGAACGCAAAAGTGACTCACAGTAAGGATTTCAGCTTTTCTTGGTGGCATGGGGTGAGAGAGAATAAGAATAAGGAAAGAATCTTTAATGCTCCCTACTGCAGGGACTAAAGCTTTCTCAGTAATATTTTACTTTTTAGGACTTGACTTTGACTAAATGTCTTCAGCTTTTCATCTGACAAGATAGTAAACATCTATGGTAATGTTCATATGTTACTGTGATTGAATGTATAAATAATGCTGTTAAAATGGATGCAAAATTGGTTCT
>NW_008799303.1:0-317 GCF_000699145.1 Aptenodytes forsteri | reverse complement strand
CATTCAGGATCAATCCCTTGGGGGTTGCACGGTGAACACCTGCGGCAGCCGGTGGTGCGGGACTTGACCTCTGGGCCACGAGGGACCGGGGGAGGCTGCGCAGCCCCGGGGGACACACACACACAGGAATCATTTTTAACTCCCACATCTGTTTCCCCAGCCAGGCCACGCTGCAACGCACGATGTAATGAGTTAAGCAGCAGAAGGGATGTGGGGTCCGGCTGCGTCCTTCCTCCTATACAAAGGCAGGATGCAGTTGCCCCTCGGGCAGAGCGCCGTAGGTAGCCGTCGCTCACGAAATCAATGCCGCCTTTGTG
>NW_008799302.1:0-317 GCF_000699145.1 Aptenodytes forsteri | reverse complement strand
GAGTAAGAGTTTGCTCACTAGCCCTGACTAATTCATCACATTGTAGAAGCTGAAACTACAACAGAAGTCGATGGCATTAGAGCTAAGCAACTTCCACTTAGTGAAACACTAGAAAAGAAACCCCACTGATATCTGGGCTCTCTTGAATGTACAGTTCGAGAAGGGCTGCAGACCAGCAGATACAGGGCACAGAGCAGCAGATACAGACCCACAACTCCCTTTGCGTGCATTTATTTTCCAAAGCCAGTGCTAAAGCCAACCTGCTGGAAACATTTGCCTTCTGCAGGCTTGCCGAAGCCCGGAGTTGATGCACGTTA
>NW_008799301.1:0-316 GCF_000699145.1 Aptenodytes forsteri | reverse complement strand
TGACCTTTAAAAGTCCCTTCCAACTCAAATTATTCTATGATCCTATGATTCTAATTTCAACATTACCTTATATGTCAGAATATTAAAGAAGGCAGGTCAGGTGATTGTAACTGAAGTGATGTGCAGTCACCTCTGTGGCCTACGTTTTTTAATGTTTAAAGAATAAAGTCAGTGACAATTCTGTTTGCAGAGGCAGAGGTGTTTGATTCATGACAAAACTGACATGTAGATGATACTAAGGGTGCCTGAAATACTGTGAGCTGTTTGCATAGCAGAGCTATGGTCTCATGGTGTTTCTCTGCAGTCACTTTATTCT
>NW_008799300.1:0-316 GCF_000699145.1 Aptenodytes forsteri | reverse complement strand
GTATCGCTCATGTGCAGATCAGCCACTTGTATCTGGTCTGCTCGGACATGCCATTTCCTGCTAAACAGAGCTGCCTCTCTCCTGCCTTCAGGATGTCATCTGTGTTGCCTTTTCTTTTTTCTTTTTTTTAAATCCCTCCCCAGCATCTGTGGACTCACTGCCATCACTCCCACAACCCTGATGCCACGTGTGGACCTGTACAGCAATCCCTGGGGCTTACTCCAGGGGATAAAAAAACCTGTTCTGCAGGTTCCCTGTGCTGCTTCTCCTCTCTAGGTAATGGGTTGGGGGGGCACGGACAGAAACCACCGCCAGA
>NW_008799299.1:0-316 GCF_000699145.1 Aptenodytes forsteri | reverse complement strand
GTTGTTTTGTTTTGGTTCTGGTGAGATATGGATGAATGGCTTCAGAGGCCGTTCCAAAGCAAGCACATAGGAAAGATGGAATTAAATAGAAAAGCTATTGAAAGCAAAATAATCCAAGCTGAAGTAGGAAAGGGACACTGATAGTACACATTATCACCTTCTCAACGTCAGAAGAACGACTTGGTAGTTCAGCTGGTACTTCTGATCAATGTGCTTCAGTAATAAAACAGGCCATCATGAGGGCTAGAAGAACAAGATGGGAAATAGGTACCAGAGTCACTTGTTTATCTAAATTTAGAATATTGTGTATGGTCCT
>NW_008799298.1:0-316 GCF_000699145.1 Aptenodytes forsteri | reverse complement strand
GGAACGAAGGGGAGCCGAGGGTGGCTAATATTTAATTTCAGGTCTGTGGTTTTCTAATTCGAGATTAAAAGCAGTCACGTCTTTGAAGCCAGACACTTGGTGTAAATGTACAGTTAAAATATTCTATTCCACAGTCCCCAGACAGAGCTCTGCTACTCCCAGGCTTCATTAAATTTTAATTATCATCCCAGACTGAAGCAAGGGAAGAGGGGGAAGACTGTCCACCTAATTGCAACTGATAAAGGCAAAGAAGCCTAGATCTTTTTCCTCACCGTGCAGGCACAGCAGTTGTTGTTGTTGTTTTAATGCGGGCAAA
>NW_008799297.1:0-316 GCF_000699145.1 Aptenodytes forsteri | reverse complement strand
ACCAAAAGCCGGGTTTGCAGGGTTTGCACGCCCGGGTCGCAATGGCCGTCACTGTCTGATAGCAGCGGGGCTGCAGCAGCCGGGGGACGCGGAGCAGGGGGAGTTTGCATGGCGCTGCGTGCCGGAAGCACGCCCTGCCCCAGCGCCGGGGGAAGCTGCCCATTAAACTAGATTAAAAACTACGAGCTAAATCCCCAAAAGTGACTGTAAAAGGTCTGTGCAATGGTTTTCATGCAGCTCTGCAAAAGGCTCTTTTTTAGGCCAACGTGATTCACTCTCTACATTGATAATCTGGACGGAAATGTAAAAAAAAAAA
>NW_008799296.1:0-316 GCF_000699145.1 Aptenodytes forsteri | reverse complement strand
GCCCCGGCCCCGGCCAGCGTGGGTCTCTCTGGGGAGAAGGCTCCATGGAGGTCACAGCCACGCATGGGCTATAGACTCCTGCGCAAGGCGCAGCCCAGGGGCACTGTGCAACTCCAGCTGTCCCGACCCTGCGGCAGTGCCTGACAAGTGTCCTTGCTCTGTGTTGGCCTGCAGGAGCGCGACATGCTGGCAAGGAGACGCGGCTTCTTTTCTTGGCTGCAGTGAGTGTCCCTGCTGGGTCCCCTGTGCTCCGGGGCCGGCTTCCGGGCAGCGGGTGGGATGGGCTGGATGCCTGCTCCTGCCGGCAGGGCTCGCA
>NW_008799295.1:0-316 GCF_000699145.1 Aptenodytes forsteri | reverse complement strand
TTTTTTTTTTTTTCTGGATGCTTTTTGTAAATCTTAGATGAGGAAAACATAAACTAAAATATTTGAAATGGCAGTTGTATAGCTGCAGAAATTTATAGTTCCTACATTCAAGACCATTGTTATCATCAGAGCAATACACTGAAGAATCTATAGTACATCATTCTTGAATATATTCAATCACAAGGAGTTTATGACTTATTTCAACCACAATACATTTCTGAACCATTCTAGTACTGTGCAAATACCTCTCTATGCTAAGTGACTTCATGTGTCTGGTGCTCGTTTCAGAGGGCAAGCAAATATACATTTTGAATAG
>NW_008799294.1:0-316 GCF_000699145.1 Aptenodytes forsteri | reverse complement strand
GGTCTGTGAGGCCCCCTGGACTGGACCTTTAGGTGAAAAGAGTCTCAAATCCAACCCAAAGCCAAGAAGAAATCCTGGTCCCGCAGACTCCAGTAGGGAGCAGAGAGTCCCCATAGGGTCACTACTCATCTGTCAAAATTATGCATGTGCTTATGAGTTTTGCTGCACTGGATCTACACTGCTTTGAACCTCTTTGAATTAAACCCTAAATAAGTGCCGTAACTGGGAGGAGTTGCAAAACTACCTTAAATTCGCTGTCGCTGTAATCCTTCCCGATGCATACAGAAGTTCAGATCATCCTCCCGCCTATCCCAAA
>NW_008799293.1:0-316 GCF_000699145.1 Aptenodytes forsteri | reverse complement strand
TGGTAGTAATATTTGGGATAAAAGGGGTGGAGAAATTAGTATGAGGGCAGTTCTGCTAAATATGGCATCATTCACTTCCCTCTATCAGTACAGATACATTGGAATGTGCATTATAATCACACTTTATCAAAAAGTAGTGATACAAGTCTGTCTCCTTAAAAGTCTTCGCAGTAGACTTGTTGACCATGTTCATTCCCACACCCTTGCGACTGAACAAGCTACACTGCACCAAATCACCACACAATTACCATTTTTCTACTGGCACATCTAATAATTTTTAATTGCATAGAAATTCTGCTTACAGGTACCAGCACAA
>NW_008799292.1:0-316 GCF_000699145.1 Aptenodytes forsteri | reverse complement strand
AAAAAAAAAGTCATTTGCAGAACAAGAAGTGTATTTCAACAGTTCTGGAAAACTACTGCCTTATACCTTACTTGGCTGAAGACACGGCTAAGAGATCTAATAGCAAAGTTCCGAGACCTAGAAAACAAGCATCAGAAAATACCAGTTAGGCTTCTTATAGTAGCTCACCTATATACTATCCTTGTAGAGACAGGCATAGTTACATACAAGATTCAATGGCTGTATGAGTTAAAAAATACGCAAGTAAATGGGGAAGTAAAAAAGCCAAAGCAAAACCAAAAAGACCCATAGCTCCTGTCCTGTTTTCAGCTGGGAT
>NW_008799291.1:0-316 GCF_000699145.1 Aptenodytes forsteri | reverse complement strand
GGGACGTCCCCTTGGACAGATGTGACGGTGCCGGGGACGTCCCCGTGGGCCCGTCGGACAGATGTGACCGGGCCCGGGGCACCGGGGACATCCCTGTGGACACAAGGGACAGCGCCCAGGGCACCAGGGACGTCCCCGAGGGAGGGTTTTCCCCGGGGGGGTCCTTGGGGACCCCCGCCAGGGTCCCCCTTCCCGGGCGTCGGCGTCCCCGTGGCCGTGGCCGTGCCACCGCTGGCCGTGCTGGCCAAGGGTCCCGAGAAGGTGGCCCTGGTGCCCGGGGCCACCCTCGGGGCCACCCCCCAGCTGGCCGGGGCCA
>NW_008799290.1:0-316 GCF_000699145.1 Aptenodytes forsteri | reverse complement strand
ATTTCATTATTACAGTGCGGAGATTGTATACTGTTTGGAGGCCACCATGGTCCAAATCCACAGCTGCGTTACATGTCAGTCATGCATGATTGTGACAATAGTGATTTTTATTTTAATGTGTAGGGTTTTTTTAAAATTGCAACCAGAAATCCCCACTATGTGATATATAATGGTTCTTCTGATCTTCTTTTTGATATGTAACAAACCTTTGCTGTTAAGAGAGAAAATTTTCATGAAGTCACCTCTTCATATGCAAAATGAAAAAGTTTTCAGTTTACTAAAATTGCTGTTTGAGTTAATATTATTTCTAAGAATA
>NW_008799289.1:0-316 GCF_000699145.1 Aptenodytes forsteri | reverse complement strand
CTTTCAGTGGTTGTTTTCTGCTTAACATCCTCTGTTTATATACAGACATCTAGTATTAATTTTATTTTTGTTTATTTTTTCTTGGATCATTGTCTTATATTATCCAGTACAACCTAATTCTGATTTCCCTTTTCTGGATAATGATAATGATTAATGGTCCTCTATTCAGCATTTCTCTCTTCAAATATCTCATTGAAAGCTGAAGTCTTTTATATGTTCTTATTTTCTATGTTAATTATTTTTTTCCACACTGAATTTCTTTGTAAGGAAGGTTATTTTATGGCTTTTGTGTAGGAATAAAAGAAATAACACCCAT
>NW_008799288.1:0-316 GCF_000699145.1 Aptenodytes forsteri | reverse complement strand
ATCACTGAGCCCAAAAGAAGTAACTATTTCTACAGGGAAAGACTTCTTCAAGTAGAGAAAACACTCGGCCAGTCCAGTTAACGCCTTTCCAAATGCAGATGCCCAGAGGGTACAAAACATGAATTTAGGGAACCGATCGGAGGCGAAGAATGCAGGAGGGGGAGAGAGATGAGTTCTCGTCAGAGTTTGGAGCCTGACGTCAGACGGAATCAGTGGAGGAACTGGGAAGTGTCATGAACAGACCAGTAGGAGGGTAAGGAGCCGTCAGAACGCGGCTTCGTGGGGAGATGAAGCTACGAGAGGAAAACGGTGAAGG
>NW_008799287.1:0-316 GCF_000699145.1 Aptenodytes forsteri | reverse complement strand
ACAGTGCCAAACTCGGCCGCCTGTGAGCAGGTGATCGTGGCAAGTGGCAAGGGCTGGTGGTGCCGTGGGTCATGCTGGTGTCGTCTCTCTGTCTCCAGGTTTGAACTGGAGTTTGTGCCCAAATCACCGCCCAGGGACCCTCTGAAGACCTTGAGAAATGTCCCTGGTGAGGACAAGTGGAAGCAAAAAGAGGTTTTGCCACCCATCAGGCAAGGCAAGTAAAGTAAAGCCGCTCCCGGCTCCTTTCCGTAGCACGGGCAACCATCTTCTGTATGGGAAAATCCCTGGCAATGATTGTCAAAATCATTTTGACTTG
>NW_008799286.1:0-316 GCF_000699145.1 Aptenodytes forsteri | reverse complement strand
AAGGCCCAATTTGGCAGCAGCAGAAAGGACAGGAGAAGAGAGGAGAGGTGAGGAGAGGAGCCCCAAGGGAAGAGGACAAAGGGGGTGGGAAGCAGAGCCTCCGTGCCCGCCAGGCGCCAGGCTGAGGGCACCATGCTCTTTGGGTGGGTGGGTCTGGTCGCAGGTTACGGTGGGGCTGGGGGATGGCCTGGGCTCCTGGGGGAAAGAGAAAGCCTGTGACCAGCTTGGGAGGTGATGGGGAAGCACTCGGTGGGCTCTCAGGGTGAGACTTGCTCAGTGGGAGAGACAGGTGCCATCATGACATGGTGCCAGTGAG
>NW_008799285.1:0-316 GCF_000699145.1 Aptenodytes forsteri | reverse complement strand
CCCCATCCAGAACACTGGATTTAGTCTTCATCTCCCGTTTTCCTGGCTAGGGCACAGAGCAAAACCTCTGCCCATTCGCCCACTCGTGCATACAGAGAGTAGCCTGACGTGCTGCATCAACTCTCTCACACTAACGGCCACCACAGCGATAGACAGGATGTCCTTATTAACCCTTCATAGCGTGGTGAGGAATATTGCTGTTTGAATCTTTGGTGTATGCTTGCACTGAGAACGAGGGAGCCAGCAGGGCTGCGATCAAGAGTCTCGCGCTCTCCTTCCCCTAACCTCCGATGCAGACCTGCTGGGGCCAGGACCT
>NW_008799284.1:0-316 GCF_000699145.1 Aptenodytes forsteri | reverse complement strand
GTGTGCGGCAAAGCCTTCAGCCGGCCCTGGCTGCTGCAGGGCCACATGCGGTCTCACACCGGGGAGAAGCCCTTCGGCTGCTCCCACTGCGGGAAAGCCTTCGCCGACCGCTCCAACCTGCGCGCCCACATGCAGACCCACTCCGCCTTCAAGCACTACAAGTGCAAGCAGTGCGAGAAGACCTTTGCCCTCAAGTCGTACCTCAACAAGCACTACGAGTCCGCCTGCTTCAAGGGCTCCGAACACAGCTGTGCAATAGGGAACTAGCCCCCCAGCCCACTGTGGCACATCCCCATCCTCATCCCCATCCCCATCC
>NW_008799283.1:0-316 GCF_000699145.1 Aptenodytes forsteri | reverse complement strand
CTCTCTCCGGATGCTCTCCCTGGCTTCCAGAGAGAAAGGTGTTGCTCTGGGGAGATCTTGCAGGCATAAAGGAGAGCCATCAGCATTCCCAGAGGCCTGCCTTGCTGCTTCCCTGCACACAAATGGCCTCCTCAGCCTTCGAGCACGCCTTGCAGATGATGGGGAGCCCAACCACTGCCCGAGCAAGGAGTCCATCTCCCTGGCCACAGTGGCGAGTGGCAGTGGCACTGGGAGCTGGTTCTGCATCCAGCAGCACCTGTGAGCCCTCCCTAGCTGGCGGCTCTTGCCTCAGGAGGGCGCCTCTCCCTGTGGCAGG
>NW_008799282.1:0-316 GCF_000699145.1 Aptenodytes forsteri | reverse complement strand
TTTTTTTTTGCTGCTGCTTTTTTCTTTTTGTTTGTTTGGTTTGGTTTTTTTTTTACTTTTTTTTGCCCTTTTTTTTTTGCTTTCCTTTCCTTTTTTCCTTTTTTTTTTGTTTTCCTTATTTTTTCTTTTTTTTTGCTTTCCTTTTTTTTCTTTCCTTTTTTCCCCTTTCTCTTTTCTTTCCTTTTTCCCCCTTTTTTCCTTTCCTTTTTTCCCCTTTTTTCCTTTCCTTTTTTTCCCCTTTCTTTTTTCTTTCCTTTTTTTTTTCTCCTTTCTTTTTTCTTTTTTTCTCTCCCCCTTTTTCTTTTTTTTTTTTTTT
>NW_008799281.1:0-316 GCF_000699145.1 Aptenodytes forsteri | reverse complement strand
CAGGAGTTGAGGGGAAAGGGGATGATGCTAAAGAAGGAGAGGAGATACCTCCTTGTAGCAATGCATACTGCTCATATTCCCTAATTTCTCACTTAATAAAGGATTGCCAACACTCAGTGCTGTCACTTGCAGCCAGTGGCTGCAAGTTCTGGGTTGAACTCTTGGAAACAAAACAAGAGCAGAGCCATTGCTGCTCTCTCCCAATAGCTGGCTGATTTGGGCAGCCTCCTATGCTTAAAGCCAGCCCCGACTGACAACCTAAGCTCCCATTTGAGAGGTGCTGCTAGGCACTACTGCCTATTCATAGCCCATAATA
>NW_008799280.1:0-316 GCF_000699145.1 Aptenodytes forsteri | reverse complement strand
GCTGGCACAGCTGTTTGGTATGAATTTGTGGTGAAACAGACTGAGGAATTGATCTGGCTGAAAAATATGATGTGGGGGTTTTTTTCCAGGTCACATTAGGGGATGATAGTTTGCTGTGTTGCAAATGGCTGTGCCTAAAATGCATGTAGCTGAAGCCCTAGTGCGGTGTTTAAGTCAATCGCAACCTTTACTGATATTTACGATTCTTGAGTATTTCTGCATTGTCACACACTTGCTCCTTAGTCGTTGCTTATCAAAGGACATCTATGTAATTATCTATGGTTTTCAGTCATCCAGAGCACTGCTCTTTTTTTTT
>NW_008799279.1:0-315 GCF_000699145.1 Aptenodytes forsteri | reverse complement strand
TGAAGGGTATCAAAAATCATTCCAGAAAAAAATTCAGACCGAAATAGAGAGCTCATGAACTACTTTATTGCATGAACGTTACTATTTGAAATGTTGTATCTTTGTGCCCCTCCCATCATAAACTCAAAATTGCTTCGTACTGTGAAAGGCATTATGGCAATAAATCAAAACAGAACTAATACCACGTCAGTTAATTGCCAGCAAGTAGGGGATCATAAACACTTCCACCTGCAAGACACATGGAAAGACTGGGGGGACGAAGAGAGGAGACAGGCTTGTTTGATTCCAGTCTACACCATTCTTCCTTAAAAAAAA
>NW_008799278.1:0-315 GCF_000699145.1 Aptenodytes forsteri | reverse complement strand
TGCAGAAACCTGTCAAGAGAGTGCAATACTTTCCCTAAAGATATTAAATATTCCTTAATGTTTTGATTTCCAATTATTGTTACAGTCAGTGGCTCAGTATTGCTTACCATATAAGGTTTTCCATACACAATTTCAAAAGGACTGACTTTTTCCTTCGACTTCGGTGTTATCCTTATTCTTAATAAGGCTAAAGATAGGGAATCTACCCACCTCATGTTTGCTTCTTGACAAATTTTGCTAATATGCCTTTTTAAGGTTTGGTTCATTCTTTCCACTTTTCCACTGGATTGTGGTCTCCAAGGGGTATGTAGATCC
>NW_008799277.1:0-315 GCF_000699145.1 Aptenodytes forsteri | reverse complement strand
CCCTAAATGGCAGTGTCCTCCTCACAACGTCCGTATGTAATAGCCTTGAATTCTGACGATCCCATGTCAAACTACTTGACAAGGAAAGATCTATGTTCAAATGCAGAACAAGAAACCAAAACCAGGGAGAAACTTCAGGTTTCAGGAAACATCTGCATGGTTTAACGATTACTCAATTCAGAGCCAAGTTGGCTGGCTTTGGACTTCACACAGGAATGTGCAACGGGGCATAAACATGAGCGCAAGGCTCAGGAGAGCTTTGCTAGCTTTACCTGTCAGAAAAATAACATTCAAATCAAGGTATACTTTTTTTTT
>NW_008799276.1:0-315 GCF_000699145.1 Aptenodytes forsteri | reverse complement strand
CAGAGTTGCATGCTCAGTGTTGGGACAGCTCAGCAGGAACCCTTTGGGTTTAGGTTTATCCTTCAAACCAAGGCTGAGGTTGCTCAGCCACAAAAGCAGGAGCCAAACTAATGCTAGCTTAGCAGCCTCAGTGAGAACAAACCCCTCCACTCTGGCTTTTCTTTGAATTTATCTAAAATATTAGCGCTCAACTCTGTACGGCTGGAAACTTGCATCAAATAATGCTCTTGACTGAGGAAGACCTCAAGTCCTACAACGGTACTGAACCTACCTCCCAGATGCAACCCAGCCTCTTTGGACACACACTATCTAGAA
>NW_008799275.1:0-315 GCF_000699145.1 Aptenodytes forsteri | reverse complement strand
TCAAAGACATTTTTCTTACACTTGCAATTCATGCATTAAAAAAAAATCCGATCTACCTGTTAAAGGGAACAGGAAAAATCAGAGCATTTCCTCTCATAAGAGTCAGCAACAACCTACTGTGTCCTACTCAGCCTGAAATCTGCTGATGGAAATTTCAGCAAGCTCTGCTTTGCTAGAACAAATACTAATGAAGACAAATATTTTGGAGGAGTTTTTCTGTGCATGCGTGAGAATGTATGCATATGGTAAAGTGAGCTATGAATTGAGTGAGAGAATTTAGACCTGGTAAGGTCTAACCGCTTCTTTTTTGGGACA
>NW_008799274.1:0-315 GCF_000699145.1 Aptenodytes forsteri | reverse complement strand
CCCAAACCATTCTGTGATTCTATGACTATATTATTCTACTTCTCTCTGCTTGTAATTGTCTTTTTCTAATGACTATATAATTATTAATGAAAAATGTAATAACTTGCAGGGGAAACATTAAAACAAAGTCATCCTACTAGTATAAAGACATCCTGGAAGGTTAGGGTCTGTTCAAATTTACACTCCTGGTGTCCAGTATCTGAGCTACTGGATCTAATGGGATGTGCATATAATAGGACATCCTCCCCCCGTCATAGTTCACTACCTTTTGTGAAAGACCTGATTAACACGTCTGTGCCTGGGAAGATCATGGAA
>NW_008799273.1:0-315 GCF_000699145.1 Aptenodytes forsteri | reverse complement strand
GCCCTTCCAGATTAGATGCTGAAAGGACAACCTTCGTTCCAGCTCCTTAGTGCTTCCTTCGGCTGCCTAACGCCAACGACGAACCAGGTATACGCGCTTCTAAACCTCAGCGCCTCAACTCGCTGCTTGAAGTCCCACCGCTTACGTGGGGCCTTTTAACGCTTCCAAACATGCAGTTGTTAAAAATTATCTGGTTAAAACTTACAGTAAAATGCCCCCGCCCCTTTACCACTGAGTTCAAGTGCAAGGCTGGAAGGTGTAAAGCTTAAACACAGTTGACACGCGTCCAGTAGATCAGAGAACTCGCGTTGAGGT
>NW_008799272.1:0-315 GCF_000699145.1 Aptenodytes forsteri | reverse complement strand
CAGGAAAAAAAAAAAAAAAAAAGCCCTGCATTCAACCAGCCTTTGCTCTCTCTGATTTTCTGCATCTTTCTTTAAAAGAGCTGAGCCTGGTGACTTTGAGGCGCGGCGACGATGCTAGACAGGCTTCTGGTTTGATCCAGCCTGATAACGCTTCCGCTCCGCTGATGTTTGTATCAAGTACCACAAGGCAAGGGAAATCAGGATTTTCCTTCTGAATCAGTACTTAGCCTGCGTGCAAGGAGCGGTCAGGGTCACCGAATGGGAAAACCATTTCGTTCTCCCTAGAAATAGTCCATTACAGTGCCGCTGAGCTGC
>NW_008799271.1:0-315 GCF_000699145.1 Aptenodytes forsteri | reverse complement strand
TATGACACCTCTGCACACACCTGGTGGGCACATCTGCACGCACGAGCGCGTGCCTGCTTGCGTAAGCGTGTCTGCACGTGTGACACCTGCGCACACATATACGTGTCCCGTGTGTGTGTGCGCGCACACATACATGTCCTCTGTGTGTGTGCACACGCACACATGCGCAGCGCACGTACCTGCGTGTGGCCGGTGGGCAAACACACGTTGGGCACACGCGTGTGCACGCACGTGGAGCGGAGCGGGTGATGCCGAGCTGCTCCCGCTACCGCCCAAGCGAGGTCCTGGTGTGTGTGGGGGGGGCTGCGTGCCAGG
>NW_008799270.1:0-315 GCF_000699145.1 Aptenodytes forsteri | reverse complement strand
GCTTTTTAAAATGAAACTCCAGTTTCAAACTTGTTCCTTTGTTTCACTTGGGTTTTTTTCTGGTTTCTTACTCTCAACAACACACTTTCTACCATCTTCTCTTTCCAGTCATTTCCTATAGAAATACCTTTTTCTTAGGCTTACTTTCTGAAAGACTCTTAAAGGCTCTCTGAAAGAGAGAGCATAGATCTCCTTCTCTCCAAGTCTCTTCTTCTGAGTAAAAGAAAATATTTTTCTTTAAAATTCCCAGTTTAGAAAATACCCACAATTCCCTGGCATCTATACATTGTTCCATTTTTGTCTTTTGAAACTGGA
>NW_008799269.1:0-315 GCF_000699145.1 Aptenodytes forsteri | reverse complement strand
GTATTCTGAGCAACCATCTCTTTGTGACTTGCCTCCCATAACAGCTGGGAAATCATGCTAGGAAGCCAGAAGTACTTTCTGCTACTTCACTGAAGAACCAACTGCCAAGTGAAAATTATATAATAATAATTTTTAATGACTGAAAAGAAGAGGAAAGAACTAGTTGCTGAAAGCTGGAAAAGAAACTCTTCAGCCTTTGTTTTCCTTTCTTTCCTCTGGAGGTATTTTTACTGTGGTCATGGTGGCCTGAGAACATAGGCAGATTTATAGGCACCTTTTATTAGAATGATTAGTGGTGTTTGGGGAAAAAAGAGA
>NW_008799268.1:0-315 GCF_000699145.1 Aptenodytes forsteri | reverse complement strand
CTTTCTTCATAGGAGAGGTGTTCCATCCAGTGACAGGATTTTTCTCAATAATATAGTAAGATAATATTTTACTAGCGTGTTGTAAAATTTCATTTCAATTTTGATCCACTAATTTATATGCATTTCTTTAACCTGTATTTAGTCCCTAACTTAGAAAAAGATCACACAGATGTTTCCAAGAAAGATAATACCATGTATTTTTCAGGTGACTTTTGATTACACCTTTGAATTTTTAAAACTCATAATTGTGTCTAGATTTGCAATGGACTGTCCTTCACCAGTTGTGCAGGAAATGCCTCCATTTATAAGCTCGTT
>NW_008799267.1:0-315 GCF_000699145.1 Aptenodytes forsteri | reverse complement strand
GGGTGACAGCCTGGGTGGGCATCACATCTGCTCATGTGAGCCTCTTGCTACTCCAAAAGTACCATCTCTCACCAGTTGGTTCCTGCTCCATCACCCTGGGACAGGTCTGTGCTGCATTTTTGTATTAAAGCCTGAGTGGAAATGAGGGGCTGAGGAAAGGTTTGCCCAGGCTTTTTGGGCTAGGTCCCCTCGAATTTTAAAAACAAGCCCTGCCGGTTCCCTGTCAGTGCCCGTACTGCTCTGCTTTCTGCAAATCTCTTCCCCAACCGCATTCGCCTGTATCATCACCTCTGGCAAGGCTGGGTCTGTCTGTCC
>NW_008799266.1:0-315 GCF_000699145.1 Aptenodytes forsteri | reverse complement strand
TGTAAATGTTGGAGTATTCTAAGCATTTGTAATGCTTCTTTCAAATGAGTTCTAGTAAAAATTTTGTTTCCACCAGCTGGATTTCTACCTTAAATAAATATTTTAACAAATACATAATAATAACAAAACAAATCAATATTTAGTTAATACTATTGATTCAAGTTGATTCAACATAAAACTGGACAATTGCTTACGCTTCATTCATAATTTATCTAGCTTACTATATAACTTCATATATAGCAGTATATAACTTTATGCAGCTGTAATACTATTTCAGCATATTCTATCAATCTTGACCAGGGCTTTTTTTTTTTT
>NW_008799265.1:0-315 GCF_000699145.1 Aptenodytes forsteri | reverse complement strand
CCGTTTGCCGAACGGCGGTGCTGGGAATGGCTCAGAGAGCCAGAGAAACACAGCTCCTCTGGGTGGAAACCGTGCAAGGCAGAGCCAGGCCTTGAACAGACATGGAAACATATCTCTGCTTCCTCATCCCTGGACAGAGAGAGGGATCCTGGCACTGGGCAGCCCTTGGCTTCTGGTGGGGAGGCAAGTACCCCTCGCTGGCATGGGGGCAAGGATGGGGATTGCCATTGGGGCTATGCTCACAGCCCACATCCTTCCCAGGACTGCTGCCATTAAAGCCCTTAAGGGAAGAAGGTCTCAGCTCTGAGTGGGACA
>NW_008799264.1:0-315 GCF_000699145.1 Aptenodytes forsteri | reverse complement strand
CACGGCACGGCATGGCATGGCACGGCACACTTTGAGGTTCAAAGCCAAAGCGGGTAGGACCACGGGGCCAAGGCAGCGGCTGGTGGCACCGGGGGAGGCAGCCCGCAGATGGGCCCCCGGCCTCGCTGCCGAGGAGAAGTGAAACCCCAGAAAACCTCATCACAGCGGTGCAGGATCCCACCAAACCGGCCGGGCACAGCGCCCGCTCCCACCCTGAGCCGCACCGGTGCCGCCGCTCCCCCCGGCACCCTTCCCTCCCCGCTCCCCGGCTGCTGCCCGGCCACTGCTTGGGGAACCCACGGGGGGTGTGGGGGG
>NW_008799263.1:0-315 GCF_000699145.1 Aptenodytes forsteri | reverse complement strand
AAAAAAAGATGGCTGCAGAGAAAATACACCTCTTTGTCTCTCCTTATCTTCTTTCCTTCCAGATTACATGGGAAAACCAGGAATCAATTGCTCTTTCTGGCAATGCACAGTATCTCAGGTGTCTTTACTTTTCCATATGCAAATTCCCACCCCAAATCAAAGTATTCTGTGCCTTGTTCACGTTGGGTTAAAAAGCTCTGGGAAACTGTGAAGAAACATCCTCCCCTTGCCATACATATTCCCTTTATCTTTGTGGAGTTCCAAATGATGTCAAAACACAAGGTCTTTCCTTTTTCATTTCAATAGCTTTTTTTT
>NW_008799262.1:0-315 GCF_000699145.1 Aptenodytes forsteri | reverse complement strand
TTACTCCAGCACCAGAAAAATAATTCTGGTTTTGATTGTTTGGGTAGTTACCATGCTTCTCATATTATTTTTATTTCTGTGCAAATATTTAGTTTGCTTTCTTTAATAATCAGCCCATAGAAACTCAGTATCCTTGTCCATGTGCTTAACCTTATTGTTTTTAGACTTGTGTACTGTTGAGCTCTAAACTCTTAATCTCAAGTATACTTTCTTTCGGACTCAGATTATAATATCTGATGGTATTAGGACATTTACAGAATATTCTGTAAATAAACGTCTTTAGGGAACTTGGCATGTTGTATTAGTTTTGTTTTC
>NW_008799261.1:0-315 GCF_000699145.1 Aptenodytes forsteri | reverse complement strand
TATTTGTTAACTTGTTTAAAGTACAACATAGCACTGATGACAACATAATAGCAAAGAAAATAAAGAAATCCTACTAGATTGTATAGTCAACAAGACTACCATAGTATTTTTTTAAATAAACCTGCAAATGTTTTACCCAATTCTGTTTTCAACACTTCAAAAGATATAGTTCTGTTCACTTTCCTTAGAAGGTAATTGTTCTATATTTCCTTAGCATTTATTGTGATAAAATGGGAAAGTGTTAAACATAACAATTGTATTTGCTTATGTATTTATGCCCTGTTCCTCCATGTCGTGGTTTAATCTCAGTCGGCA
>NW_008799260.1:0-315 GCF_000699145.1 Aptenodytes forsteri | reverse complement strand
ACATGTATCAAGTATTGTCACTAAAGATTTGGTAAAATTTATAGATAAAAAAATCTTTACTCCAAAATTCTTAATTACATATACCATTATTTTCAGCATGCTGAGACGGCGATTAGCTAGTTCCAGTCTCCTGCCTGAAGGGAATACATTAAGCTTTTCAAATTTCACTTCAGCTTTGATATGTTCATTTCCATTTCCTCATCCCTGTTAGCTATCCTGGTGTCATACCTGCTTTCTGATATTGCCTTATCCGTAACAACATTTCCTTTGCCTGAGATCCCTCTCTTTCCCTATCCCTCTGCTGGTTCTTCACCA
>NW_008799259.1:0-315 GCF_000699145.1 Aptenodytes forsteri | reverse complement strand
AGTGGTTTAATGTGTTGTCAATAGGCAAATTATGAATTTTCAAAATTTCTTCTCCTCATAGGTATCCAGACTTTCCCCAAGTATTATCTACTAATTTTCATTATTAGTTCTGTTTCAGAACACATTATAAAGAAGGTATAAGGAATAATGAATGTATACAAATAATACATATTTTATTACATTAAAAAATGCTTATCATTACTAATATACAGATTAACATTTATATTTGTATGTAGAGGTAGCAAAACAGGGGAATGGGAAAAAGATTTTATTGTAGAATTTTTTCACTTATAAAATATTTTCCTCGAAGAACAA
>NW_008799258.1:0-315 GCF_000699145.1 Aptenodytes forsteri | reverse complement strand
TGAGGGAGCTGGGCTTGTTCAGCCTGGAAGTTTTGGGCGGACCTCTGACAGCAGCCCTTCAGCATCTACAGGTGGTCATCAAGAAGACAAAGGGAGGCTTTTCACAGCAGCGCAGAGTAGAAGGATGAAAGACAACAGGCACAAATCGAAATGAGAGATATTCAGGTCAGATGAAAGGAAAACCTCGTCCTCCATGAGGACAGCCAAGCTGTGGAACAGGCTGCCCAGAGAGGTTGCACTCTTTCCATCCTTGGCAGTTTTTGAGACTGCCCTGAGCAATCTGGTCTGACCTCGTAGCTGGCCATGCTGTGAGAG
>NW_008799257.1:0-315 GCF_000699145.1 Aptenodytes forsteri | reverse complement strand
GAGCTGAAATTTGGCACTCGTTCCTGAATTTTAGTGTAAAGCCCACGTACACATATAAAATTAGGTATCTATTTCACCAAAGTCAAACCAAGCCTGCGGTAGCTTGGATAATTTTGGATAAAGCTTCTTTAAAGAATGATTGTTACTTGTTTTACTCACTTGCCATCTCACACCTTATCTTGTTCTTCAAGCAGTTATGATTAGCCTGCAGAATATTAGCCTGGCTTGTTCACTCAAGGTTGCTTCCAGTTTCACATTGAGCAAGAGCAATGTTGCTGAGGGCTTGAGCCAAACCTAGGGAAATCCAAAAAAAAA
>NW_008799256.1:0-315 GCF_000699145.1 Aptenodytes forsteri | reverse complement strand
CTGATAGGGCAGGTGCAGGAACCTGGCTTATGTAGGTGCTTCTGACGTCACTCATTGCACAGAACCTGGCTATGGAGGCACGGGAACATGCCTTGTTCAGGTGTTTGTGTCATTTGTGGATCAGTTCCTGATAGGGGAGACACGGGAACCATGTATTTTAAGGTGTTTGTGGTGTCACGGGTGGCTGAGTAGCTGATATCGCAGGCATGGGAACCATGCTTATGGTGCTGTTTTGACGTCACTGGTGACTGTGTATCTTCTATGGCAAGCGCGGGAGCCTGACTTCTGCAGGTGTTTATGTCACTGCTGGCTTAG
>NW_008799255.1:0-315 GCF_000699145.1 Aptenodytes forsteri | reverse complement strand
GGAGAGGGAAGGGAAACGCCGGGTCGCCTTTTTGGCCAGGGACTCCCAAGCAGCCACTGCAACAGCTAATTATTTTCCTTTCAGTGCTCGGTTATTGCTGGTGTCCTCCCCGCCTCGCCCCCAGTAAATAAATAAAACCCTCCTTTAGGCAGCGAGGCGTGAAAAATGATCCTCGCTGAACGCTTAAAAATAATGTCCCGTGAAGATCGGGGCTGCGGAGCCGGCCGGCCCCGTAATTAGGAGCCATTATCCATCCTGCCTCGCCGAGGCAAGATTTCGCGTTAACCCCCCGAGCCGAGCCCAGCCCGGCCAGGG
>NW_008799254.1:0-315 GCF_000699145.1 Aptenodytes forsteri | reverse complement strand
GACGCTGGAGATGCCCCGGAGGCCCCCCAGGCTCAGAGCACCCCGGGGTGTCCCCAGGGACCCTGCCACCACCTTGGGGCACTGTGTCACCCCGCAGGGTGAGGATGTGTCCAGAGGGGATGGAGAGGGGACAAGCTCTTTGGATGACACCGAGATCCTCCCCAGAGGCCCCAGCCAGCCCAGCTCCCCCCTGGGGACCAGCAGCTCCCCCGGCTCCAGCCCCACAGTCCTGCTGTGCCCCAGGGACCACGGCCTCCCCCAGGACTCCCCATCAGATGCTCGGGGCTCCCCCCACGCCACCAGCAGCCCCAACCC
>NW_008799253.1:0-315 GCF_000699145.1 Aptenodytes forsteri | reverse complement strand
GGGGGGGGTGTCCTGGGGGTGCTGCAAGTGGGAGTGGGCCACCCCCGCTGCAGGCGTGAGAGCACGCAGCTTTGCACGGGTACGCTCTTGGCAGGAGCGTGCACCTTCGCACGAGCACACGCATTCGCGGGAACATGCATCTTGCACGAGGACGCACCTCCGTATGAGGAGGCAACCTTTGCACGGGTGCACGCTTTGCCGGCACACGCGCTTCTGCACGAGTACGCGCTTTGCAGGGGCGTGCACCTTTGCACGAGCACGTACCTGTGCACGAGCATGCGCCTTTGCCTGAGAATGCACCTTGCACGAGTGCAC
>NW_008799252.1:0-315 GCF_000699145.1 Aptenodytes forsteri | reverse complement strand
ACTGAGGAGTAATTTCTGGATCTAAATTATTTTTAGAGCTATTATTGAGCTGTCCAGCACTTCAAGTAATATTTATGTAATCAACTACGAAACAATTTCCAGTGCTTATTCCCAGAATCTGTGCTAATGACAGACTTCAAAGGTTGTTTACATAGCCTAAAAGAATGGCTAGGAGAGGACAATATTTTTCCTGACAAAGTATATGCATTTACACACTACTAGTTCTGCAAAGACTCATATAACAAGAATTCAGAAAGTCAGTAGAGTGGACTTGGTGTCTCACTAAGAAATTCAATCATCTTTTAGGAAAGTCTC
>NW_008799251.1:0-315 GCF_000699145.1 Aptenodytes forsteri | reverse complement strand
ACAACTGATAAAGAATTTTGGTGATAAAAAAATCAGCTTTAAGTATAAGGTGTTTCTGAACAGAGATATAGGAAGATCATCTGAAGGTATTAAGACCTTTTAAGTGATAGTGGAAAAAAAAAAGTCCTTCTCAAATATCTGCATCTGCTAAAGTAAAAGAAAAGAATAAATAAAAGGGTACTTGTGCATCAGCTTATCATACATTAATGTAGTTAATTTATTTTAGGGGATTTAAAATTTTATTTTAATTTACTTTCAGAGAGGAGCTAAACAAGCAATAAGGTTATTACTATGATATAAAAATTAGCTACCTCA
>NW_008799250.1:0-315 GCF_000699145.1 Aptenodytes forsteri | reverse complement strand
AAAAAAAAAAAAAAAAAAAAAGGCAAGATGCAGAGGAGGAATAAAGCAGCAGATCCAGTCCAGAAAAAGCAGGGTACAAGCAGAATATTGACTATAAGTGGATTCTTGAACAAACCATGGCAAACACTGGCATCTCTATACGCTAGTGCCTATATGCTAGAAAATGAAAAACAATGAAGGAAGACACATACTACGTACTCTGCCTAGTTCTATCTAACATTAACCTTCAACAGCACAGTATCTGAGACTTGTCAGATGTTCATGTTCATAGACTGTGCAGCTCAGGAATAATCCTGGTAGCATATATTCTTTGTA
>NW_008799249.1:0-315 GCF_000699145.1 Aptenodytes forsteri | reverse complement strand
CTCCGGGGCAGGAGCCCACGGCAGGGGGGAGGCCTGGCCCGGGAAGCGCAATGCTCTGCCGAGCTCCTTCCCCAGACTGCCGGCACTCCCCGTTGTGGATATGAAATATTCCTGGGATTCACTTCCTGGGTTCTTAACAAAGACATTCCTAACAAAATAGCCGGGGCCATCATTGGCTCTCATTAACCCAGCAGTCTGTTGAGTCCCTGCTGTAGTCAGTGCAGCACAGAGACATTCAACAGAAAATTCAGGCTTCCTTCACATTGTGTTTTGTGCCTTTGAGCTATGCCGATGAGTAATGGGGCTCCTTCCACA
>NW_008799248.1:0-315 GCF_000699145.1 Aptenodytes forsteri | reverse complement strand
ATTCTTCTTTTGTCACCTTATACTTTAACTAATATACAAGTTTCCAATGTAGCTAGATTACAGTGTATTTACATATAACATGTACAGAGCTTATGCTTCTGTTTCAGGAGCAGAAAACTGGACTGCTTTCTGCTTGAGCTCAGCAGTGAAACTGGTATTGTCAAAGCTCTTAACCCTAAAGCAGGGAATTTACACCTGATGCAGTGACACTGATTTGGTTAATGCTAGGGAGCTAGCAGTATGGTTGCAATCTGCAGCCAATCCAGATTGTGACCAAGCTTTTACAAGTGTAATAAGTTGTTGGCTTTTTTTTTT
>NW_008799247.1:0-315 GCF_000699145.1 Aptenodytes forsteri | reverse complement strand
AGGATAATGATTGTGCCGTACTCACTAGTCTGAAGTAGTGACTTTTCCACTTGTAGTTCTAGTAGATCTTTTCGAAGGAAGGAATTATGTGGTTGGAGGCAAGATGGAATATACAAGACCATAAAATGCTTATATCATCCTACCAAAACAACTCATTTTTTATAGTACCTAACTTTTTATTCAGCCATATTTCCCAACCATTTTGTAATAAAGATTATTGCATATGAGTAGCAGTTACAGTCCGTTTTTATCATTCTTTTCCAACTGACTTTTCTACCATCTCTCCTTCAAACTCCATCCATTTAAAAAAAAAAC
>NW_008799246.1:0-314 GCF_000699145.1 Aptenodytes forsteri | reverse complement strand
TCACAGTGCCCCGGGGCAGACAGAAGGGGGTCCTCCCGTGCCCCCCTGCAAGCCTGCCCTACGAAATGGGGGTCACTGCCAGGACAAAGCTGGCCCGGCCCAGCCCTGGGGCTCTCCCGATGCCCTTCCAGGGCAGCAGCACACCCTGCCAGGACAACGGGGACCCGAGGGACACCGAGCGGCTGCCACAGGATGGCCAGGGTACCAGGGCCGGGATCTCGGGCACCACAGCAGGGGAGCGCTCCGCAGCAGCGTCCCCTTTTGGGTCGGACACCTCTGCCCTCCCCTCCTCTGCCTCCCCCTGCCCTCGCCTC
>NW_008799245.1:0-314 GCF_000699145.1 Aptenodytes forsteri | reverse complement strand
GAGGGCTGCTGAGAGTCTGAAAGAACCTTAAAGGCTATTAAATGTTTCCTTTCAGAGCTTCAATATGCATATTACGCATACATAACATTTGTATTGTACTCTTGCATCTAACGGCATATTTAGATCCCCAGATTACTGGGCATTTAGACCAGGAAGCAGACAACAAGAAATGCTTATACCTCAGAGCAGCCTGATGCTTCAAAGGAACCGGAAAAGTTTGCCATGGCAACTTTGGAAGGATACTTTTTTTGAAAGGCTTGAGATGTATGTTATCTTAGTGATACACTAAGGTAAAAAACTGGCTGGACGGCCGG
>NW_008799244.1:0-314 GCF_000699145.1 Aptenodytes forsteri | reverse complement strand
AGGAATTATTATCTGTCTTTGGTCTGGTTAATGTTTATGATATAGTCTGGGTTTATAACACTGCTCAACAGCAGAAGGAATATGAAGAACAGGACAGACTCAAAGAGCTCTGCTGCTTTGACCTTCTCCCTGTGCATTGGAAATAATTGACTAGACCAGGAATAAATGTCTGCAACAAATGGCCAGACTTAGAAACAGCTACTGAGCACCAGATCTTCCACAAACTGAAACCTTCAAGGGCCCAAAGGGATCACCAGTAGCGATGCCCAGCTGTTCCTTTTAGCTTGCCATCTCCAGTCACCTCCATGGCCACC
>NW_008799243.1:0-314 GCF_000699145.1 Aptenodytes forsteri | reverse complement strand
CCCCCTGGCTCCCCCTGAGGCTCTCCCCACTGCATCGCTCCTGGGAGAGGCACGGCCACCCCAGCTGGGACTGGTGGGGTCCCCAGCCCTGCTGCAGGGTCCCCAGCCCTGCTTCGGGGACCGACGGGGTCCCCGGCTGCTCACAGGCCCTGCAGCAGCAGAGAGGGGGCTACCCCCCACCTCAGCACCACAGAGCACCCGGAGAAGGAGCCTGGTGCATTGGGAAGCTGTCCCGCTGCCCCCCGCACCCCGGCTCTGCTCTGGCTCCCCACAGGACCCCACCGAGGTGGTGCCATGGCTGCAGCCCAGGAGGA
>NW_008799242.1:0-314 GCF_000699145.1 Aptenodytes forsteri | reverse complement strand
TGTTGAGATCAAATAACTAATTAATAGGAGGACAATTTACAAGGATGATGCAAGTAGAAAAGTTCTTCTAAATATTAATCTATTGCCTATATTCTTTATTGTTGTAATAAAAGCTTGAGAAGTAGACGCGGGAGACTGAAATGCCTTGCAACTTGTAGTAGAGTTCACAAAGTGCTTTTTTAAAACAAATTTCCCTTAAATGAAAAATGCTAGTGTAACGTTTTGGTGAGATGCTAGTAATAACTTGGATTGATTCTTAATGCATCTCTGCAGTGATGTGAGAAGAAGACTTCTTAATCATGGTGCAGCAACTC
>NW_008799241.1:0-314 GCF_000699145.1 Aptenodytes forsteri | reverse complement strand
ATCCAATGCCAGAAGGGAACCACGTGCCAAGTTGTAGACGGTTGGCCCAGGTGTGCACAAACCGAGACCTCCATTAGGAGACGTTCTTGTAGGGATGTCCAGTGTTCCAAGGGGGCCACGTGCAAGATGCTACATGGGTGGCCACAATGTGTCCACAGCCAACCATCTTGCAATGACATTCAGTGTCAAAAAGGCAGCGTGTGTCAGATCCTCAGTGGTTGGCCACGGTGCGTTCATCATCAACAAACATGCAAGGACATCCAGTGTCCTAAAGGGACCTCATGCAAGATGACAGATGGGTGGCCCCACTGTGT
>NW_008799240.1:0-314 GCF_000699145.1 Aptenodytes forsteri | reverse complement strand
AGAGCCATTTTCTGTAGACTGAAGCAAAGACCTCTTGGCTGATCTTAAAGAGTAGGAGGGTGGCTTAGACCTTGAAAAGCATTGGCGTGCACGTGTCTTTCATCCTTGAAATATGTTAGAAAGGTAAAATATTGCTGTAAACAGCCAGGTTCAGTACTCTTGAGGCCTGGAGTATTGCAGCTGAACTTCACTTTCAGATAGTAGGTTAAGTAACAGTTACAAAAGATGACTGGATTATCAGAGCATTTCCCTTAAATATATGCGTAATCACAAAATAATGATACAAGATGAAGTCAGAGTTTGGAGTCTCTAAA
>NW_008799239.1:0-314 GCF_000699145.1 Aptenodytes forsteri | reverse complement strand
CCCATCTCCTGTGGTAGTTTGCATTAGCCTGTGGGGAAAAAACAGCCAGAATACCCAATGGAGACCTACAGCTATGGTCTGCCACGGGAGACACAGACCAGGGGGGAAATCCGTTCATGAAAAATAGGCACATGAGACACCTGAACTGCAACTACTGCACTAGTTGCTTCAGGCGCCCTGGAAGGTAGATGAGTATCAGATCCAAACTGACGTTTTCCGACACTTCTTCACATTAAAGAACCACCAACTCCGAAGGTTACAACCTAAAAGCACACGCTTTGCTCATGCCAAAGACATTATTAGTTCTCTATGGG
>NW_008799238.1:0-314 GCF_000699145.1 Aptenodytes forsteri | reverse complement strand
TCAGTACAGTATCAGCTCATGTTTTATTTAATGGAGGAGTAAATATTGCACTAAATGAGCATAAATTTTCTGGGACTGCAGTTTTTTTAAAAAAGAAAAAGCCGCCCAACACAGCCAAAGTACAGCCCAGAATATATGCAGTGCACTGCGTTCTGAAATAAGGGATGAGGCTTTGCGTGCTCTACGATTTCCAAAAGATTGCAACATTTTGAATGGGAGAAACAAGTCAATGAGTGAATTAGTTTGCAAACTGTTTCTGTTCTCTGTAACCAAAAACACTCAGGATGACTGAAGAATGCGATGAAAGTTGCGCT
>NW_008799237.1:0-314 GCF_000699145.1 Aptenodytes forsteri | reverse complement strand
TGGTGGAAGGACCCCCCCAGGCCAGGCGGCTGTCTGGGACCGCTGCGAGGTAGCAGCAGCGCAGGTCGGTTTGCCTCATCCGGGAAGGAGCTGACATCCCGCCTGTGCACCGGGAGCTCGTCCGTGGTGGTTCCTCCGGTGGTTTTGTGTCCTCGTGGGCGAAGCGCTCAGCCTCCGCGGCCGCAAAGTATTTCTAGTGGTGCCCGGCCTGGTTTCTCTCCGCAGAGACCTACCCCCGGTGCAGAGTCGCTGCCCAGTTGTCGTTGCCTCCACTGGCAGGCTGTGATTGTGGGAGCTCTGATGGCAGGTCGCTG
>NW_008799236.1:0-314 GCF_000699145.1 Aptenodytes forsteri | reverse complement strand
TACAAATTATTTTCTTAAATTAACTGAAAATTTAATGGAAGCCCTCCTCTGCTTAGCAAATTTCTAATGCACTGATCCCTGAAAGTCACTTTGCATCTGATATCCCAGTCATTCTCTTCCCCTCTCACTGAGCTTCAGATGTTTCACAACAGGTCTAGGAAGACTATTTTGTAGGCTTTCCTGACGTTTAGGATGGGAGAGGGGAAAAATTTCCAATTGATCACCTACTCCATGTCCCAGCCAAGCTTTTGATCTACACTTCAGTGTAGTTTCAGATGTAGTTCAGCTCTGCGCTGGGTCAAAAACTGGCTGGA
>NW_008799235.1:0-314 GCF_000699145.1 Aptenodytes forsteri | reverse complement strand
TCTGTCCTCTGCACTTTGGATCAGGTATCAGATACAGATTAAAATTTGCTTGCAACAAATATTTATGCATTTTAATGTCAAGTTTGTTAATATTTTTACTATACTATTCAATCAGATAGACATGGTATTTTTAAATAATAATAAAAAAATCATATATACTTATCCCCAGTAGTCACTCAAGTCAATTTAAAAAGAAAATTATCATTTTGGCAGCATCTTTAGAATTCAAATAAGTAAGCTCTCACTTGAGGAGTGGTGTTAAATGATGTCATACTTTAACCCCAGCTGGCAAGTAAGTACCACACAGCTGCTCA
>NW_008799234.1:0-314 GCF_000699145.1 Aptenodytes forsteri | reverse complement strand
CCTTTCCTCTCAAAAATCCACTTTTCCCCCTCAAAAACCCCCACTCTCCCGCCCAAAAAAATTTTCCCCTCAAAACTCCACTTTTCCTGCTCAAAACCCCACTTTTTCTCTCCAAAACCCCCTTTTTGCCCTCAAAACCCTACCTTTCCCCTCAAAAATCCACTTTTCCCCGCTCAAAAAAATCCACTTCCCCCCAAAAAAAATTTTCCCCTCAAAAACCACTTTTGTCCCTCAAAATCCCACTTTTGTCCCTCAAAATCTCCCTTTTTCCCCAAAAAAGCTTTCCCCTCAAAAACCACTTTTCCCAAAAAAAA
>NW_008799233.1:0-313 GCF_000699145.1 Aptenodytes forsteri | reverse complement strand
TATTTTTACTGTACTATACTAACACTGAGCATTGCATTCAGCACAAATATTTTGCATTTTGTTTCTTCTACTTTGGTAGTGTCAAAATAGCTAATGTTCAGCCACTCCATTTTTGAATGAGAAGTATGATAATTTAATTAAAATTTAAAGTCTAGGAGCTGCTGAAGATCATACATAATCCAATTACTTTTTATTCAATTAGTTTAATAGCAAACCACTTTGCTGTAATTACAGTTAATCCCCTGATTTTTCTCCTCAGCTGTTTATCAAGGGCCTGTATGATATCTTTGAGGAAATCATACTGGGATATAAT
>NW_008799232.1:0-313 GCF_000699145.1 Aptenodytes forsteri | reverse complement strand
GAGCCTGTCCTGAACACCAACGCTGTCCCCGCACGTCCTTGCCTCCTTAGTCACCTGCCCCATCAAGGGCAGCGTTTCCCTCTGCCACCCGGCGAACAAGGTGGCACGACAAGCTCCCCCCCAAACCTGCAGAAGCGGCTTTTTTGCCAACGGCAGGGTCTTGATTGAGAAGGAAAACTCTGGGGGAGGAGGTAAATGCCCTCACGCAGCTGAGATGTGGGGGGAGCCTTTTGCTTTCCGGCAGCGGAGCCTCGGGTGGGTGGTGTGGCTTGCACGGTCGCTAGATGCGACTGCAGTCAGCTGTTGAGGCTCT
>NW_008799231.1:0-313 GCF_000699145.1 Aptenodytes forsteri | reverse complement strand
CCCCTGCCTGCATGCAGCACCCCTGGAAGATGTGGGGTGCCGGGGAGGTGGGGGACCCCCATGGATGCTCATCTGCCCTCTCTCCGGCAGCTCTCTTGGTCTACCGGGTCTTCAGGCATGAAGCCAAGCGCTCTACCAAGGTGCTGCACGCGCTGCTCCACGGCCTGGCACTGGTCATCGCCCTCGTCGGTGAGCGCTGGGGCCGGGATGGGTGGATGGGGCTGGATCTGGCCCTGGCGGTAACGGGCTCCTCTCCACAGGCATCATCGCCGTCTTCGAGTCCCACCGGACCAAGGGCATCCCCGACATGTAC
>NW_008799230.1:0-313 GCF_000699145.1 Aptenodytes forsteri | reverse complement strand
TGATTGTCAAAATCATTTTGACTTGCGTCAAAGCTTCACGCCAGCTCGGCACAGCCTTTTCTCCTAACGACTCGTTGGCTTCACGAGAACCGAGCCCTGGGATGGGATGTGCCCAAGACGCCCATCCCTGGGTACAGCAGGAGGGTGGGGATCCAAGGACCTGCCCTCACGACGGGAAATTACGTCTCCGAAAGAGACTCTGTCACCTCACCAGCATTACCCAGCTCCCCTTTCCAAAACCTGGCGCCATAAACGCGTTCACAGAAGAGCCCGGCAAGCGCCGGTGTTGGGGAGGGTGCTGGGCCTCTGGAGA
>NW_008799229.1:0-313 GCF_000699145.1 Aptenodytes forsteri | reverse complement strand
GAAGGTAATGAACCTTTTCCCCCTAATAAGACAGCACAGATCTCCCTACGTCCAATGATATCTAACCAAAACCCAACTAAAGTGAAACTCAGGGTGCGCCAAATGCAACGCTACTTCTAGACAATGGGTCATCAGGGGCTGGAAACAGCACCCAGATGAGAGCAGAGGCAACGTCAGCTTCGGAGTCATGGAAACAAAGGTATTTCTGCGGCTCCAGATCACGTGGCAAACACCTCCGCGTGGAGGACTTCAAAAGGAAGACCTTGATGCTTCCTTCCAGCACCAAGCAAGCCATGGCAGGAGGGCTGCCTCC
>NW_008799228.1:0-313 GCF_000699145.1 Aptenodytes forsteri | reverse complement strand
TTTTTTTTTAAATTTTTGTCCATGTATTTGTTCAGCCTTAATTTTTAACCTTAAATCACCCTTAATTTTCCAGTAAAAATAGTCATTTCATATATCTGAAATTCTGATATGTTCTTCATGCAAATAGGTTTTAATACTTGCATTTTACAGTTGTTACAAAACATTTTTTCAGCAAATTAAATCAATCACCTAATAAATCCAGATTGCCCTATTTGATATAGATGCTGTTAAGACTTTTTCATGTCCACTCAGGAGCAAATTACTTTTTGATTTGGACACAGCTGTTTCCTTTTATTAGTTTAGTTGGTGATGT
>NW_008799227.1:0-313 GCF_000699145.1 Aptenodytes forsteri | reverse complement strand
AGTGACTGGCCTTCAGCTGGACTTGGTGCTGCTGATTACAATCCTCTAAGCCTGACAGTTCAGCCAATTTTCAATCCAGCTCAGAGTCCATTTGTCTAGTCCCTAGTTCGATAGTTTCCCTGTGGGGATGATATAGAGGACAGTGTCAAAAGTCAAGATAAGGAACATCCACTGCTCTCTACTCATCTACATGTCATTGCAGAAAGCTATCAAGGTTGGTCAGGCTTGTATTTCCCCTCCTTAAATCTATGCAGACTGCTCCCAATCACCTTCTTGCCCATTAGATGTTTGGAAATGCTTTCCAGGATTATTT
>NW_008799226.1:0-313 GCF_000699145.1 Aptenodytes forsteri | reverse complement strand
AGCCTTAATATAGAGATTGAGCCCTTAGATCTTGTTTATCCCAAGATGGCAGATTTTGAATGAGGGCTTCGAGGACTGGTGCTTTTTCCTGCGTAAGCTACTTACCAAAATACTGGGACTTACTCATTTACCTTCAAAAAGGACTTCTGAAACTCATTTGATTTGCTGTAGCATCTACAGATTTGCTGTAGTATCTCTTCAGTTACTTGGAAGTTTTTTCCAAAAATGTCATGTTCGTTCTTCATGATTTCATATGCATGACCACATCCTTTTTAAATGTACGTGTGGTGTGATGCTCAGCTGTGCTCGTTCT
>NW_008799225.1:0-313 GCF_000699145.1 Aptenodytes forsteri | reverse complement strand
AGAACTTTTGTGGTCTCCATAGCCCACCTCCGTACACTCAAATTTCTCTTTTACACAACGTGCAACTCCACCTCCTCTTCTTCCCTTTCCATCGTTCCAAGAGAGTTTGCAGCCATCCGTTGTGTTCTTCCAGTCATGTGAGACTTCCCACCAAGTTTCTGTGATTCTTATGACATCATAACTCTCAGACTTGGCTCAAGTTCCCTCTGTTTGTTGCCCAGACGTGTGCATTGGTATACATGCACTAGCGGTGGCTGGACTTAGGGTTCCTGACTTTGGAAAGGGTTGAGGGGCATTCCTCACTACTCTGGTA
>NW_008799224.1:0-313 GCF_000699145.1 Aptenodytes forsteri | reverse complement strand
GTCCCCCGGCACGGCGGCGGTGGGGACCCCAACGAAGCCCCCTTCCAGTGCAGCACCAGCTCCAGACTGTCCCCCGCAGCCTGCCGGGGGTTTTATGCCCCAGCTTGGGGGTGGAGACGCGGGGGCTGGAGCTGCAGTGGTCCTCGGGGGCTGGAGCACGGCCCCCTTCCCCAACCTGCCTTCACGCCTTGATGCGATGATGATGGACGGGAGGCGAGGGGTGGCCCTGGGGCCGCTGGGACCGGTGCCCAGCCGGATCTCGGGGTACCCTGGGCTGGGAGGGAGAGCTCTGTTGGATTCTCCTTGTCCCCTT
>NW_008799223.1:0-313 GCF_000699145.1 Aptenodytes forsteri | reverse complement strand
CCACCCTGGTGACAACGGTGACACCCTGATGGCGACGCCCTGCTGGTGACACCCTGATGGCGACACCCTGATGGCAGGGGCAGCCTGGTGACACACCACCCAGGCGTGGGCCACCATGGGGACGATGGGGCCACCGTGATGATGGGGCCACCGTGGTGACACGGCCACCCTGGTGACAGGACCACCGTGGGGATGGGACGCCCTGGTGACACGGCCACCTTGGTGACATGGAGACCCTGGGGATGGGGCCACCATGGGGACAGGACACCCTGGGGACATGGTGCCTTGGTGACATGGCCACCACGGGGATGGG
>NW_008799222.1:0-313 GCF_000699145.1 Aptenodytes forsteri | reverse complement strand
TCCCTTTCCTCTTCTTCTCCCCCTCCCCCTCCCCCTTCCTCTTCCCTTCCCCCTGCTTCTTCCCCTTCTGCTTCCCATTCCCTTCCTCCTTCCCCTTCTACTTCCTCCTCCCCTTCCCTCTTCTCCTTCCTCTTCCCTTTCCCCTTCTCACCCCCAGCACAGGCCAACACGCTCGGTGCTCCTCCGTTCTCTGCCACCGGCACAAAATCACAGAAATCACAGCCTGATTACTGTGGCAGGAACCTTTGCAGGCCATCTTGTCATGCTGCCGCCTCAAGCAGGGTCACCCAGAGCCGGCTGCCCAGCACCATGC
>NW_008799221.1:0-313 GCF_000699145.1 Aptenodytes forsteri | reverse complement strand
GCGGGGACGGACGCCCGTGCACCGCAGAGCCCTACCTCCGCACCGCGGCGGCGGCCCGCTCCACACGCCGTGCTCCCCGTCCACCGTGGTGCAGAAGATGGAGGGCTCTCCAGCCAGCGGGTGGCCGGAGTTGCAGGTGTAGATGACCACGTCCGCGTAGGAGAAGGTGCCTGTCAAGTGCCCACTGTGTCTCCCGTGGGGGATGTCCGGAGGCGGATCGCAGGTGATACCTGTGGGTGCGTACAAGGTGGCTTTTAGCATCAGTGCTGCAGCAGCACCTGGGGTCTGCAGGACACACACGCTTCCCAGGAAG
>NW_008799220.1:0-313 GCF_000699145.1 Aptenodytes forsteri | reverse complement strand
CACGCACACGTATGTGCACGCACACGGGTGCGTATGCACCCCATGCACAAGCACACGCGCACACACGTGCACGCATGTACACGCTTCTTGTGCGCACACACCCCATGCACGCGTGCGCACACACACGCACACGCATGTAGCCCCTTCCGAGGCACCACCCCCGCCACGCGTGTGCACGCCACCACACGCACACACACACACGCACAGGCACACAAATACTGCAGAGCCGGAAGCGCCCACGCAACACACACGTGTGCCACCCTGACACACCCCACCGTGCCCGTGTGTCGTGTCCGTCCCCCCCGTGTCCCGT
>NW_008799219.1:0-313 GCF_000699145.1 Aptenodytes forsteri | reverse complement strand
TTTATTGTAGTCTTTAGAGTTTCTTCAAATTTACACTGACATTTTTACATACTGTTACCTTTTTGGTTACCTTTCTTACATGCACAGGTACTGAAGGGCTTGAATCTCGAGGTTAGTTGTGGCCAGACAGTGGCCCTGGTTGGTGGCAGTGGCTGTGGGAAAAGTACAACTGTTCAGCTCATCCAGAGATTTTACGATCCCAAGAAAGGCACGGTAAGATACCTCAAGTGAGATGACTGCTCTGTGTGTCACAGTTGTTGGAAGCCTAGTTCTGGTCTCACTGCCCTTGTTCCAATGACATGGTAAAGTCTCC
>NW_008799218.1:0-313 GCF_000699145.1 Aptenodytes forsteri | reverse complement strand
AATAATGAAAGCACATTATCCCAAACCTTTTCATTTTGAGGCACATCCACAACATGTAGAAAAAGCAAATGAACCTAGACAACTGAATTCACAACCTAGAAAGCCAGGAGTTTGTATTCCGGATAAAAATAGTGCAGATACTGAAAATAAAGTAGGTTAAACAAACTACACACAACATTGCCTCCACTTCAGTCAGTGAGGCAGTTGGATTTTCATCCTGATATTTGGAGTGGCAATGGAGGATAATAGACATAGGCCACAGTTGCCCACCAGCTATATTTTTCCCTTTTCCCTGAAGAGAATGGATGAAGCA
>NW_008799217.1:0-312 GCF_000699145.1 Aptenodytes forsteri | reverse complement strand
GGGTCACCTCGAGCAGGCTGCCCAGGACCATGTCCCGACGGCTTTTGGGTATCTAATTCTGAAACATGCTTTTACAAACAGCAGCCTGACAAGCTGAACTGCAAAAGCGCTTGCAACGCAGGCGACAGGCCCAGGTTTTTGGCGACTCTCTCCTACCAATTTAAGCATTCTCTCCACCACACAAGTAAAACAATACCACACCAGCAAAGGCTTCTCACCATTGTTTCTCTAAAGCTATATCCGACAGCTCACTAGGTAGAAGACACAAAATTAATAGAAGCCTGATTAAGCTCATCTCACTGTCTTAAAAAA
>NW_008799216.1:0-312 GCF_000699145.1 Aptenodytes forsteri | reverse complement strand
TGTATCTTTAAGTAGCTGCATTATATGCATAGGCATTTGTATTTTATTCTGGCCATTCCACTCTCTGTTGCTGATGTTTCTCGCTGTGCTGTTAGTTTGTCAGCTCAAACATCTCATGCTTTCCTGTAACACCCACGTTTCTAGTCTGGTTCCTACTTGAAACTCCATTTGTTTGGAGGATGAGATGTACACCAGCCACAGGCAGACACAGGCTCTTCAAATACTATCCTTTATTTAAATGGTTTAAGATGTTCACTGATGCTATGTTTGGGACTGATACCACTGCAGGCCAAAGGACCGCACGTGAACCAT
>NW_008799215.1:0-312 GCF_000699145.1 Aptenodytes forsteri | reverse complement strand
GTATAGATCAGGTATGCAACAGCATTAGATCAGGTAATGCGCTTGCATCCGTATAGATCGGTATAGTGCTGATATCAAGACTACATTTATAGATGCTGTCAGAGAGTGCTTCAAGGAGCACTTGATGAACTCATCAAGAAACCCACGAGGGGGGAGGTGGCTCTTGACTAGGTTCAGAGCAGTGCACAGGGCTTGGTTGATAATGGGATTTTTTCAAAGAGCAGTTCTGTAATGATGATGTAACAGGTAAAGGGAATAGAGAACAAAACCTTGGCATTTTATCACTGCAGAAACACATGCTTCACCCACATG
>NW_008799214.1:0-312 GCF_000699145.1 Aptenodytes forsteri | reverse complement strand
TTTGAGGGTGGTGCTGGTTTCGGCAGTCAAGTCGTGGACAGGGAACTGCAGGGCTGGGAGGATTTGGGGGAACACGGGGGCTGCGGGTGGGAGGACGTGGGGGGACATGGGCGCTGTGATCTGCAGAATGCAGGAGCCGTGGCTGGGAAAGGTCTGGGGGACGCAGGAGCCACTGCTGGGGGGGATGCGGGAGCTGCTGCAGAGGAGGATTTGGGGGACGTGGGAGCTGTGGCTGGAGAAACGTGCAGGACACAGGAGCCATGGCCAGGGAGATCTGTGGGATGTGGGATCTGTGGCCGGGGAGGATGTGGG
>NW_008799213.1:0-312 GCF_000699145.1 Aptenodytes forsteri | reverse complement strand
CCAAACTTGCATACTAGTTACATACACTCATTTTAACCCACAGACCAGATGTACAAAGCTACAAAGTCAAGGCCATCTACATGGAGAATGAGAAATAACACACACATCCTTTCAGTCTGCAATTCTCAAACTTTGTGCAAATTATTTTAAACAGGGCTAGTGCCACTGTACACACAAGGTAACGGAGCAACATAAGACTTGACTCATACCTCCCGTTCATTAGGGGAAGCTTTCTTCTCCAGGATGAACTGAACGTGAAACAGTAATGACTGAGAATGAGAAAATGTCATGCTGAAATAAATGACTGCAGAG
>NW_008799212.1:0-312 GCF_000699145.1 Aptenodytes forsteri | reverse complement strand
AAAAAAAAAAAAAGACTTTAATATAGGTAGTATTTTTTTCAGTGTCAGGAAACACAATGTATCATTCCTAGGGTTTTTAATTATTTATGCACTTATCATTTATCTATTTTAATATATAGTCTTTTTCTGTGTGTTTTTCCCCCCTTTTCTTCTCGCGTGGGTTTCCACGTTTCCTGCATCCACCTCTCGCCCCTTTCATTCTTCCTCGTCGTCCTCCGCGTCTGGTTTTTCCTGACTGTTGGAGCCGGAGCAGGCAGTTTTATTTTCTTTTTTCCACTTCATGCGCCTGTTCTGGAACCAGATCTTGACCTG
>NW_008799211.1:0-312 GCF_000699145.1 Aptenodytes forsteri | reverse complement strand
TATTTGTCAGCTCTTAGGTTGCTTTCTGTCTTCCAGAGCTGCATGAAACAGTTAGGGCAAGAAGATCAAAACTGTGATTTTAGCTGCCTAGAAGAGCATGGATATTTTTCTTGCTTGGGAAGTGTCAGATGAGAAACGGAGAACCATGCAACAGCTTGAAACAGCCAACTGATCACCTATAAGCAGGCAATTAACCTCATTGTAGAGGTCTCACTCCAGGTCTTTCCAAAACCTTAGCCTTAGCACGAGGTCCAGACGGTACTTATGATCTCTTGGAAGAAATCTGCGGTAGAGCGTATTTCATGCTGGAAA
>NW_008799210.1:0-312 GCF_000699145.1 Aptenodytes forsteri | reverse complement strand
TGTGAGTAAAGTCTCCCTGGAATAGAGGGAGGGAGGTGGCTGGGATATCAGTATGGTGAGGCCTGGCAAATCGGCTACACTGGACCACTGCTCTGAACCTGCCAAGGCAAGTGCTATGTGTTTACCATGGTGGAAGTGTCTACTGGGTGACTGGAGACATACCCCGTAAACCATGCCATTGCTTAAAATGCCATCCTGAGCCTTGAAAGTCAAGTTCTGTGTCATGGTACCCCAGAAAGAATCGAGTCAGGCAGTGCCACTCATTTCTGAAATAAACTCGTACACTCCTGGGCCAAGAAACATGGCATTGAT
>NW_008799209.1:0-312 GCF_000699145.1 Aptenodytes forsteri | reverse complement strand
CGTGCCCTGCCCCGCTCCTCCTCCACCGAGGGTCCTCACCTGGTCCCACTGCTCCACAGCGCCTGGGGCTCCCGAGGGCCCGCGCGACCCGGGCGATGAAGGCAGTGACAGGACGCAGGCCCCACACGGGGGCTGGTCACAGGCACAAGAGCCCCGTGCGGGGTGGGGGCGATGGGTCCGACCGCTCCCGCCCAGACACCTCCGTTCCCCGGCAGCGGCGGAGCACTCCGGGCGTTGCGCCCGGAAGCGGGGAGGGGGTGGGGGGCACTTTCGGCGGTTGCGCCCAGAAGTGGCAGCAGGTTCAGGCCTCGC
>NW_008799208.1:0-312 GCF_000699145.1 Aptenodytes forsteri | reverse complement strand
AAAAAAAAAAAAGGTGGGGAACACTGAGATGGCTCCGGGACTTTGCAATCTTTGGGGTGGAGTGGTAACATGTTACTGCCCCTATAGGGTGCTTACATCTATAGCTGGCTGATTGTATGGATAGTAAGAGTAAAAAGCCTGCTCTGCTGCTCAGCCTCATGACACATCGGGTTAATTGAGCAGAAGGCCTTCCCACATGATGTCACTGAGAGGGAACCAGTCTGGCACTGCGGTGAAACGGTGAAGAGAGGGCGATGCCACACCAATGGCACATCCCAGTTCTGGATAGAGGTGGTGGTAGCTAACACAGCC
>NW_008799207.1:0-312 GCF_000699145.1 Aptenodytes forsteri | reverse complement strand
CACACACTCCAGGCTGACTGTGCTATTGTGTCTCTCCATGCTTCAGTCTTTCCATCTGTGACACCCCTGTAATGCTGGAAGCTAATATTATTCTGCACAATTAGGTGTCTGTGGTGGGTTTGTGAAGGATCCCAGGAAAGGTAGAAGATTTTTTTAAGCTTTTTTAGCTGTACAGCAGCCGTAGCCTGTTAGAGGATTGCTAGGGGCTGGTCAGGGTTTTTTTTTTTTTAAACGGTGCCATGGCCATGTGTGCCCAGAAGAGACACAAATCTGTGCCATTAAACCCAGATAACCCCATGAAGTACAACCCCA
>NW_008799206.1:0-312 GCF_000699145.1 Aptenodytes forsteri | reverse complement strand
TCTATCCCAGCCGAAAGCAGGACACATCTGCTTCACAATTAACCACAGCCTTATCACTTTGCCCCATGCCCCAACTATTAAAAGCAGGCAGGCCCTGGATAACAAGTGCCTTAGCAGATGAAACCACTAGTTACTCCTCATGCCTGTTTGGGATACACGCTATTACTCTTTGGTGTTCTTACTTTCTTACTTTCAAAGCCTTAGTGCCCATAGTGAAATAAAACAGTAGTTGTTGTTTCTCAGAGTTTAAGGAATAGTTTTGTCTTTTTTTCCTGGCTTATTATTGCTGGTTGACAGCCAGCTGAACATGAG
>NW_008799205.1:0-312 GCF_000699145.1 Aptenodytes forsteri | reverse complement strand
GTTTCTCACAATCTTTTCTATCTCCCCACCCTCATTAGGGATGGATTTTACAAGCATTCTTTTAGGGGGTGCATGGTTCATTAAGCCTTTTTTCATTAATCTGCTCCAAATTGGTCTTGATATGATCCCTGCTTTCCACTGCAATTGGCTTAGGAGCTGAATTATCCCTGACATTTGCTCCTTTCGGCAGGATCTTAGCAATAGGGTACCATGGATCAAGGGGTTTATAGTGTTAAGACTCATGCATTGCTCACACTTAAAAATGACAGAACTGCCTGATACCATCAGTTTTGCTGAGATTTTTGTCATTTG
>NW_008799204.1:0-312 GCF_000699145.1 Aptenodytes forsteri | reverse complement strand
TTAGGGATCCCCCACAGCCCCTCCGCTGCCGTCCTCCTCGGTCCCCCCCTTTACCTGAACGATGGTGTCCAGGTTTTGCCGGGACGTGGAGACTGTGTTGATGACCGAGGACGGGCCCATGGTGACCACGGTGACGTGATGGGAGGGAGGTGGCGCTGGAACGATCACGGTGGGGTGGTGGGTGGGCGCTGGGGGAGCGTGTGATGGCAGGAGCTGGGGAGAGAAGCAAAAACCCCCCCCGGTCAGCAGGGACCCGGGCACGGCGGCGATGGAGAAGAGCATCACGCTTTGTTTGCGGAGCCCAAACTCCTT
>NW_008799203.1:0-312 GCF_000699145.1 Aptenodytes forsteri | reverse complement strand
CCGGGGGATCCCCCCGCCTGTTGCTCAGCAGGTCCCTGCCAGGTCACCCCATCGATGGCTGCACCCCGTCACGCAGCCCCATCACCGGCACAGCGGGGTCCCTCCCTGCGTGGGCATCCCCTTGCTTTGGAGAGGCGTTCAGAGACAGGTCTCACCCTGTCTCCTTCCCATCCATTCCTCCTCCGCTCAGCTCCCTCTCCTCCCCCGCTGCCCCCAAATTAACCCCCCCTCGAGGTGTGATGCCTGGGAGCGACTGGTGCTACACCAGGCACAACCTGGACACGGGCCCTTCCCGCTACAGCCGCTGGAAGA
>NW_008799202.1:0-312 GCF_000699145.1 Aptenodytes forsteri | reverse complement strand
ATTTAGAAACCTTTTAAAAAGACATAACCCTCCCCTTCTCCAGACAGAGAAGAACGATTACTATTAAAGTTGTGACTGTTATTTTGAACTAATAAGTGGAATATGAGTAAACAGTATGAAGCGGTGGAAAGCATCAGTCAAATTTACCACAGCTGTATTGTTTACAGACATTTGGTCAAACTTTTTAATTGAGAGTCTCTTGTCGTAAGTGCATCACAAGGCTGCAAAACAGCCAGCCTTACAATAAGGTGTTTCATTTACTGCAGAAAGGTGTCTGGTTTGGTAATGACAGTCTGTAACACAACGTGCAAT
>NW_008799201.1:0-312 GCF_000699145.1 Aptenodytes forsteri | reverse complement strand
AAGGCTGTCAGGTTGGTCAGGAATGATTTTGCCTTCATGAATCCATGCTGCCCACTCCCAACCACCCTCCTACTCTCAGTATGTTTGGAAATGATTTCCAGATTTATTTGCTCCATGACCTTCCCAGGCATCCAGGGGAGACTGACTGGCTTCTCGCTACCCAGAGCCTCCTTCCTGGCCTTCCTGGAGACAGGTGTGGCATTTGCTTTCTCCCAGTCCTCAGGAACATTGCCTCATCACCATGACCTTTCAAAGATAACCAAGAGTGGCTTTGCAATGACATCACCCAGCTCCCTCAGCACTCGTGGGTGC
>NW_008799200.1:0-312 GCF_000699145.1 Aptenodytes forsteri | reverse complement strand
CGTTATCATCACAAATTATAATAGGCACCAATTAAAAAAAATCAAAGCAAGACTTTGTGTGTGTGTATGTATGTATGTGTATGTGTGTTTGAGACAAATTTAAGTCAAAATTATGTATCTCTATTTTAATGTATGTTGGATAATTAATTTTTTTTTAGCTATAACCTACAGTATATTAGGATTCTTTTCTAAGAAAAAAAACCCCAAAACAACAAACCAAACCCAACAAAAAAAAACCTTAAAATGAAATAGAAATAAAATATCACACTGGTTATTAACCTTCACCTCTTAAAAATATCTAGGATTAAAAGT
>NW_008799199.1:0-312 GCF_000699145.1 Aptenodytes forsteri | reverse complement strand
GTGTGTGTGTGTGTGTGTCTGTGTCTGTGAAGTTATGACTGGGTTTTGGAGGGGAGAAGTTGTCCACACACCCTGACTGGCAGACAGACATTAAATTCCAAAAAGCAAGGGACATGTCTGAGGGAACTTCCCCAGCAGCCCCCTCACCCTACAACCACTGTAAGACGCAGCAACTCTTCTGTGCCTGTGGTAGTGCCACAGCTCTCAAAAACAGTGAGTACCCTGTGAGGAGGGACTGGGGAAACAGCAGGGGCTGAGGTAAGAAGGTGAGCAGGTGTCACGAATGGAGTGAGACTGCACTTCACTCGTAAG
>NW_008799198.1:0-312 GCF_000699145.1 Aptenodytes forsteri | reverse complement strand
CATATCCCGATCTTGAAGAAGCATAATTGCTTTCCAAATACCTATTATAGTGTGATTCATTAACAGTGTATTATTTTATTAAAGAGGACAGCAGCTGTGACCTGATATCAGGAAGCCCAGAAGAGTGACTCAGGCCAAAATACTGTACTTAGGCCTTGTCCGCAACTGTTTCTAGGCTGTGTTCCAGGTATTCCTCCCGCTGCTTCGATTTTGTGCATCTGAAATAGTTCAGTCTTGGGTTTTTCCTGTGTGTTTTGATCTGTTGTTCAGTCATGCTCAAGCCTGTAACCTTATAGACTTTCTTCTATATTT
>NW_008799197.1:0-311 GCF_000699145.1 Aptenodytes forsteri | reverse complement strand
TATATCAACACTGTGCTTATCTTTTGGTGTAAGGAAAATAAACAGTGTGCTACTTTTTGATGTTAGACATCCAAAGAAGCCATCCATGTAAAGAAGTTATTAGCAACAAATAAGCTTTGCTTACATAGGCTCCGTTGTGATGCAGGAACTCCAAAAATCATCAAAGGAGCTTTGAAGCAAAACTGGAAGTTTAATGCATTTATAAGAGTGAGCAAGGCATCTAAGTTAGGAAAAATGTGTGTTTGGTTTATTAAGTTTTTTAGCACTTTTTTTACATGAACAAAACATGGTTCCAAGTTGTTGGGTTTTTT
>NW_008799196.1:0-311 GCF_000699145.1 Aptenodytes forsteri | reverse complement strand
CCTACAATGATCATCTAGGCCAACTGCCTAGACAGATACAGAACATAGCCAGTTGTTGTAAACCAAGGGGGTTGAAACTCAGTGTTTCCAGCTTACAGAAAAGGAGAGATGAGGGGAGAGGTAATTTTACCATTAATCTTAAATGCTTAAGCATGAAAAGACCTCACATATGAGACATTTCAGTCCTTTTGACGAAGACATGACAAGAGACAATGGTTGGAAGTTACCACTGGACAAAATCTAACACGGTATTTCCTGGAAGTGAAGATAGTTGAGCATTAGGATTGTAGAAACTTGGAATAATTTGGACC
>NW_008799195.1:0-311 GCF_000699145.1 Aptenodytes forsteri | reverse complement strand
GAAATCAGGTATTGCGGTACATTAGTAATTTTGAATCAGGGAGTGCAGGGGCTGTGGCAGAGTACACGCGCTGTAGTCTCCAGGGTTAGGGTCGCCCTTTGAACCCAAGGACCACACACTGCCATCTGGCAGGTGCCTACCTACCTGAGGTGGCCACCCTACCTGAGCATTGCCGGAGCCTGGGGAGACACCGGGAAGAGCCGGCGCCACCTTCACCGTCACCTCAGGGTCCCGCTGGTCTTCATCCCCCTGTAAAGAGCTGCACCGCAATCTTTTCCCGCAGAAGCCCCCACAGTCAGGGCAGGCGGGGG
>NW_008799194.1:0-311 GCF_000699145.1 Aptenodytes forsteri | reverse complement strand
TTGCTGACGATACAAAACTGGGAGGAGTGGGTGGAACACCAGAAGGTCGTGCTGCCATCAAGTTGGGCCTTGACAGGCTGGAGAAATGGGCTCATGAAGTTTGACAAGGAGAAGTGCAACGTCCTGCCTCTGGGAAGGAACTACCCCGTGCACCAGTATATGCTGGGGGCCAACAGGCTGCAAATCAGCTTTGCAGAAAAGGCCTGGGGGTTCTGGTGGACACCAAGCAGGACTTAGGCCAGCACTGTGCTCGGGTGGCAAAGCAAGCTAACGGTGTCCTGGGCTGCATGGGGAGGAGCGTTGCCAGCAGG
>NW_008799193.1:0-311 GCF_000699145.1 Aptenodytes forsteri | reverse complement strand
AAGAGAAGCCTGGAGAAAGGGCGGGGTGCATGCCTGGCCAGAAAGCTGGCTCAAGGTGCTGCACAGAGCCTCCTGAGAAGGAGAGCAGAGCAAATGGCCGCCACAACAGTTAAATGCTGCAGATGACTAGACGTGGGCATCGTCGTCCTAAGTACGTACCAGCAAACTTCAAGATGTCTCCTCCAAAAATCAGCATCTCTGCGGACAGAGGGAAGGAAAGGAAGAGTCATGTGGACACCTTCTTCCAGAAGCCACGGAGCAAGCCCCTCTGCCCAGAGAGGAGCACTAAGGAGGGAGACTCCGCAACCTCC
>NW_008799192.1:0-311 GCF_000699145.1 Aptenodytes forsteri | reverse complement strand
TTTTTTTTTTTTCCCCCAGGTGCATCATCCCCAAAACTTCAGAAAATGCTGTAAAATACTAATTGAGTATTTTGTAGACGCAACCTTGATCTGTCAGACCATATGGAAGGAATGCCTGCAGGACACTGAATGAAGTGAGCTGCAGTAAACTCAAATTCAACCGAGCCTAAAAGAGATGATATATGAGATACAGGAAACTAATTGGATTTATTCTTATCAGCCTCTGCTTAACATGTGTTTATGCTTTTGCCCACATTTTGTTCATATTTGCAGTGTTCATAGCCTTACATCTCTCTTATTTTCTTAAGAAG
>NW_008799191.1:0-311 GCF_000699145.1 Aptenodytes forsteri | reverse complement strand
TCGCAGAGTTTTGAACCAGTACCTTCCCCTACTTTAGAGAGCCTTCTGGAGGACTCAAATGCAACAGCAGTAATGCCATACTACATTATTCTAAAATTTTTCACCTAATAGTTAGAGACTATATTTCAAATAGCAGTTGAATTTCAGACTTGGAGAAATAAAACGTCTGCCTGTAAGTTTTCATTCTTTCCCACCTCCTCTCATCTCTCATGTTTGAAGGTAAGACTTTGAAATGTTAAACTAAGGAGAGAGTTGAGTCAACAGGGAACTGTAAAGATGGTCACTGTTATCATTTGGTATTGCGGTCTGTA
>NW_008799190.1:0-311 GCF_000699145.1 Aptenodytes forsteri | reverse complement strand
ACAAATACACATTTGTTGTGCAAAATGAGCAAGGCAGCAACATGCTAAGAAGAAGCTGTGAAACCATGCAATCAGAAGCTATAGCACGCACACAAGTCAAATCTGGGCTGTATAAGTAACTTAAATGCTATCCTGCTTTCTGAGAGCCTGGCTTTGCAATCCTTTCCTCCTGCTATTGAGGCCCAGGTTGACAGCTTAACAATTCCACAAGGACACAATAATACTTGATAAACCTGCCATTTCTACAATGTAAACTGTTGCATTTATATATAAATTTTTGGCATGGCTGATGCTACTAGAATACACCTCTG
>NW_008799189.1:0-311 GCF_000699145.1 Aptenodytes forsteri | reverse complement strand
CAGCCTGTCAGTGAGGACAGGAGAGGGTCCGAACCCGGCTGTGCCTGTCTCCATCCCAGACAGTGTCTTGTCCAGTTCCTGCCTCCTGGCTCAGGACTGTCTTAGTGCCGCTGGCCAGCAGACACTGCTGCCGTGGTCTCGCCTGCTGCTGTGCTCTGTGCCTCCCCAGCCCACCTACCCTGCCCCTGCCCTCTCGCGGGAGGACTCATCTCTGCCTGCCAGGATGTCCCCGAGGATGCTGGCCTCATGTCAGAGGCCGCCCCCAGCACGCACAACCTGCACCTCCCACCAGCAGGTCTGTCTTGCTGTTC
>NW_008799188.1:0-311 GCF_000699145.1 Aptenodytes forsteri | reverse complement strand
AAAAAAAAAGCATTACAAGTGTCTTGGATATCTTAGCACGAAGACAGCTTGAGATTCACATGCCTTTTCCTCCATTTTTAAAAACCTAACCTGAGTGCCTGCTATGCCAGCTGCTGCAATTAATTTACTGGATTAAACATATCAGTTTGAAGCTCTTTAAGGAATCCACAGTGTTGGGCAATCAGTTCTCACGGCTGCCACAACAATTGTAAACTCTGATCATTATCCCTTTGAACTCCTATGGCAAGAAAATAAATGGTGATGGAAAGAGTTTGCTACTAATGTATCACAGATTGAAAATAGAAAGTTTT
>NW_008799187.1:0-311 GCF_000699145.1 Aptenodytes forsteri | reverse complement strand
TCTAGATTATGATTGTTATATTGATACAGGAAACCATGTCTTAAGATTTGACCTGATCTGCCGAGGGTCTAGGTGATTAGAAATCCTAAGTTAAATTAGCATCCAGGTCATTAGAAATTAGAAGTCACCTTATAAATTCTTATCAATTGCACTACATTCATTCTGCTTGTAGAAATCCCGTGCTGTTCTAATCATCAATTCGGTGCTCTACTAACCATAGTATCCTGTTAAGAAATGAAGCTTAATTGTAACTACAATTTAGTGTCGTTATCATTCTACCAAGGGTCCCTAAAAGAACCTGTCTGTCCCCT
>NW_008799186.1:0-311 GCF_000699145.1 Aptenodytes forsteri | reverse complement strand
CAGTGGCCTCTCTGACAGTGGCAGTGTTCAGAAGTCAATGGGGCAAGACCCAGAGCTTCCTGAGGTATGCGGGAAGTTTGGTCTGCTCAGAGCAGGAGGTCGGCCCAGAGGACCTCCAGAGCTCCTTTCCAACCATCACTATCCTGAGGCGTACTGAGTCATACGAGCCCTTGAGCAGCCACCAAAAGGCAGTGCCTTGGAACACAGCAAATGCAGGAGCTTGCATAGAAGCACCTGTTGTTGCAGGAATGGTCCTAAAGTGTGTGGAGATGCCCTTGAGGACAGTGGCACTTTGGGCCTATGAGCTCTGG
>NW_008799185.1:0-310 GCF_000699145.1 Aptenodytes forsteri | reverse complement strand
CCGTGGTGCATGAGTGGCTGGAGGTCACGAGGGCATGAGAATTTGGGAGGTTCCTGCACAGTGAAGTCCACCCCTAAAGTCCACCAACTCCACTCTAACTAGGGCTCATGTAACCACATATTACAACTCGATTAGCTCTTCAGCAACGTTAGGATGTCAACAAAGACTCAACATACCACTGTTGCCTAGAAATGCCACTTCTTGAAAAATAAGAGATCTAATATATGGCTATCATGCAACCACACTTCTCTAAAATGGACAACATAATTTTCACAATGTATATAAAACATTCTTCAGAACACATACATGT
>NW_008799184.1:0-310 GCF_000699145.1 Aptenodytes forsteri | reverse complement strand
TATGTCTCCTTAGTATTTCGGTATCAATACCAGCCTGAATTAAAAATACCTTTAAGAAAAGAAGGGCTTATCTGCAGTCTTCTTAAATTCTTTTGCATGGGCAAATAAATAATACCCTAAATATGCCCTAAATATCTGTTTGAAACAAAGAAACAAAAATTCACTTATCAATATTCAGTGAATATCTTGTCTTTTTCCAGGAGTGATGGGTATAAATAACCATTATCACCAGATATGTTGTTGCTGAGTTTTTCTTTTTTTTAAGACCATCCTCCATTGATTCTCAAAAATTGTAAGGATTTGTAGTAGA
>NW_008799183.1:0-310 GCF_000699145.1 Aptenodytes forsteri | reverse complement strand
TCTTCTACTCAAACTAGATTTGATGGCCTCAGACTGAGAAAGTCTAGCTTGTTACTACTCTGGAGAGACGTCCCATTCCTTTCCTCTTTCCCATCACCTTGGCACACTGCTAACCTTGATAATGAGGGATGAGGATTCATATATGAAATGTGCATTTTTATGTGAATTTAGTGCTGGAAAAAAAATGCCAGGTTAAGAGCTGTGGAGATGGAAATGTTCCCATAGCAGGTAAAGTGCAGTCAAAAGGTATGTAAGGTTCCCTCAATGTCAGGACCAAAGAGCCAGAAACGTGCCCTACTACTAAGAAGAC
>NW_008799182.1:0-310 GCF_000699145.1 Aptenodytes forsteri | reverse complement strand
TAGGGACTGAGGTGAGGCTGACTGGCTTGTACATCCCCAATTCCCCCTTCTTGCTTTCCTTGAAGAGAGGAGTGGCAGTTGCATTCTTCTAGTCCTAGGAATCTTCCCCAATCACTAGGACTTTTCAAAGATTACTGAGAGTGGCTTAGCAATGACATCTGCCAGCTCCCTCAGCACGGGTGGGTATATGCCATCATGTCCCATGGACTTGTGTATTTCCAGTTCATTTAAATGTTCCTTAAGCTGATCCTCCTCCACCAAGGGTAAATCTTTCTTGCTGCAGACTTTCCTGCTAGTCTCAGGGGCTTGG
>NW_008799181.1:0-310 GCF_000699145.1 Aptenodytes forsteri | reverse complement strand
CTATGATTCTATGATTCTATGAATATAAAGGGAATCTGGCAACTTTTAGGTGCTTACTAGGTGCAGCCCTCCAGGCTGGTTAGCATGATGGTCCTCCGTTGGGATGTGCCTCAAAGAGGTCCATGTCACCACGTCATCATGCCTCAACCTCCACCAGTTGCCCCAAGCCAAGCCCTTCCTGGGATCCCAAGCATGCAGCAGATCGAGTCGCTGCACGGGACGGTCCAAGCAATCTGGAGAGACATGGAGACAATGCTCATCTGGGTTGATTGCACTGGGCACCTCGAAGGACCTCCTTCACCTCCTCCGA
>NW_008799180.1:0-310 GCF_000699145.1 Aptenodytes forsteri | reverse complement strand
TCCTGCTCACCAGTTCTTCTGAACTGGTGGGGGAAAGGTCTCCACACTGGGGCCTGTCTTCTGCTAAACATTGCCCAGCTGCAAGCACTGCACTCCCCCAAAAGAGCAGGGCAAATGGAGACAGAGGGTCACACCAGGCAACGGGATGAGAAAGGCCATCCCACTGTGGCTGGCAAATTCTGTCTGAAAACAGACACTTTTTCCTAGGAAAGCCTTTCTGGGCACCACCTTGCAGGGCAGCTCAGGGATGAGGTTGGGTGGGAGCTTGTCTGTGTCCCGAACACTGGTGGGGTGCTGCACTGCTGCCTCT
>NW_008799179.1:0-310 GCF_000699145.1 Aptenodytes forsteri | reverse complement strand
AGCTGGGGTACTGTGCCCAGCGTTGCCCTTGGGCACAGCAGAGCTCCCTTCACAAAAGAGTGAGGCCAGCCCAGGGCTGCTGACGGGTAGGGGGCTGGGGCGCACCACGGATGAGGGGAGACTGAGGGAGCTGGGTTTGTTTAGGCTGGGGAAGAGAGGGCTGAGGTGGGAGTGGGGGGGATGCGGCTGCTGTCTTTTACTACTTCAAGGGGATTGCAGAGAAGATGGAGCCAGACTGTCCTCCTGAGTGCACAGGAAAAAGGACGAGTTGCAGACTGTGACTGTTGCCTCAGGGAGATTCTGGGGACAT
>NW_008799178.1:0-310 GCF_000699145.1 Aptenodytes forsteri | reverse complement strand
TGATGAATGAGTGTGCTAGCTTGAGAAGACGTGTCCCAGCTGGAAAGAAATGGTAATCGGAGCTCAGAAGGTGGAAGGCAGAGAGTTAGCTCTTCCAAGAGTTTTCCTTGTTGGGAAAGCCCTGGCCAGAGGTTTTCACCGACGGTCATAAACAAAGGACTCAAAAGGGCTAGACAACATTTCAATGGTCATGTGCTTATGCTTACTCGCTGCTTCTGCTCAAACAAGCTTTCTGCATGGCATCCGTGGTGTAGCAGAAGAATTCATGCGTGTCATCCTGGGTGCCAAGCTGGAAATGTTCTCCTATTCC
>NW_008799177.1:0-310 GCF_000699145.1 Aptenodytes forsteri | reverse complement strand
GGGGCAGGGCAGGTTTGGGGGACCCCATACCCATCCCATAGGGCAGGGCAGATGGGGGGGGACCCCGCACCCATTCTATAAGGGCAGGACAAGTTTGGGGGATCCCATAGGGCAGGGCAGGTTTGAGAGACCCTATGTCCACCCCATAAGGGCAGAGCAGGTGGGGGTGACCCTATATCCACCCCATAGGGCAGGGCGAGTTTGGGGGACCCCATATCCATCCCACGGGGCAGGGCAAGTTTGGGGGACCCCATATCCATCCCATAAGGGCAGGTTTGGGAGACCCCAGACCCACCCCAGGGGGCAGGTT
>NW_008799176.1:0-310 GCF_000699145.1 Aptenodytes forsteri | reverse complement strand
CCTCACACAGCCAAGGTTCTAGCACCATCCCTCTGCAGTGCCTCCCCAGCTTTCCTGCTGCCCTGGCAGGAAACAAGTCTTACCTGGGAAGTCTGCAGAAGGGTAGGGCTCTTTGATCTCATTGACATTGGATTCAAATTCATCCACTTTTAACTGAAACAAGGGAGAGACAGAGAGGAGGACATGCAGCTGTGTGTGCCAGTATTGCTGCCAAATGTTGCATGTTGGCCAGACCCTCTCATCTTGGAAGCCATGTGGGACAAGCAGTGTCTCTGCATTTGGCCCGTACAGCACTAAGCACATGGAGTCC
>NW_008799175.1:0-310 GCF_000699145.1 Aptenodytes forsteri | reverse complement strand
TCCTTTTCTCCGAATGTATCTAACGGTAAATAAAGACCTATCTTAAAAGCTGTAGTCGTGTATTTGTTACTGATCCCGCGTCTGGAGTCTAACTGTATCCAAATACTTGCCAGAAATAGCTTTTCAAAACTATTTCAATAACAAACATTTTAAACGTCAAAATAAGAAGAAAACAATTTTGCCCGATTCTTTTGAACGGTTTAGGCAGGCAAAGACCGTCAGTCAAAAAAGCATGACACGGAGACAATTTTTCCGTTCCCGCTTTTTATGAGCACATCCTCCTACTCAACTCTGCTTTACATAAAACAGT
>NW_008799174.1:0-310 GCF_000699145.1 Aptenodytes forsteri | reverse complement strand
TTTTTTTTATGATTATTTTTTTTTCTCAGTGCAGTAAGGTCTAAGTGACTATGAAGAGTGGTACAGACATCCTGAACTTAGAGATGGCAGGGCTAATTTCTGAATTTGAAGCAGGATAGTTGAGTCATTGTGTCTCTGTTGCTGCACTAACTGCTGTTGCTGAGAAATGGCTGCCTTGCTTTCAGGACACAGCCCGCATGACGCTGCATTGTTGTGCATAGGCATGCCAGTTTGCTCGAAGATAGCTTGGGTATCCCCAGGTGCTACCTTGTGGTATATAGGCATGTCCCTGGATATCTAAGTTGTATTG
>NW_008799173.1:0-310 GCF_000699145.1 Aptenodytes forsteri | reverse complement strand
TTCAGCTGTATTTGTATTTCTAGTTACCGTGAAATTCCTAAAATCCTTATTACCTAATTTAAAAGTGTTACTGCATGGAAAGTTTTAAGTATGAGATGCTTTGTAAAGGGAAATATTTATTCAGCAGAATTGAGGTATTTTAACATATTTGCCTTCCATTCAAAACTGCATCTGTTTATTCAACCTTTATAGTTACAGTTTCCTCTGCTGTACTAAGGATTTTTGTCAGCGTTTCAGAGATAAAACACTGTATTTTTAAAAAATTTCTAGCAAGGTGTATATAATGTATCTGATTTCTTAGGGTGAATGT
>NW_008799172.1:0-310 GCF_000699145.1 Aptenodytes forsteri | reverse complement strand
TGAAGAAAAAGAAAGCCACGTAATGCAAGTCAGTTTTGGAAAATGTGGTGCTCTGAAAGCCCCGGGGCCCAGAGCTAGGTTAGGTTCATGGAAACAAATTAGAGTAAATAGTACCAGTGCAGCTTGCACTGCTTCTAGTGAAGACTTTACAAATTCAGGTGAAATGCATCCAGCCAGCACAGGGAGTAAAGTTCTGCATCTGCTTGCAAACAAGAGAAAAAAATACAAATTTGACTTGTTTTAGAAAATAATTCTTCAGTGTGGTTAGCTCTGGCAGCAAAGTATTAGGTTCAGTCATACAAAATGTGTT
>NW_008799171.1:0-310 GCF_000699145.1 Aptenodytes forsteri | reverse complement strand
GCTTTTCACCAGTGAAAGTGAGTTGGGCTAAGCTGGTCTTCAGGATAACTCATCTCCTTTCTTTTTTAATTGCGTGCCTACACTTTTCCTTTTTTCCACCTTTTCTTTCTCCCCGCTTACCCCCAGTTCCATTCTCTATTAAAGGTAATTATGATTTGGCTTTCTGGGCAGATCACGGAGCAGGTAGATAGAGGATATAAGTATAGGCTGGTCTATACCTTCACAGCTGTAGGCTGTAGACTAGGTAGATACGGGCTATGGGTAGAGCTACTATTTGCTAATTACAATTTCTTTTCCATATTCTAAAATA
>NW_008799170.1:0-310 GCF_000699145.1 Aptenodytes forsteri | reverse complement strand
AGCAAACAGTAGCAGTTGTGGCAAGTAAGGGGCACACACAGAAAAGAGATTTGCAAATCTCTGCCTCTTTTGGAGCTAGACTTGTCAGAGTTCAGAAGAATAACTTACTTTATCACTGGTGGAATCTCTAAAAAATTATAATTGATTGCATCTGTGCGAGGAAAGTACACAAAGATGTTGACTGAACAAAAAATTATGTGATTGGTTGAAAAGGTTTAATGAATGAAAAATCTTAATCCTTTCCTGGAAGTTTTGTTGTAAAACATTAAAGTTTATTATATATTAGATGCAAAACCTATGTATATTTGCT
>NW_008799169.1:0-309 GCF_000699145.1 Aptenodytes forsteri | reverse complement strand
TTTTTTTCCCTCTTGGGGTACGTCTAGGAGAGTATTACAGGATTCAGTACCCTCACCAACAGCAATCCACAAAAACTGCGTCTTCGCCTCGGGAAAACGAGCTATTACCCTTGGAAGCTACCGAGCGAGACTTGCAGAAAGGCAAGTACTTTTCATCTTCTTGGACAATGTTTACCACTTTTAAAACTACTGTTGCAGGGAGAAACTATTACACAGATTGCCCCGCCTCCACGCTTTTTTAGTTTAGTGACAATAGAAGGTAGCCTATTACAAAGAGCATAACAGTGCCTCAGTAAGTTTTCCCCATAT
>NW_008799168.1:0-309 GCF_000699145.1 Aptenodytes forsteri | reverse complement strand
TGCTGCTTGATAAGGAATGCCATGGCTATAAAAATATCAGCACTGATATTGATATGATTATAACAGTTCATGCAAGCTGAAAGTGTGGCTCCTGGGAAAGCAGATAAGTGCCCTGAATTCTGACCAGCTATGAGTATAGTGTTGGCAGAGGGAGTACTTTAAGCATTGCAAAAAAGCTCTCAGTCCTTCTCAAGACCATGTGTCAAGGTGAAGGCTTCATAAAACAATGTGAGTAGTTGCAGATACCTATGTCTATGTTTTTTATACAGACCAAGTCCATGAAAAACTGAACATTTTTAAATTGTTGTG
>NW_008799167.1:0-309 GCF_000699145.1 Aptenodytes forsteri | reverse complement strand
ATCAGGAAGACATTACCCTCTACCAATTATGTCAGGGAAGGCTATGTATACCACCTGATGACCCACTGGTACAGCTGTATATCTAAAACAAAGTCTTCCTTGTGTTGAGGAAAAGTTTGGCTTACTTTACAGTAATTGTTGGCCATTCCTTACACTCTTTCCTTAGCTCATCACTCTTGCCCATCTCCAATGAGCCTCCTTCCATTGTGGAGGTGTGTTGATCAGTCACAATTACGTAGGACACCAATTTACAGTCAGAAGAGTTCAGTCAGATGACCATTAATTGGTAGAGGGTAATGTCTTCCTGAT
>NW_008799166.1:0-309 GCF_000699145.1 Aptenodytes forsteri | reverse complement strand
CAATCGTCACGCTTAGAACAACAATTATTAAACTGGTAGCAAACAGTCATGCAAATTTGTGAAAGTCGTTTGTCTACCCCGATCCCCCCGTGCTTTCCCAGCGCTGTCCCTTCCCGAGCCACCACAGCATCGGGCTCAGCAAGGTTTAGTGGCTGGGGACAGCAAAGCCCTCGGACACCCCCCCTTCCCTGCCTCCACCGATGGGGGTCTCAGGGCTGCTGGAGGGGCTGCAGGTGCCGTCCCGGCTCTGGTAGGCCGGCGAGGCCGGTGGGACTCTCCTCAGCCCGGCAGCGGCGCTGGGGGCCGGGC
>NW_008799165.1:0-309 GCF_000699145.1 Aptenodytes forsteri | reverse complement strand
CAGTGTGTGCAAGCACCGTGTGTGTGCACGTGCAATGAGTGTGCACGCAGTGTGTGTGTTCTTGCGGCACGTGTGTGCATGCAGAATGTGTGTGCGCATGCAGAGCGCGTGTCTTTGCACAGTGTGTGTCCACGTGCAATGAGTGTGCACACAGAGCGTGTGTCCATGCAGAGTGCACGTGTGCATGGGAGTCTGTGTGCACTTGCAGTGCGTGCGCACATGCAGCGTGTGCAAACACCGTGTGTGCACACGCAGTGAGCGTGCACGCAGGGTGTGTGTGTCCTTGCAGCGTGTGCGCATGCAGAGCGT
>NW_008799164.1:0-309 GCF_000699145.1 Aptenodytes forsteri | reverse complement strand
TACACTCACAAAGCCGTAACTTCAGCTCGAGCTACTGAACTTTGGCACCAGGCAATAAGCCACCTTCTCCGGATACCTGAGGTTGTAAGGATACCCAAGGACAACCAAGTCGGGCTGATACACGGCAAGAAAAATGTGTGAGTGAGTCAGTGCAGTGGATGCCGGCAGTAGAAGTGGGTAAGTGGACTGCAATAAGCACCGGGACGTGCTGTCTCTGCACGGTGCGTCTGAGGCCCCTCTGTCATCCTAAACATTAGAGTTGAGAAACCAAATGGCACAGTAAGGGCAGACACCTATGTCAGAGGATTG
>NW_008799163.1:0-309 GCF_000699145.1 Aptenodytes forsteri | reverse complement strand
TCATAGAATCATTAAGGTTGGAAAAGAGAATATAGAACCACTTCTTTCCTTAGAAAGCTAAAACACAACACTGAAGAAGCTAAAGAGCAAAAATGCTGGTCACCACATAGTTAGTCTGACACATGAGTAAAATAGTGTGTTATAAAGTGCACGCGTCCTAGCGTTTTGGAAAAAGTTAAGTGACTAATGACCCATTTTGTGCTTATGGAGCATGAAAAAAACCCACACACATTAAAGGCTTTTTTTGGTCAACTTTTGTAAAACCATTAAAAGTTAATATGCAAACTTTAAATGACTGCTGAAAACTAG
>NW_008799162.1:0-309 GCF_000699145.1 Aptenodytes forsteri | reverse complement strand
GTACAAACCTCACCAAAGTGCCTCTGATAACCAAACATTAAAGAAAGATAGATTAACATGCACAGCCAGGCCTTTCTATACAAATCTATACAAATCACATTCATAAACCAACATTTACATAAAGATCTTCCTGAAGAAATCCCCTTACAGCTATGATTTTTGAAAGTGAATAGTGACCCCAGGGATATAAAGGGTCCAACTGAATAATCGCACTGTCTGGAAATTAGGCCCTCTTGCAAATGCCACACATCAAGCAACCAAAAAAGCCCAACATTTACAGTGACAAGTCATTTCTGAATTTTTTTTTTT
>NW_008799161.1:0-309 GCF_000699145.1 Aptenodytes forsteri | reverse complement strand
TTTAGTAATACAAGACCCATGTTCCAGTGATACATCCTCAGGTACCTGTTATTTAGACTCAGTGTATGACAATCGCACAGTTGTACTTAAGTGGAAACCAGGTTGTGTATGTGTGGTGTCACTTTGTGACGTTCTATGGAATGACAGGAACAAAACGATGGCTCCTGGCCGAGAATGTCGGTGCAACGTTACAGCACTAGAAACCTGTGGATGACTTTATAGAAGCCATAAAGCAAACCTCACATCACTGCTGGTGGAATTCTGGCCTACAACTTGGTCGGTACCCTTAGGACCAATATGGGACACAGT
>NW_008799160.1:0-309 GCF_000699145.1 Aptenodytes forsteri | reverse complement strand
TCTGAGCCCCAAAATCAGCCACATGAGCCTGTTTTCAAGCCCCAGGAACACAAGACCTGGTCTCCATTTTCGGGCCCCAAACCAGCTCACCCTGTCTGCTTTCTGACCCCCTTTGCAGTCCCCATGTGTGATGCTGAGGGATGGGGGGAGTGTAGCCACCCCACAGCCCTGCACCCCCGGGCCCCACATGCAGTTTTGGGGAGTGCTTGGGAACTGCGGAGGGCCCGGCCCCATGCCTCCGCGGGGCAGCACCAGCACAGGCAGGGCATCGCTTTATTATTGCTGTTTCAGGCTTTATTTCTCCGGCAT
>NW_008799159.1:0-309 GCF_000699145.1 Aptenodytes forsteri | reverse complement strand
CCCCTCAAGCCCCCATCGCCATGGCCGTGTGTTTCTCTCTTTCTCTCTCCCTGTCTTTTGACAGGTCAATTTAAAGAGCCATAAAACTGTGTCGGTCACCTTTGCACCCGCAGGGCGTCACAGAAGCTTGGAAAGAGTGCACTGGTGCTCAGCAATCATTTTGGTTCTATGAGAGCCCTGGGATACTTTGCTCCAGGATGCAGCTGCCATCTTTGATTGTTTAATCTTTGTTTTGCTAGGTGGGAGGGTAGTTTTTGAAGGGATTCTTTTAAAAATAAATATATTATAAATATATACATATAAAACCCT
>NW_008799158.1:0-309 GCF_000699145.1 Aptenodytes forsteri | reverse complement strand
GGCTATTACTACTATGAAGGTTTTTTTTTTTAGTTTTTATACGAGATTAAATCACACTCATATCACACAGGTCTACCAACTCTACAATGTAGACCAGGTGTAAGTTTACCAAAGGGAGTTTAGTGGCTAAATACCATATTTGCAAACCTTGTGTCTCCAGTCACAAAATGCAATAGAGGGGGATGCATTAGAGGGATATGCAATCCTACACACTTACACATTGCATCTGGATTTTGCCTTAATGTAGACAGGACCTCAATCTATTCTTCAGTGTCTCTGCTAAAGGCGCTGCTGGAGAACTTGAAAGTG
>NW_008799157.1:0-309 GCF_000699145.1 Aptenodytes forsteri | reverse complement strand
GCTGCAGAGGGTAGGGGCTGACCCTTCTTCAAGCCTGTGTCACCATTTGCTTTCCAGGTTTCAGTTCATTCTGTTCAGCAGATCGGAGGCCAAGGCTTTCTCCACCTGGCACAAGAAGGCTGCAGAAAAGCACAGGACCAGAAGAGGTACGGGAACGGGTCCCTGCTGTCCAGGCGGGGCCCTGCCCCACGCTGGGGGACCACAGCCCAGTTAAAACGCACGCCCCACGGGGCTGCTCTGAAGAGCTTCCTCCTTTCCCAGGTACAGACGGGTGTCCTGACAAGCAGGAGCTTCACCCGCAGAGGCGGG
>NW_008799156.1:0-309 GCF_000699145.1 Aptenodytes forsteri | reverse complement strand
GTTTGGGGACACCAGGACACTGGGGACACTGAGGACAGGGGAGAGTTTTTGGGGACACCGGGGACACTGGGAAGGGTTTGGGGACACCTGGACTCTGGGGACACTGAGAACATTAGGGAGGACTTGGGGACACCGGGGACACTGGAGATGCCAGGGAGGGTTTGTGGAGCTTGGGGACACTGAGGAGGGACTGGGGACACCGGGGAGGTTTGGGGGAGCTTGGGGACGTTGAGACACTGGGGACAATGGGGAGGGTTTGGGGACCTCGGGGACATCGGGGCACAGGGGACGTGGAGGCTTTGGGGGTGC
>NW_008799155.1:0-309 GCF_000699145.1 Aptenodytes forsteri | reverse complement strand
GAACCTCCCTCATTAGACTCAAATAATTAGCGCTGGGGCTAATTATTTATCTAATTATCCCTGCCTCCACTCCCCTCTCTGGAGCATGAGCCTGGTGACGATGACCCACTGCGAAAACATGCGGCGATTCCCACGCGCGGCTCGGCTTTGCCTTATTAAAAAGATTTCTTGTTAGCGCTTGCGGCCGACGTTAGGAATACGTGAGCTCTGCCCGGCCCCGCGCCAAAACACCGGCATTTCACCCCAATTCATGCCTGGGACCGCACGGCCGGACCCTGCTGCAGCCATCACCAAAGAAAAGCCCTTTTA
>NW_008799154.1:0-309 GCF_000699145.1 Aptenodytes forsteri | reverse complement strand
GGATCAGCTCTGCGGCTGGGGGGGATGGGTGAGGTGGGGCAGCCGGCACGGCAGGTCCCAGCCCGCTCTGCACCGCGGGGACAGCACCTCACCCTGTCCCCACCGCCTCCGGGTGTCCCCCATCTCTTCATCCCCATCCCTGTGTCCCCTACCCCGTGCCCGTGTCCCCCATCTCTGCATCCCTGACCCATCCCTGTGTCCCTTACCCTGTCCCCGTGTCCCTCATCCCAGCATCTGACTTGTCCCTGTGTCCCCCACCCTGTCCCCTTGTCCCCCACCTCTGCATCCCTGTCCCAGCATCTCTGACCT
>NW_008799153.1:0-309 GCF_000699145.1 Aptenodytes forsteri | reverse complement strand
GGGGTTATTGTGCGTATTAGCTTCTCAGTAGTCCCTTGACCACATGGTGCCTTGCAGCTGAGGTGCTACAAGCTGCCTCAAGCAATTTGTTTGGCTTCTGGACACTCTGGTGAGATAAACGCTTTTTCTGGGTAACTGGCAAGAAGAAGAAGGAGGAGAAGTTGAACCAGTCTCTGTGTCTGGGGACGGAGTCGTCTTCTGATCATTTTGTCAGCCTATCCACCAGACTGTGATTTGTCCCTTAAGGTGCTGATAAGCACTTTGTCCTGTTCAGTTGTGGGGCTCAGTGCAAGACGGTCCAATGGAAAT
>NW_008799152.1:0-309 GCF_000699145.1 Aptenodytes forsteri | reverse complement strand
ACAGAATTCACTTGCCTCTTAAGACTGTTGTTGAATAACACAATACTGAGGCAGTAAACAAGGATCCATATTTGCACCTGTCAAAAAACAATAGGCAAGAGACTCCTAGTAACATATTGGCAAGGAACACAAAATTTCATAATACGGTTATAGTAATCCATTCTGATAAAGATATATGGAAAAAAATCTAAACATCCAATACATTGATTTTCTTAGATTTATAATGAGAGAGTGAATAGCATAACCTCAGTTAATGAGCACCAAATCACGTGCTTCTGATATCACTTATTGATGTTTTATAGGACCTAA
>NW_008799151.1:0-309 GCF_000699145.1 Aptenodytes forsteri | reverse complement strand
CCCTGCAGTACACTGAGGCACGTGGCGACAGAGCACCGTCCTCACGTCCCCTGGGTAAAAGCTCACAGATCGCACCCGCTGCTTGGGGTTGTCACCGTTCCTGCAAAACTGAAATCCAAGAGCCTGTGTGTTTTGGCAGTTAAATCTCTCAACGTCAAGAGCAGCAGATAAGAGTGGTTCTTGGTGTGGGGAGGGAGAAGTGGTGTCATGGTGCTTGTTAGGGGTCCATAAGGAGGTCTCCTTTACGAGGTGAACTGTAGAAACGCAAATTTGGAGCAGCAGTCCCAGGGTGCTGTGCTAGCCCTGTAC
>NW_008799150.1:0-309 GCF_000699145.1 Aptenodytes forsteri | reverse complement strand
TCTATGATTCTATGATTCTATGAATCTATTTACTTCATATTTGCCTAATTTTAGTTTGATAGAATTGGCCTCTGATTTTCCATGCCTTCCATGCTTTCTTTTTCTTTGCTTTTTTTTGCACCCTTTCTCAGCACCCACCAGCCAGGGTTGCACTGGTTTAGTCCATTCCATTCACATCCATGTTTACATTCTTTCTGTACTTGCCTTGTATTTTTCATAGAATCATAGAATAGTTTGATTCTATTTAAATAGAATTATTTAATAATTCTATTTTAAAGAATTAAAAGGTCATCTAGTCCAACCCCCCTG
>NW_008799149.1:0-309 GCF_000699145.1 Aptenodytes forsteri | reverse complement strand
CTATCCCAGCTGAAACCAGGACAATATTGAATGAAATTTTTTAAAAAAGAAAAGTTAATCAGGGTAATTTTCAAAAAACAAATATATTTTTATCTTTAAGTGTGGTAAGCAATGCTTTATTCTTTCTCTCAAAAATTCCCAAATCAAAACCAGGAACAAAATCCTCAAGCAACTGTGATAGGATGATAGTATGTCACTTGGGAATAAAAAATTTAGATCCTTGCAAAAATTCATTTTGCACATAAAGATTTTCAGAACAATGACAAAAGAAGAAAATGTATAAGTTTTTGCTACTTATAACTGAAATCT
>NW_008799148.1:0-309 GCF_000699145.1 Aptenodytes forsteri | reverse complement strand
GGGCACCCAACATGGGTGACCAACATGGGAACCCAACATGGGCACACAATACGGACACCCCCACACAGGCACCCAACAGGGGCACCCAAAATAGGCACCCACTGGGTGCATGGGCTGCCGGCACCTCTGTGGGCTCCTCTCCTGGGCGCTGGGCACCCAAACAGGGCACCCAAACAGGGCACCTCTGGGTGCAGCCACCACAGACATCGCTATAGGTCCCGCCCCGTGGGTGACAGCCAGGGGCACCCTGGCACTGTCCCCAGCCGACTGAGCACCATGCCCCCCCCAGCACCCATGGGAGCACCCAGT
>NW_008799147.1:0-309 GCF_000699145.1 Aptenodytes forsteri | reverse complement strand
ACATTATTGTCAGAAAGCTGACTTCTAAAATTAAAGGCTACCTTCTCTATTTTCTCTAAGGATTTTACAACCAAAGGGCCTCTTTTCACAAAGCATATATGGGAGCCTGTAACCCATGACATGGGGACAGACCTCAGCCAACAGCCTGGCTCACTGGCTGTTCTTTCTGCCTCACACCACCGAGAAATCTGTAACGTGTGATAAGAATAGCTAGTGAGATATATTCACACACTAGGCATTTTAGTATCACTGCGTGATACTCAGGTATACTTGTAAGTCTCTTTGTATCACTCTGGTTGGGTTTCTGTA
>NW_008799146.1:0-309 GCF_000699145.1 Aptenodytes forsteri | reverse complement strand
TCCCGGAGGGGGGGGGGTCCCGACCCACCTCCTCGGCGGGCGGCGCGTTGGGCTGGTGCTTGCGCAGCCAAGCGGCTTTGTACTGGTCCAGCTTCTGGCCCTTGTAGCGGACGGATGCCCAACCGCACCCCGACTTCTTGGCGGGGTTCACCAGGCGCTTGCAGTGGGTGGCCCAGGCGCTGGGTGAGTTGAAGACCTGCCCCGTCTCCTGCCAGGTGATGGTCCCATCCGCCCCCAGGTCCCCCACGAACTTCTTGCCCTGGGGGAGCATGGGGTGAGCGGGGAGGCAGCCGCCTGTCCCCCATCCCT
>NW_008799145.1:0-309 GCF_000699145.1 Aptenodytes forsteri | reverse complement strand
CCAGCCCACCCCCCCTTTCACCGCACAATTTACACATATATTCATCTCCCTCAGTCCTCCATTCTGGCTCATTTGGGCATCTTTGTGATCAGCTGCAGCTGACATCTCAAGCCCTGATCCTGGACAGAGTGAGCTTGATGCTTCAGGATGGTAATACCAAAAATTTCAAACTGATGCCTGCAAACTACAGGAAAGCAGTTAGGAGGTCCAAGACTGCTTCTTACCTAGCTTCGGACTCACTTAGTTTCCCATTTACAAACAAAAATACTTTACAGTTGATGGGATAAAGGAGGGAACATGTTTCTCCCA
>NW_008799144.1:0-309 GCF_000699145.1 Aptenodytes forsteri | reverse complement strand
GCTGAAAAGCATTTTCTCTTCCTTAAGACCAACCAATTTGTGGTACGCCTACCTTTCACTTTGTGTTTCACTCCAACTACTGTTGATTCCTGTGAGTATAAGCCTACAGGAAATTGACAGTATGCTCTATATGGTACTTAGAGGACATCCACAAAGAATCCAGATAACTCACCAGCCCCAGTAGAAGAAAGAACAATGGGGGAAAACCTGGGACACCTGGAGAACCTCTAGTTCCAATTTTCAGTCCATGTCAACAAGCTTTTAACATTCGTATTTTGCAGAGTTTAGATGTTAAAAGAACGTGGTTTT
>NW_008799143.1:0-308 GCF_000699145.1 Aptenodytes forsteri | reverse complement strand
AGACTAATAAAGAAAGTAATCGCACCTTACTAATTGAAAACTAATAGCGGTTATTCATAACCAGAGAGTAAGTAATTCTTGATGATTGAGCCACACTTGATGAATGAATAGAAACTACTCATCGATTCATCAATTTTTTTAATGCCTTCCTTTATTGTACACGGTGAGGTAATCGCTAACTCAAATAGCGTCGACCAAGACGAATGAATCATGACGAAGAAATTCAATTCTCAATTAATTAACGGTCGGTCGATTAATTTTTGACTGCTTTCTTTATTGCATATTGTCCTGGTTTCAGCAGGGATAGA
>NW_008799142.1:0-308 GCF_000699145.1 Aptenodytes forsteri | reverse complement strand
TGGCACGTGTCCCCCTCGTATGACCATGCTCACCCTGACGGCGTGGCACGTGTCCCCTTATGACCACGCGTACCCGACAGCATGTCATGTGCGACCGTGCACATCCCAACGGCGTGGCACGTGTCCCCTGTACAACCATGCACACAAAACCGCATGGCACGTGTCCCCTGTACCACCACGCACACCCCGATGGCGCAGCACCTGTCCCTGTGCGAGTCTGAACACCCCAACAGCGTGGCACGTGTCCCCATACGACCACGCACACCCCGATGGTGCAGCACCTGGCCCTGTCCGAGTGTGAACACCCC
>NW_008799141.1:0-308 GCF_000699145.1 Aptenodytes forsteri | reverse complement strand
GACATCAAGGGCAACAAGAATAGCTTCTACACTAAATAAGCAAGGAAAAGTCCGGACAAGAAAAATGTGGGCTCACTGCCAAACACGGTGGATGTAGCACACCCTGGCTACAAAGAAGGCCTACAGCATCTTGGGCTGCTTTAAAAGGACCATAGCCAGTAGATCAAAGTGAGTACTTTTATCCAATACTCATTAGACTACATCTAGCACACTGCATCCAGTACTGTGCCCCCAGTACAAGAAAAACAGTGACAAACTGCAGCAACTTCAGTGAAAGCATGTAAGCACTGATGAGTTATTCTATGGGC
>NW_008799140.1:0-308 GCF_000699145.1 Aptenodytes forsteri | reverse complement strand
CAATATTAATTCATCATTATTTTGAATAAAACCATTAGGATTCTCTCTTTTAACGTTAGACCATTACTGAACTTTAAATAATGCTTACTATGATTTATATCCGTGATTAAAATATATAACAATTTATTCACACAGGTTCTGTTACGTATTTTATTTCACTAAATAAGCTATTTCATTTAAACAAAGATTTTCAATAGCTTTGTATATTCTGTAACTTAAGAAAAAGCCTCCTTTATCAGTGGCAATAATACCATTGACAATAAAACACAGATATTATAATGTCTTGCTTTAACTTTATCTTATCTAAT
>NW_008799139.1:0-308 GCF_000699145.1 Aptenodytes forsteri | reverse complement strand
GTGTAGATGGTGCCAAAACCCGTGTCTGCAGGAGGGACACGGGGGACGGCAGTGAGTTGGGGGGGGGTGTCACTCCCACGGGGCCACCACAGACTGGCATCGGCACCAGCGAACCCCCCCGGGGGCGTCACGAGAAGAGGGGAAACCCCCAACCCCCGAGCGCCGCAAAACGGACCCAGCGCCATCACGGGGCCCCGCGCGCCCCAAACGGGAGCAAGCAGCCCGCTAATTAGCGACACCTTAATGAGAAAGTCCTTCCTCCAAGGCACAGCAGAGCTACCGCTGCGCGGAGAGCCCCGCGCTCAGGC
>NW_008799138.1:0-308 GCF_000699145.1 Aptenodytes forsteri | reverse complement strand
GGGGCTCACGACCCGGACGCGGGACGGAATTCGGTGCAGAGCTACGAGCTGAGCGGCGACGAGCACTTCTCGCTGGCCGTGCAGGCGGGCCCCGGCGGGGACCAGCGTCCCGAGCTGGTGCTGGCGAAGGCGCTGGACCGGGAGGCGGCGGCGTTTCACGAGCTGGTGCTGAGGGCGAGCGACGGCGGGGAGCCGGCGCGGACGGGCACGGCGCGGATCCGCGTGGCGGTGCTGGACGCGAACGACAACGCGCCCGTGTTCAGCCAGGCGGAGTACACGGTGCGTGTGCCGGAGGACGTGCCCGTGGG
>NW_008799137.1:0-308 GCF_000699145.1 Aptenodytes forsteri | reverse complement strand
AGGCAACAGCACCAACATGCTCAGCTCCCCGCTGGCGTACGGGAGCTCCAGGATCTTCACGTTCTCTGCAGCCACCGCTGCCACTTTGAAGGTACCGTTCTGACACATCATTTGCACAGGTCTGCTTTCTTGCTGCAAAAACAGAAACGTGAGACGACGTGACCGGGGAGCAATTTTTTCTTTAGGCAGGCAAATGTACAAGCCCTTTGAAAGGGACAGGTCTCGATCTTCAAGCATGTTGCCTTTGAAGAAGAGCTGTGTCTCCCTTTTCCTCTCTTGCCTGCTGGCGTGCTCTGGTCAGACACAGC
>NW_008799136.1:0-308 GCF_000699145.1 Aptenodytes forsteri | reverse complement strand
CCTAAGATCTCAAAGGCACTATTTCCTAACGCTTGGCTGTGTACGTTAGAATTTAGACCTGCAAGGGGGACACGCAGAACTTAAATTTCAGTATTGTCTCTTCAAGGCTTATTTTTTAATGTGTTCTAATAGGCCAGTCTAAGTTCTTGTACAACCTGAATAGGATGAGTTGGTTGCTTCATTTTGATTAACACTTAGGGAAAAATGCATTGCCCCCTCCCCTGCCCACAGCTCTACAGGGTTTTACTGCTTATTTTCCTTTGCTAGCTATGCATGTGGCCTTTAATGTGAATGAAAAGAATGAGAAC
>NW_008799135.1:0-308 GCF_000699145.1 Aptenodytes forsteri | reverse complement strand
TTTTTTTCCCCCGCTGTCTGCTCTCAGACGGGCAATGTTGAACAGCTTTCTATTATTAGCAAACTTTGTCTTCTCACCCCTTTTTCCAGAACCAGATGTTTAGAAATTTTGGACACAAATAATTGCCCAAACCATGCAATGTAAATAGAGACAAGTTTGAAAATTACTTTGACTAAAGCTTCAAGGGCAGAAACCTTCAGAATTGAGGAAAATAAGCACCCTGATTCGTAGCTGAGTCGTATATGACTACGGCATCTTTTCCTACTTATTCAGGAGAATGCAATTGGAAAAGTTAAACCAAAAAAAAA
>NW_008799134.1:0-308 GCF_000699145.1 Aptenodytes forsteri | reverse complement strand
TCCAACCTAAAGGATTCTATGATTCTAAGCAGATGTAGCGCTTGTGCATCCCCGGCTCGTTGCTGCCGCGTGGCTCAGGGCTGCACACGCGAGTGACTGGACTGTGTCCTGCAGAGCTGTGGCAGGGGCTGGGGGGCTGTGTGGGACAGCCCTTGCTTTGGGTTCCCACTTGCCACGGTGCGTCCCTGTGCTCCGCTGGGCTTGTGCAGGTGAGCCTTTGATGGGCTGATGGCCCTGGGACAGGCTTGGGAGTAGCCCGGCAGGGTATGGTTTGGGCTGCCCCTCCTGCCATTGTCTCTCTCTGAGCC
>NW_008799133.1:0-308 GCF_000699145.1 Aptenodytes forsteri | reverse complement strand
TTTTTTTTATATTGAAAAATTGTAGTTAGACTTTTAGACAGGGAAAAGAGAAAATTAAAATCCATCACTGAAAGATATTAGAAGTGTACTACTTTTCTATATTCTTTTTTCTCCCTTCCCTCCAAAAGAAACAAATGAGAAAAGGAAAGAGAAAAGGAAGAGGAAAAAAAAAATAGTACTGTCCTTACTAATAATGCAGGAAAATAATGGAGAACATATTCAGCTGAAAAAACATTAGGAACCTCAGTGATGTATTTCTTATTTTATGGAAGCTCTTTCCTGCTAATGAACTTCCAATTGGCAAAATT
>NW_008799132.1:0-308 GCF_000699145.1 Aptenodytes forsteri | reverse complement strand
GAGCTGGGTCCGGCTGTCCTTGTCCTCTGCTCCCGGCAGGTTGGCGCAGCAGCACTGGTGGGACCGTGCCTGAGCCTCGTCGGTTGGGAGCTGAGAGTAACGGGGGTTTTGCCAACTCTGTCTTACAGGTGGCAGGAGGCCTTTTTGCCTGGGAAACCCCGGAGGAAGGAGCTCTTCAAGCCCTGTGCGTGGACATTCTGGGCTCGCTGGATGTCTCTCTGAGAGGGATGACCAAAGTAAGTTGCCCTCTGCCCTGCTGCTGTGGTCACTTCTTGCCTTCCGGGCATTTTTCGTTGCGCTTCCTCATG
>NW_008799131.1:0-308 GCF_000699145.1 Aptenodytes forsteri | reverse complement strand
TCCCCGGGAAGAGAGAGAGCTGGCCTCCTGGCGTGAAGGCTACCCAACAGTAAATAAACACACAGCTCCGGTGCCAACATCACATTTTGAGGGCAGGAACAACCAGCCGCACCGCAGGTCTGCATTACCGGGAGCTGTGTCACTTCCACATCCCAGAGCAGCAGCACCGTCAGGATCGCTGACACCCTTGCAGAGCAGACAGTTAACGGCCAAGCCAGAGCACCCAACCATGGCCACCCTGCAGGGCACCTGGACACTGATCAGCACTGCTGTCCTGGGCACCGCAGTAATAGACAGCCTCGTCCTCG
>NW_008799130.1:0-308 GCF_000699145.1 Aptenodytes forsteri | reverse complement strand
AGTAGAAAAAAATTGTTTTTATCAGTTCTTTGAACTGAAGAGCAGATACAGAAAGACACAACTCTGGATGAAAATTTTTTACAGAAATGTTTTCTTCAAAAAATGCAACAAAATATTTATTTTTACAGCATTTTTAACAGAAAAATTGTCAAAACAAGTAATTTGGATTTTGATTTGTTCATTAATGTCCTATTATATAATTTTAAATCCATTAATTTCATATAGAATTTAACCTTGTCATTATCTATATATATTTATAATAAGCCAAAATACTATATTATAGACATAATAAATAATTTAAAATGTTT
>NW_008799129.1:0-308 GCF_000699145.1 Aptenodytes forsteri | reverse complement strand
AAGCTGTGGTTTGGATCCCACCTGGAGGTGGAATTCAGGTCTGTCCTCATGCTGGGCTGTACACAAAGACCTGTGAGAGAGGATTTAGGGTCCTGCAGGAAATGCACGACATCTGGGAGGGCAAACAATAAATGTGTTGGAATATGGGGGCATTTCACATGACCTGAGTGCTTTTTCACACCCACCTTACACCTGAAACTGGTTGATCTTTTGGCCAATCTTTCCCTTTTCCTTCACGTTTGTAACTTCTTGGGCGTCCTGAAAAATGCATGCAATGTTTTAGTGTTTTTGCAGGTGTTGCAGGGAGA
>NW_008799128.1:0-308 GCF_000699145.1 Aptenodytes forsteri | reverse complement strand
TGAAGACCTGCAGAACCAGCTGCTGGCTTTATGGCTGGAGCAGCCCCCAGACAATGCGGGGCGCCCAAAGACAGAGCTGGCACCGGAGCTCCCCGGTGCCTTGCACATCCGTGGCCATAGAGGAGCAGAGAAGGGCGAGGGAAGTGCCCAGGACAGAGCTGGCTCCAGCAGACTCGGCCCCAAGTGCAGCAAAGCCCCACGCCACAGCCTGCCTGGCAGTGAAGGCTCCCAGACTTGGGCTCCGTCTGATGCTGCAGCCCCACGCGCAGAAAGGGCAGGGACAGTGGGAGAAAGGTGTCCACCCGAGG
>NW_008799127.1:0-307 GCF_000699145.1 Aptenodytes forsteri | reverse complement strand
CTTTTCTCTCTCTCTCTCCCCCCCTCTTTAGTGGCTGACAAGGCTGCCTACCTGATGGGCCTCAACTCAGCTGAATTGCTGAAAGCCATGTGTTATCCCCGAGTCAAGGTTGGGAATGAATACGTGACCAAAGGTCAAACTGTGGAACAGGTAAAATCTGGAGGTTGAAAATACATGGCTTGAAAGTGTACTTGAGGATTCTTCTTTGACCCTAGGAGGTAACTCTAGTCCTTTCTTCTCTGCTTTAGGTGCACAATGCAGTTGGTGCCCTGGCAAAAGCTGTCTATGAGAGGATGTTCTTGTGGAT
>NW_008799126.1:0-307 GCF_000699145.1 Aptenodytes forsteri | reverse complement strand
CAGATGTCTCTCTGTCCCTCCTCTCCGTGCCCACACAAGAGGGTTGGAGACAGAGGAGAACCTGGTTTTGAATGCTTGACTTGCACAAGGCTCCTTCGGCTTTGCTGGCACCTTTGTCTCTGATGCTCGCAGCTTGTCATGTCCCTTGTATCTGTCTCTCGGAGCAGACGCTAAGAGATTTTTCATGAAAAAGTCATGTGGAATTTGTACTCATTTTTGAATGCATGAATTTTGAACTTTGGGGGTTTGTTCTGTTGAGTTTTTTGTATGCTTAGCTATTATAAAAAAAGCTAGGAAAAGATGAAAA
>NW_008799125.1:0-307 GCF_000699145.1 Aptenodytes forsteri | reverse complement strand
TTGGTTGTGTCCTGCCACCGCTCGGGGCTCTGTCCCCAATCCCACCCTCTCCCCAGCACCCTACACCTGCCGGGGACATCCCAGGACCTGGGGCAGTGACAGGGATGTCAGGGCCACGGGGACCCCCGGGGACATGGTCATGGGGAGTCTTTGGGCCAGTGATGGGGCTGTCAGGGCCATGGGGACCTGGAGCAGACCCATGGGGACCTGGGGCAGTGACAGAGATGTCAGGGCCATGGGAAGCCCTCAGGGTGGGGCCATGGGGACACTCAGGGGACGACAGGGCCATCGGGACCCTTTGGGATAG
>NW_008799124.1:0-307 GCF_000699145.1 Aptenodytes forsteri | reverse complement strand
GAAGGTGATGAGGATGATGAGGATGATGGCGATGAGAAGGTTGAGAAGAAGGGTGATGATGAAGACGATGAGGTTGGGGAAGAGAAGGGCAAAGAGATTGAGAGGGAGAAGGATGACGATGAAGAGGATGAGGATGGTGATGATGAGGATGATGGTGAGGATGATGGTGAGGATGAGGATGATGAGGACGGTGAGGAGGAGAAGGATGAGGAAGATTTGGGGGGAGGACTCATTTGCAGCGAGGGCTGCCTGCTGGGCTGGAACCGAGGCAGGGTCTCCAGGCAGGAGGAGGAGGAGGAGGAAGAGG
>NW_008799123.1:0-307 GCF_000699145.1 Aptenodytes forsteri | reverse complement strand
TGCCAACTGAGGTTAAACCACGACAAGGAGTAACAAACATATCTATGGAAATCATGGCACTTAATGCTGTCTACAGTATTTTCAAAGTATCAAAATCTAGGTTCTCTTTTTTTTCCATGCACTACTTCACATTTTTTATGGTTCCTGTCATTTCTATTCCATTGTAAAATTTTGTCCTGTGGCTTTGTTTTTGAGATCAGGTGTTTGATGTATATTGAAGTGTTATTTTACAATTTGTGTTCTATGATTCATGATAATCCTTGCACTGAAACTGATAAATTTCTATAAGGTTAACATAGCAGTAGAC
>NW_008799122.1:0-307 GCF_000699145.1 Aptenodytes forsteri | reverse complement strand
GGAGAGCCCTGACCTGGTACTGGGGAGTGTCAACAGAGATGCTGTCGAGCTGTTTGCTGAGCTGGTTGAGGCGGTCGTTGACGCCGTCCATCTCGGCGCAGAGCTGCTTGTAGCGCTTCAGGTCCGTGTCGAACTCCTGCTTGTACTTCTGGCGGGTGCCGTCCGAGGCGATGGGGGGGTAGAGGCTGCGGGAGAGGGGCAGGGTCAGGCTCCGGAGGGGCGGCTCTGGGTGCAGGGGAGCTCCCAGGGGTGTCCCCCCCCGCCTCACCTGGCCCACTGGTCCTGGTCCCGCTCATCACCGGACTCC
>NW_008799121.1:0-307 GCF_000699145.1 Aptenodytes forsteri | reverse complement strand
GCTGCCCCTCGTCATCTACGGGGCCGCCCCCATCGTCTCGGCCGTCGCCACCTGCTTCCTGCCCGAGACCCGCAACGTGCCCCTGCCCGAGACCGTCAAGGACGTCGAGAGACGGTGAGGGGCTCCCCAGCGGGGTGGCCTTGGCCAGACCGAGGGACCCCGTCCCCACCAGGTCCCCTTTTTCTCCCCGATCCTTTCGTGGTGGACACGAGGTGGGGGAATCCCCATGTTAGGGGGAAGATCTCTTTCCTGGAGGAACCCGGGAGGTTTTGGGGGGGAAGAGACAAAGATTTTGGGGGAGAAGGGC
>NW_008799120.1:0-307 GCF_000699145.1 Aptenodytes forsteri | reverse complement strand
ATTGGCCCAGGAGCTGCATTTCAGCTCAGCCCAGCACACCCAAAGCTTGTTTGAGCTCTGTTGTGGGTGATCAACCTCTGGACCCATCTCTGATCCCAGCTCCTGGCTGTAGATTGGACCTGCCTTGTTGCCCCATCCCCTGCTCTTCCTATCTGGTCCCCCTGCATGGACCCTGGTCCTGCCTCGCCCAGGGCGGTCAGCACACGCTGTAATCATCCCCTCTGCCCACAGTTTTGGGTGCTGTGGGGCTGTGCCCTGGTTAGGGAGAAGGTTGCTTGTGCTATGGTCACTCTTGGTTCATCCTTCC
>NW_008799119.1:0-307 GCF_000699145.1 Aptenodytes forsteri | reverse complement strand
GCTGGGGTTGGTTAGATTGGGGAAGGGAAGGCTGAGAGTGCTGGAGGGCGGACAGGTGGATGAAAGGAGAGAGAGCCATCCTCTTGTCTCTAGTGCTTAGTGAGAGGTCAAGAAGCAATGGACACAGGTGGCAATACAAGTAATGTCACACACAGTAACCCTGTTTCACCGCGAGGGTGGTCAAAGATGGGAACCAGTTTCCCAGGGAGGTTGTTCAGCCAGTTATTTGGACGTGAATGTTAATACAAACCTTTTGAATTAACTTCTCAGTCCTCTCAAATTTTCTTCAGAAATTTCATATGAAAAA
>NW_008799118.1:0-307 GCF_000699145.1 Aptenodytes forsteri | reverse complement strand
ACAGTCGAATACCAATTACCGTGCTACAGTGTACTAAAATATTTGGCAACTCCTTCTACAGGACTGGCAATAATTGTAATAATTTGATGCATGCTTGTAATTCCTCTGTTTAAACACAGATCAGCTGAGACATAAACAAACCTTGGGTTAGAAACTGACCATGACACTTTTTTTAGTGTTGGAGCTTTGTTCTTTGACCTAGTTACACATGCCCTGAACTATTTAATTGTATTCCCTTTCCAAAGCTTCTCTATGAAGTTCAAAAAAATATTCCAAGATAGCAGTACTGAAAGAATTTAAATTGATG
>NW_008799117.1:0-307 GCF_000699145.1 Aptenodytes forsteri | reverse complement strand
GGAGCCCCCCGGCACCGGGACACGCGGCACCGGCGGCACGCGGGGACGGCGCCTGGCACACGCTAAGCACACGCCGGGCGCACCCACGCACACTAAGCACACGCGAAGCGCACCCGTACATGCCAAATACACGCCCGGCGCGAGCCAGTGTGTGCTAAACAAGCCTCGGGCACGCTAAGCACACGCTAAGCACACAGTACATGCTAAATACATGCCTGGTGCAAGCTGGTGTGCGCTAAGCCCATCTGTACATGCCAAGCACACGCTAAGCACATCATACATGCTAAATACATGCCTGGTGCAAGCC
>NW_008799116.1:0-307 GCF_000699145.1 Aptenodytes forsteri | reverse complement strand
TTTTTTTTTTACCTTAGGCCCTTGAACATAAGGTCTCAACAATACGGTGATAGCTGTTGCACCGAGTTAACTAAAAATGAGTTGTTTTTCTAAATCGGTTTGATTAAACAAGTACAATCAATCATCACATGTATTTGTATCTTTATCCAAGTGCTGCTTTAGATCATGCCTTCCACGTCAGCTGCACTGCTGGCATTAACACAGAATTTCAGCTCAAAAAGGGCTGCGCATGAGCAGCAACTTTGATTTAGCCAGAAAGGTTTATCAGTTGCAGATTCAGGGAAGTGACCGGTAACTATGCAAAGGC
>NW_008799115.1:0-307 GCF_000699145.1 Aptenodytes forsteri | reverse complement strand
GCGGCACTGAGCACCCACTGGCTCCCCTCTCGGCAGAGTGGCCACCCCAGGGTGCCGGCACGGACCATGATGGACCTGAAGGTGGACGAGGAGGAGGTGGACAGCGGGCAGCCGGTGAGCATCCAGGCCTTCGCCAGCAGCTCCACCCTCCACGGGCTCTCGCACATCTTCTCGTACGAGCGGCTGTCGCTGAAGCGCGTGGTCTGGGCTCTGTGCTTCCTGGGCTCGCTGGCGCTGCTCGCCCTCGTCTGCACCAACCGCATCCAGTACTACTTCCTCTACCCCCACGTCACCAAGCTGGACGAGG
>NW_008799114.1:0-307 GCF_000699145.1 Aptenodytes forsteri | reverse complement strand
AATGGTTTGGGGGGGGGTTGTTGTTGTTTTTTGGTAGGTCCGTCTCTGTCCTGGCATTATCTTTTAACATCTCTCAACTATTTTCTGGGAGGTCACTGACTTTGAATTACTTTTTCCTCTTTCTGTCTGTTGATTCTAACAACTCACTGTTAAATACATTGATATACCCATCCACTGAACTTCCCAACAGACAGATCATGTGGTAATTGTCCTAGCAAGTCACAATCCTTTGCAGCTGTATTAGTGCACAGTTTTATTTGTAATTTGAGGGAATGATACGATTATATTGGTAGTTAGTTATACTGCA
>NW_008799113.1:0-307 GCF_000699145.1 Aptenodytes forsteri | reverse complement strand
GCCATAGCCAAGGAGAGGAACTTTGGCTGTGTTGGGGGCTTTCAGCCTTACCAGAATCCTTGATCGCCTCCACCACAGGCTGTCCTATGGTGCCCCATGCCTTTCCCTGGAGGCTGTAGACATCCACCCTGCTACCGCACCTTGCTCTCACCTGATCATCTTCCTTCCTTTACTGATGTATCTCTGTCCTCCTTGGCTGTTCCTTGAAAGACAAAGCCTTGGGCTGGTCCAGACTCCCGAGGGGTGACCTGTTGCACAACAGCGCTGCCCTTGGAGTGACATTTCTTTCTCCTCATGTCCAGTCTCA
>NW_008799112.1:0-307 GCF_000699145.1 Aptenodytes forsteri | reverse complement strand
AGAAAGGTTAAAGTCGCCAACGAGCTCTGAAAGTTTTACCCTGTGGCTGAAGCACGTGTTGTATCCCGTATAAACACGGCCAACTGCGCAGCTCGGTTTCAGTGGGAAAAGGGGATGTGAGGGCGATAGTGGCAATGGGCTATTTTTGCAGTTTGGAAGAGTCGTTGTTTGGATGGCTGTGCTTTGGGCACGGGTCCAAATGTTCTAGCTCTGAAACTGACCAGCCTTTCCACCACACCAGGGTAACCTCTGCTCCATTGTTTTTCAAAGCCTGTGTGATTTCCATGGCGGTCTCCTGGCACCGTCC
>NW_008799111.1:0-307 GCF_000699145.1 Aptenodytes forsteri | reverse complement strand
AGCCGTGCAAGGCAGCGCAAAGCCGTGCAGAGCCCTGCAATGCCACGGCGCACTGAGCAATGCTGCACCGTGCCATGCGATGCCCTGCAGAGCCGCGCAAGGTCGTGCAAAGCCGTGGTGCGCAGTGGCGCGCAATGCCGTGGCACAGCGTGCAAGTGCCGTGCAGTGCCACGGCGTGGTGTGCAGTGCTGCACCACCCCGTGCAAAGCCGTGCGACGCCATGCAGCAGCCACGCTGCACTGCGCAGCGCTGTGGCACACCACGCAAAGCCGTGCAACGAAACACAGTGCCAGGCGAAGCCGTGCAA
>NW_008799110.1:0-307 GCF_000699145.1 Aptenodytes forsteri | reverse complement strand
TTTTTTTTTTAAACTACAACAAAACATTACACTTAAATATATTGCACAAAAAGCATAACGTATCCTGCCTGACTCTTCACAAAAATGGCCACAAACACAGGAGAACAGCTACTGAACATCTCAAAATTTGAAGAGGTCAATGAAATGCTGAGGAGATACTGGCATGAGACAGGTGTTTGGATCACTGGCTGTGCAAGGGTGTCCTGTATCCTGCAAAATGAAGGAGAAGAAAAAGTGAGTTCTCTTTCCATACCCACAATCTCCCTCCACCCCCAATTAAAAAAAAAAAAGGCAAAAATTCACATAC
>NW_008799109.1:0-307 GCF_000699145.1 Aptenodytes forsteri | reverse complement strand
TCGAAGCGGTGGTGTCCTACGCCCTCTTAGGTCTCTATGGTATAAAAATGACTTTATTTTGTCACCTGCAGTGGAGCAAGATGTGAGACTCTGTCTGTTCCTTTCTTGGTCCCCCTCTGAGCCCACTGCTGGGGGCAGTTCAGGTTGTCCCCCCCACCTCTGGGATGGCTGGGTCCCCTCCTGGGACCTGTCTCATGCACTGGGTACCATACGTAGACATATAAGTAACCGATCCGAAGTGTATCTGCTGTTCTATTGTGGACATATTTCCTTTATTAGAGATAAGTTTGTATTAACCTCTAATAGT
>NW_008799108.1:0-306 GCF_000699145.1 Aptenodytes forsteri | reverse complement strand
GCGTGCAAACGTGGAGTCAAAGCGTGCGTAAAGCCAGAGCAAGGTGTACGTAAAGCCGGAGTAAAGCGTGTTCAAACGCAGAGTAAAGTGTGGGCAAAACCGGAGTAAAATGTGTGTGAACCCGGAGTAAGGTGAGTGCAAACCTGGCACAGAGGGTGTGTAAACCCAGAGGAAAGTGTGTGCAAACCCGGAGTAAAGTGTCTGTAAACTGTGAGTAGATTGGGGTAAGGGGGGAAGGCGGGTGTGAAAACGGTAAAGGAGATGGAAATGGTGCGTAAAGGGGGGTGGGGAGGTGGGGTGCAAGCC
>NW_008799107.1:0-306 GCF_000699145.1 Aptenodytes forsteri | reverse complement strand
ATTGGCTTTGGTGACATTATGTGTCATATGGCATGTGTGACATTATAAGGAAAGGTATATGCATCTGCAAAGGTCTATGCAATGGTTTTTGCAACGGTATTTGAATCTGCAGTGCCATTTGCAGTGGTATCTGCATCTGAAATGGTGTCTAGCATCCACAATGGTATCTGCATCCGCTATGGCATCAGCAACATTATCTGCATCATCAATAGCCTCTGCAATGATAAATTCTGCTGCAATTGTATCTGCAGCAGCATTGCTGCCTGCGTCTGCAATTGTATCTGCAATGGTGTCTGCATCTCCAAT
>NW_008799106.1:0-306 GCF_000699145.1 Aptenodytes forsteri | reverse complement strand
CCCCCACATCCACACGTGCTGACTTGCAGTCCTGTTGCGTGACCTTCACACTGACACCTGGCAACTTCTGAATTCCCTGTTTGCGTCAGACAGTCTTGGGGAGCACAGAACAGTGAAATGCAAATTTCTGTGCAAGTCTCATAAAATTATTTACATCAAATGTTGTTTCATCAGTAAAATGGGTCTTCTGACAAAAAGCTCTGCCCGTTGTCTGACAATTTGGCTCAGAGCACCAACAAAGTTGCGTTCTTCTTACAGATCCACTTCTTTAAAGTCTGGCAGTTATCTGCTTGGATCATGTTTTTT
>NW_008799105.1:0-306 GCF_000699145.1 Aptenodytes forsteri | reverse complement strand
AATCCCTCCTACCTTTAGCCATCTAAAAGTTTTGTGTCCAGGCTACAGTAATTGTTTAGGGTATCTCTATAGTCAAAGGAGAAAAAAGGCACCTTGAGAGAGAGAGCTGTCTCCCAGGATAAGCAACTTTCTGAAAGTGCCTGTCTCTCTCCACTGACTACAGAGGAACTCTAAACAACGCAAGAGAAACTTGAGGTGTGAGTCAGTCACCCATACACAGGCAAGTAGGAACAACTTCTGTATTTCCTACAGTGTCTAATACATCTACATCCAATGCTGACACACAGATTCCTGAAGCATCAGCTG
>NW_008799104.1:0-306 GCF_000699145.1 Aptenodytes forsteri | reverse complement strand
CCTATAGGCCTGTATTACATAAGAAATGTAATGTGGTTTGACAGAGGTACAAAATAGAACACAGGATAGATTAAAGGGGGAATTCAGAGCTCCTCCATTTTTTCTCTCAGGACTGTATACCTGCAGAATAGCATTAGGAGTTTCACAGAGTCACTGCAAATATACATATAAAATGTTTTGCCTTAGATCTATATAAACAGAAATGCTCCCACACTACATTTACTTCTTTTTGCTTGCATAAACATTTTATATTTATTTTGTTTTTTAGAAAGCTTAGTCTGTTTTAAAAGATCAATGGACTTCATT
>NW_008799103.1:0-306 GCF_000699145.1 Aptenodytes forsteri | reverse complement strand
GCACACCCGTCTGGTGTATCAGCCACTCCACCCTGTTTTGTATTGTCTGCAGGCTTGCTGAGGGTACGCTCTGCACCATCATCCAAGTCGTTAACACAGACACTAAACAGGATTGAACTCAGTATCGACCCCTGGGGTACGCCACTAGGGACTGGCCGCCACCTGGACTTTGTGCCAATGATCACAACGCTTGGAGCCCAGCAGTGCAGCCGGTTTTCAGTCCGCCTCGCTGACCACTTACCTAGCCCATACTTCATCAGTTTGTCTTTGAGGATGCTATGGGAGACAGTGTTGAAAGCCTTACTA
>NW_008799102.1:0-306 GCF_000699145.1 Aptenodytes forsteri | reverse complement strand
CCTGTCATACCCCAGTTGTGCGCTGTTGTGTCCCCCCCCCGTTGTGTGCCGCTGTACCCCCGTTTGTATCCCCAGCTGTGTCCCCCGGTTGTGCCCACGGCTGTGTGATGCTGTACCCCCAGCTGTGTCCCCCAGTTGTGCCCCAGCTTGTGTCCCGCTGTACCCCCGGCTGCGTCCCCAACTACGTCCCTGGTTGTACCCCCGGCTGCGTCCCCGACTATGTCCCCCCGGTTGCGTCTCCCGGTTGTGCCCCCCAGTTGTTCCCCCAGCTGTGCCCCCGGCTGTGTCCCGCTGTACCCCAATTTG
>NW_008799101.1:0-306 GCF_000699145.1 Aptenodytes forsteri | reverse complement strand
TGGGGAGGGGAGGTATCATGTAAGTCCACCCGACTCTTAGGCTTTCTTCCCTGGGTGTGCACTTACAGGCACCGTTACATACAGGAGACTAGCCTAGACAGTTGAGCCAGTGCAGCTGTTCCTACATGGTCGGTATTTTCCCACTCCTCCATTTACAATGACTCCAAAAATCAGTTATGGACAGAGTTTGATAGATACAGTACAGTTCTCAAATCTTTTTTGAGTGACAGTAGAAAATTTACATCGAACAGGGAAACCAACTGGAGAGCTCGAATTTTCTACTAAAAGCTCCAACTTCAGCCCTTG
>NW_008799100.1:0-306 GCF_000699145.1 Aptenodytes forsteri | reverse complement strand
AACGCAGGCTCCGGGCGGTTTCTGGGGCGCTTCGGTCGTTTTTTAAAAGGGGATCCTTCACGAATCCTGCTGCGGATGTGACTACAATGCCCGTTGCTTCTCCTTTTTAAATGCTTTGCCCTTGCTGCGAGAGTTAAGGACTCCATGCTGTTGAGAAGACTTTTAAATAGACGCGGCTCCTGTAAGTTAAATATTTATTCTCACAGTGAGCAAAGCTTTGAGACTTGAGTTCAACTAGCAGTTCAGTAAATAAACCGTTTTATTGACATAGAACAGTCGATTCAGAAACTCTCCTGTCAGTAATGA
>NW_008799099.1:0-306 GCF_000699145.1 Aptenodytes forsteri | reverse complement strand
TGGCCATTCTTGCTTCGTTGTTTGGGTCAGCTGTTCCAGAAGCAACCAAAACGAATTCCTTTGTTTCTGTTAAATGTAGATGCGTTCAGGTAAGCATGCCCTTGGGCATGTTCATTTTGTATGTAGTAACTCCTTCAAGACAGTTAAAACTGTCTTGAGTTAAAAAAACCTCTTGAATTTAAAACTGTCTTGAGCCCAGCTTGCTGTGCTAACAGCTCTTCATTTACAGACACCTGAAACTAGTGTAACAGTGAATCTCTTATACTGCATTTTTAATTTAGTGTCTTAAAATCCCCTGAAATTATT
>NW_008799098.1:0-306 GCF_000699145.1 Aptenodytes forsteri | reverse complement strand
AAAATACAAGGAAGAAAAAGGTATTTTGGGAATCAAAATGATAAACGATCCCTTATAGGCATTTAAGCAAATTCTATTTAAAACATTTTCTAATCTGTTACATAGTAAAATCTTTTCCAGTATTTCATGTCTTCACAACAGGTTGTCTCAGCTGATAAATGTATTTATCTTATTGCAGTCCCAGCATGTGGGACTGCAGTGCTAGCCAACTTCTGTACACATGTGAGACTGTTTTTAGCATTTTTGTATTCTATAAATATATTGAGTTGCAGACAGTTACACAAACTACAGATAACTACGGTGCAA
>NW_008799097.1:0-306 GCF_000699145.1 Aptenodytes forsteri | reverse complement strand
AATATTATAAAATAATAATTAAAAAAAAAAAACAACAAAGCCATATTCTCCTCTAAGTGACCTGGATAAAAATCCAAAATTACTCATTTATAATCAGTTGGAAAACTTTCATTTATTATACATTGACTATTTCAGATTTATCCTACTTACTGATATCAGATTTTTATGAATTAGAAAAAACATTTGTGGGTTATAGATCCTGGTACAATTTTTTCATTTTTTGGATTGAGAAAAAAAGAAAAAAAATTCTAGCAAATCCAAATAGGAAAACATGATGTGTTTTTAAGGTATTGTAAGTAAAATTAA
>NW_008799096.1:0-306 GCF_000699145.1 Aptenodytes forsteri | reverse complement strand
CAGGCCAGGGCCTTCCCAGCACTGCAGTCTTTGCTATTCCCTGCCTACACAGTATGTCTCTTTAGGTGAACAAGTCTAAGAAATGAAGAGGCTATTAGCCATGCGGCATCCCATTTTCTCTTAAAAGAATATTAGTCTTCAAAGCAACACACTCTTTTAGAATGCAGATTTTCCTTGTCATAACAGTGGTGCGGTGGAGCGGTTTGCACAGGGCGACAGCACCTTTGAAGGACATCACTGAGAGGATTATAGAATCATAGAACAGTCCAGGCTGGAAGGTTGTATTGGGTTTACGTGGCAAGGTTT
>NW_008799095.1:0-306 GCF_000699145.1 Aptenodytes forsteri | reverse complement strand
GAAATAACCTTTTTTCCCCTCAGATAGTAAGTTCAAGGGAACCTGCCAGTTTCAGGGAAATGGGAATAGGTGTGAGGAGAGGCCATATTTTGGGCAAAATTCCTGATACACTAATCTAAAAGGGGCATATATGTGCCATCCTTCTGTTTGGTCAAAGTCTTAATGACCTGAAACATGGGCTGTAAGTCCTGGGGCAGGCAGACCCTCATCTTGCTCCACTACAGGTGAGGGGAGCTGGTCACGCTGGTGGAATACAGCATGGGTTAGATACCAGCCCTGCAGTGTCAGAACCACAATCGACTGAAA
>NW_008799094.1:0-306 GCF_000699145.1 Aptenodytes forsteri | reverse complement strand
TTTTAGTATTTAACTGAACTGTTGCAAGAATAAAAATGCTTTCGTCTGAGAAAGTCATGTTAATCAAGTTTAGGTGCTGAAATCAATGTACTCCACATTTTAACAGCTTACTTGAATAACTAATCAAAACTAAGCACTGCGATTTGGCAAATTTACAAACAGTCCACACAAAATAACTACCTGAAACATTCAAACGTAGCCAAGCTACACAGGTTTTTGAGTAAATCAAATTCTCTTGACAGCAACAAATACATTTTTGTAAAATATAATAGATTATATTCCTCCATAGATATTCTAAGAAAAAAA
>NW_008799093.1:0-306 GCF_000699145.1 Aptenodytes forsteri | reverse complement strand
CAACGCCCCCCCCAACCCCCCCTGTGAGCGGCAGGGCCGAGCACCCTGTGCCCACCCACGAAGCAGCCTGGGTCCAGGTGCCCTTACACCCCACTGGGGTTGGTGGTGCCCAGCTGGTCAGAGTGCCCAAGCCAGGGGCGTCTCTTTGGTGGGATTCACGGAGCCCCTCTGCCCTGCTGTGTGCCCCAGGAAAGCTTTACTGCAACATCCCAGTACGTTGTGTGTGAGCGTGCCAGGGTACGTGTGCCTGTAACAGGAGTTGGACAGCAGTGCATGTTGGAGTATGTGTGTGTGGGGGGGGCACAG
>NW_008799092.1:0-306 GCF_000699145.1 Aptenodytes forsteri | reverse complement strand
CTCCTGCAAGACAAAGAGGGGGCGGGATGGACTCCTTAAGTAGCTTGTTGACTGCCAAAATTGACACTTTGGAGAGACACTCCGCTGGAGCAAGCACGAGGAGCACTGCCAGGGCTCCCCAAAGGACACTCCCCTAGGGAGAGCTGGCAGAATGTCCTGCTGCTTCGAGTCACTTTGGAGAGACCCCGACACGAAGGTTGGGCTCTTTAACCAGCCACGTTCAGCAGAGCATCTTTCGGGTCTCCGTCTGCCCCCCCAGGCTCTCCGAGAGGGATGCAGGCAGCAAAGGCACCTTCTGCCAAAGCG
>NW_008799091.1:0-306 GCF_000699145.1 Aptenodytes forsteri | reverse complement strand
CAGTTGTAGTTGAAGTTCTTGTGTGTTTGCAACTGAAATATTACACTGTTGGTTTAGTGTTGGAAAGAAATTAAAGTTAACAATAGTTTAAAAAAGAAATAAATAATCCACATTCATTGTCCAAACAGGTGGGTGTAACTAACCCTCCCCAAAAATCACAGTCCATTTCTCACTGTAACTCACTTCTGTGTACTGTTTCACTTTCATTTTGTTGCTCTTCATGGATTTTTCCATAACTATTGGTGGTTTGTGCTCGGAAAGATCAAAATTATTTTCTCTCCAGTTTATCTTCTCCAGAGAGAGAAT
>NW_008799090.1:0-306 GCF_000699145.1 Aptenodytes forsteri | reverse complement strand
AGGACAGGGCCAAGAGGCAGCAGGGCCAGCAGAGGGCTGCTGCCGGCCAGCAATCACAGCGGGTCCATGTGCATACGTCCACCATACGGATCCCTCTGTTTCAGCACGGGTAGCTTCTGCCGCAGTGTGCTCCCGCCAGGCTCGTGCCCCCATGAGAGCAGCCAGACACAGGAGTCCTGGGCCAGAGACACCACCTCTGCCAGGCAGCAGCTGCTGTGTGCTCGCCTTCATCCTTGTTTGCTGTTGGAGTGCCAGCACCAAGCTCCTAGGCACAGGCAAGGCCCAATTTGGCAGCAGCAGAAAGGA
>NW_008799089.1:0-306 GCF_000699145.1 Aptenodytes forsteri | reverse complement strand
GCGTCACCGGTCAGGCCCGCTTCGTGCCGCTGCGAGGGGGGCGATGTTTCAGGGTCGTTGTAAATACCCGTTTGCAGGAGGCTGGCGAGGAAACTACCGGTTCTTGACACTAAAAGAACAACACGAGGAGGTGGGGGACCGCCCTTAATCAGCCTTGTTTGATTAAGGTGTTTGGTTGTGGTTTATGCACGTTACGTGACCTCACAGAAAATATGGTGAGGCTTTTGCCACTGTATTTGTAGTAACCGCCAAACACTGTTGAAAACAAAAGCCTTAAAACGTGCCTATCCTTTTCTGTCGCAGAGG
>NW_008799088.1:0-305 GCF_000699145.1 Aptenodytes forsteri | reverse complement strand
CAGCTGCATTTCCAGTCCTTTCCTGGCCAGGTGCATCTTCAGGGCTGAACAGGCTCTGTCGACACGCACGGGTCCGAGGGAGCAGGTAGAGCTCACCTCCACGGGGGCTCCTCCGTCTTGAGTCAGGCACATCTCTCTCAGGCTCTCGAGGGGACCGAGGCTCTCAGCGGAGCCGGAGGAGCTGCAGTTGTGGCAGGACAGCTGGCCCTGCTCCACCAGCTCCTCCAGGTCCTGCCACGCCGCCCGCCAGGTGCCAGCATCCAGTGTGGCTGAGGTCCCGGTCCCAGCCCATGCTGACAGCACCA
>NW_008799087.1:0-305 GCF_000699145.1 Aptenodytes forsteri | reverse complement strand
TGAGCGCGGGGCCACGGGGACGGGGGCGCGGGAGGTGCAGCCACCTGATGTCCCCCCCACACACACCTTGCTGTGCCCCCCCCAGGCGTGTTCAGGGAGGCAGTGACGGAGTTTGACGTGGACGCCCGGGCGCTGACCAAAGCCGGGGGCCCCCACGTGAAGACACGGGTCTCCAACCCCTCGGGGAACGTCACCGAGACCTTCGTGGAGGACCGGGGTGACGGCACCTACCACGTGGAGTACACGCCCTACGAGGAGGGTGAGGCACGGGGGGTGCGCGGGAAGGCGGGGGCAGTGCCTGTGGC
>NW_008799086.1:0-305 GCF_000699145.1 Aptenodytes forsteri | reverse complement strand
GTCAGGGTCTCCCCTGTGCTCAGAGCCACACTATGAGCTTCTCACCCGAAGGGACAGACCACAGACGCACCTTCACAGCGAGGGCCGGGCTGGCTCCAGTTCCCTGATGCTCTGCAAAACACAACGGCATTTCCAACCAGGTAGTAGCCGGGATCACAGGTGTATGTTACAGACGTTCCCACGGTAAAAAATGCTTTTCCCTGGCCATTGTGATTTCCGTTGCGAACCCCCGGAGGCATGGGACACGGTCGGACTGCAACAGGGAGACAAAGTCTTAACTCAGCGAGAGAACAGCGTGCAAGGGG
>NW_008799085.1:0-305 GCF_000699145.1 Aptenodytes forsteri | reverse complement strand
TTTGTTTTTTTTTTTACATAACCTCTCTCGCTTTTGGATTTAGATGTCATGAATAGGATTGGTGTACTCTTACAAACCTGTCAATCCTCCTTGTGTTTTCTTCCATTTTTCGATTAGCTACATGTATCAGAAATTCAATATATTCTTCGGAGACCATCAATTTCCCCTTGTGGCTCAATGGAACTTCTAAGCAATGAGTGCTCCGGACAGCCTAAAAACACCCACAGAAGGATTTATCTAGAATAAAGTTTTTTATTTTATGAAGGTTATTTAAATAACATGGGGAGTTCATTACAGGAAAAAAA
>NW_008799084.1:0-305 GCF_000699145.1 Aptenodytes forsteri | reverse complement strand
GACGGGGACAGGGATGGGGATGGGGACGGAAATGGGGGTGGGGATGGGGATGGGAACAGGGATGTGCCCCAGCCTGTGCCCGAGGATGCCACTGGCACGCTGCAGTCACTCGCCTGCAGTGGGAGCCTGGTCCAGCTCTGTGAAATCCATACAACCGAATGTCGCCACGTTGCACAGAGAATCACAATGATTTAACAATGGCGGGTTCTTAAATATCATTCTGGTTTGTGCACGCACCAGCCAAGGCACCTGTGGGTTGTGACAAATCCAAGCTGACAACTCCCCTATCTCCCACCTTTTTTTTT
>NW_008799083.1:0-305 GCF_000699145.1 Aptenodytes forsteri | reverse complement strand
GAGAGAGGTGCTAGGAAACAGGCAGCCATCAGAGAGGGGAAGGTAACATCTCCTTCTCTTCCACCTGCTGACCCTCCTTTTAAGTTCCTTGATAGGACACGAAATATGGAGGGCACAAAGCCGCCACTGTGCACTGTTCAGGTCGGGGGTTGTGGGGGAGGGATGAAGCTTCACATTTTTTTGAGGAGCTTGGCTGGGACTTCATCTTGAAGTCTTTTCCTCCACTCATCAGGCAAGCGAGCGGGAAGGGCACCATTCAGAGCTGCAGGAGATGCTGGAGCAATGGGAAAAGGAGAAGGCAGAGA
>NW_008799082.1:0-305 GCF_000699145.1 Aptenodytes forsteri | reverse complement strand
AAAAAATAAATTCCGTGTAGAGAAGTTGCATCTCTTAACTGTGGTGTTGCTGTCATAAGTGGATAGGGTGGACATAGTAAAAAATAGTATGGAAGGTGGACAGTTTATTAGTGCCCTTGCCATCCTTAGAGTAATTTTCTCTGTGAATTACAGAGAAGAGGCTTCTATGAACTTTAGTTTGCCTTGCTTATTGCTGGCAGCGTGTACGTTCAACAGGCTTTAGCAGATGTTTGGATAACTTGCATCTCCACAAGTTAGACTGCTGCCCCTTTCTGCCCTGAGACTTTTGAAGGAGGTGGGAAGGG
>NW_008799081.1:0-305 GCF_000699145.1 Aptenodytes forsteri | reverse complement strand
TCCCTTCCAACTCAACTATTCTATTCTATATCTAATGCTGTACATCTCATCTGATTTAAGATGTCTACTTTCAGATGAGAGGAATTGTGCCCTAAAAGCGCCTCTTTATTCCCAGTGAAAGTTAGAGCCCTTTTAACTCAGATGTAGATACATATCAGAGTCGATCAGAGGAATCCCATACTTGGTAATTTGAATCACCAGTTTTAAGAATGATATAAGCAGTAAGCTTCTATTTTTAAAATAGTAATGTTTAAACTTGTTCTGCTTTTTTTTTCTTACTGCTTTTCCTATAAAAGGTTTAATTT
>NW_008799080.1:0-305 GCF_000699145.1 Aptenodytes forsteri | reverse complement strand
GGCCCTATAGGGTCCTGTGGAGCCCCTCTAGAGCCTCCTGTGGGCAGCCCCCAACCTACAGAGACCCTATAGGGCTTCCTACAGGCACCTATGGACCCTATAGAGTCCCACAAGGCTCCTCTAGAGCCTCCTATGGGCACCCATCCATCCCATAGAGCCCCTATAGAGCCTCCTACAGGCACCTACGGGCCCTATATGGTCTCACAGAGCCCCAGTAGAGTCTCCTACAGGCACCTATGGATCCTACATGGTCCCACAGAGCCCCTAGAGAAAACCCTATCGGCACTCACGGACCCTACAGGGTC
>NW_008799079.1:0-305 GCF_000699145.1 Aptenodytes forsteri | reverse complement strand
GATTGACCTTGGACTTCTTGCAACATCATTAGAACCCACGTGAAAGAGCAGGAGTGGTTAATAATCCAAAGGCTGTACTAAGTTTGTCAGTTGCCTGGTCACATCCCTGATTCAGTCCCCAGGGAGGCAGCAAACTTCCCTGGAAAGAGGGTCCAGTCTGCAGAAGGGTGCCTCCGTTCCTCTCAGGAGTGAGTCACTTATGACCATAACTCTTTGCTTCTTCTCGGCACTGATCTTAATGCAGGTCTTTTGATGCAATGCTGGAGCAGGTGCATCTTGAATGAACTGTGGCTGTGGATAAGTCC
>NW_008799078.1:0-305 GCF_000699145.1 Aptenodytes forsteri | reverse complement strand
CTCCTTGTGTTAAACCTAGCAATTACCTGGCCATGTCCAAAGTGGTCACGTTTCTCTGCAGATGTTACACGGTGCAATTTTCCCTGCACCTTCCCTCCCACTCATTCCTGAAACCTTCTTCGAAATCGTTATCTTACAAATAGTTGGGAGCTGAAACCTTGCAGCTGAATCTGCTCTCATAATTGCACAACAGCTGCAATGTTGAATTTGTTTCCTGATGTGTAACATCGGGGGACAGGACTAAAGGACCTGATGCAGATCCCATAATCTTGGTGAACTTGATACTGTTCCATATATATATATAT
>NW_008799077.1:0-305 GCF_000699145.1 Aptenodytes forsteri | reverse complement strand
ACAGTAAGCTCTGTCAGCGAGCCACGGGCAGTCAGGCTCGGCTGACACTACACGCGTACAAGATTTGGGGCTGTTTCACTGCACCTTGCGGGGCCGAGCGCATTGCTCTAGGGGAGGGACGGTGAGACACCAGCAGCACTGTGAGGCTACGCTGCCCCAGGAACAGTGGGAGCTGCGGCTCTGCCTGCAATGGGGTGACTGGGCTAGGGCAAGGACCCGTGACAGCAGGGCACGCGGGCAGCCCCAGCCCTGAGGGCTGTGGGTCCTCCCCATAAATACCGCGCGTGCCCCCGTCATCACCATCT
>NW_008799076.1:0-305 GCF_000699145.1 Aptenodytes forsteri | reverse complement strand
GTGTGTGTGTGTGTGTGCAAAGGAGCTGCACGTGTGGGATGGAGTCGTGTGTGTGTGTGTGTGCAACAGGCAGCTGTGCCCGTGTGCGGGCAGGCGTGAGAGGGAGCGTTGCACACGTAGGCGGGAGGCAGAGGTGAGCAGCGTGTGCCACGCGTGCAGCAGGGTCCCGGGCACGCACAGGGAGCGGGTCCCCCCACCCCACCCCGCGTGTGCAAGGCGCCGTGTGTGTGCGAGGACGCCCGTACACGCGTGGGCAGGAGGGACCTTGCCCGCCTGCCAGTGGTGCCTCAGCCCCGGCTGCTGCC
>NW_008799075.1:0-305 GCF_000699145.1 Aptenodytes forsteri | reverse complement strand
GCCAGGAAGCCACTGTAAATAGTAACTGAAAGTCTTCTAGGGAGAAATAACTTTGTGAGAGTCGAGTTGTTTAAAAGTTGTGTGTCTTGTCTAAGCCAGTCCTTTAGATTCCTTCAGTGGCCAAAGGAGGAAATGACTGTGCCATGAGAGCTTTTAGACACTGGTCTGAGGGGCTGCATCACCACCCTGTAGCATTTCAGGGTTAACGTGGCAGTGTTCAAAGGCACTCTCCTCCCAGCTTAAGCAAAGCAAGGCATGGCAATTTCAACTCCAACTTCAGTGGTGTCGTGGTTTAATCTCAGTCG
>NW_008799074.1:0-305 GCF_000699145.1 Aptenodytes forsteri | reverse complement strand
AGTTAGGGATACTTTCATGGACTGAGAGACCACACTCAGTAGTGCAATACATCTCAGTATGTATTGCATCTCAGTATGTACATCTCAGTCAATCAAATGGAAGTTGATTTTGCTATAACAAAAAAACCCATTTCTACGATAAAATTGCCTTAGCAGATACTGTGGAAGCTGCATGATCTGACCCATGCATTTCAAATGCGGTAAAGCCCATTTTTTTCTCATTATTTCACATTCAGTTTTGGTTTACTCTCTATTTTTATTGTTTACAACATTAATGATTTGCATTTAACCAAATAATTCCGGTC
>NW_008799073.1:0-304 GCF_000699145.1 Aptenodytes forsteri | reverse complement strand
CCTCCATATTGGATATTTGCATTTTTAGAAATACCATCTGCCAAACCCCACACAGACTGCAAGTGATTTCCTGGTTATATATTTTGGATATTCTGTGGTTAGAAAACTATGGAGCCATATTACATGTCCTATCCTCCAGAACATCTGTGAGACTAAAACCACATGAATGTAAGCAAGTCAGCATGATAAAAATGATGGAGAATTTCAGTTATATTGTATAGGCATGCTTGTAAAATTTTTTCAGTTTTATAAATTTATCTCTGTATATGTGTTACTTTCTTCTTGTCTGTACAAATAGCTTTTA
>NW_008799072.1:0-304 GCF_000699145.1 Aptenodytes forsteri | reverse complement strand
TGGCCTATCATACCATCATAACAATGGGAATTGTGCCATTCAAGGGGCTGAATATCCTCAAGGTTGAACTTTACATCTCAATTACAAAACCTTAATGGTTAAATCTTTTTGTTTCAAAAGTTATCGCAAGAATTTTTCCTCATGTTCTGTCTCTGTGTCAATGTCCTCTTTCACTCCACCCTGTCATACTATTCCCTATAGTCCCTTGTCTCCCCAAATGTCCTTCCTCCACATAATCTTTTCCTCATGCCGCTGTTATTCCTGATCTTCCTGGTTTATCAAAATGGAGAGAAAAAAGGAGAAG
>NW_008799071.1:0-304 GCF_000699145.1 Aptenodytes forsteri | reverse complement strand
TGGCTTGGTAATATAAGAACTACCATGCACAACATAATGTTATTGAAAAATTTACCTTCTTTGGGCATTTTTATTTTCTATTGTCTTATTTTGACAAGAATAATTTGTTTCAGTTTTCTGAACAGCAAGCTTTCCTGGTGTTCCACATGCACTGGAGTTATGAAAACTGCTTTTAAAATTTTACTTTTCTACTTAGTAATCAAAATGATACTATATAATGATGTATTATTTTAAGTACCACTCTTTGCTACGGTCTTAATCTTTTTCTACCTATATGTCATGGAATCATAGAATCATAGAATCA
>NW_008799070.1:0-304 GCF_000699145.1 Aptenodytes forsteri | reverse complement strand
ATGGCCACCATCATGGCCACCATCATGGCTGCCAACACGGCCCCCTCCATGGGCCACCGTCATGGCTCACGTGACCACCAACATGGGTGTTGTCACGGTAACTGTCTCGGCCACTCCCACCATGGCCACGGCCATGGCCACCACCCCGAGCAAGAAGACCACCGCCATGGCCACCGCCATGGCCAACGAGACCACCATTACAGCCAACTTGGCCACCAACAAGGCGGCCATCGCCGCCACCATCGTGACCACCGTGGCCGCTCCGTGACCCTCGTGAGCAACGAGACCACCGTGGCCACCACCA
>NW_008799069.1:0-304 GCF_000699145.1 Aptenodytes forsteri | reverse complement strand
AGCTGCCTGCCGGGTTAAACCACAACCTCCTTATATACCATGGTTCTGACGATACTTTCTACCCACTGGCAGAGCTCAAGCCGTGGTACTCATTAGTTGGTCCACAAAGACTATCAGCTACTCTTGCTTTTGCTGCCATCTGACCCATTGACCTTTCGGGGACCCAACGTATGAGTTTGCAGAACTCTTGTGGGTCCTTGCATGTAAGAAAACGCCAAGCTTTGCTTACCTTCTTGCACAGGCAATGCAAAGAATATGCACGACAGCTCACAATCTCATAGTCCCGTGCTGCTGCTGCTGCTGC
>NW_008799068.1:0-304 GCF_000699145.1 Aptenodytes forsteri | reverse complement strand
TTTATTCTGAAGAAGAACATGATTTTAAAATGGGCTTAGTCCTCTTCGAGTTTTCACAAGGGGTGAAGTTTATGCATTAAGCGCTGAAATCCATTCATGTTTCACAAGCAAAGCTTGCAGTGCAATACATAAACATCAGAAGTGCGTGCTATTTAGGTGCCTCATTTTGAAATCTAGTTGAACGTTTATAGAGAAGTATTTTTTTAATATTTGTATTAAGTCTCTCTGCCCACTCTATTCCCCCAGGAACAGAAAAACAAAATTCCTTAGGAAATACAGTGGCAGATTAATGTAATGCTTTCAA
>NW_008799067.1:0-304 GCF_000699145.1 Aptenodytes forsteri | reverse complement strand
TTTTTTTTTAAAAAGAAGAAAGAACACGCCTGCCCCAAGATCTGGGGTGTTTATCTCATGGCTGGTTTTAGAGTGAAAATCTTTGGTTCTCCCTGTCAAGGACTTTGAAACGACACAAGTCTGAGCTGCTTTGACGTGGCTCGGTGCCTTCTCTGGCATCTTTTATTTCTGTAAGAACTTCTTATAAAAACAAAGTGAAAACAAGAAACTCTAATGCAGTTAGAAGTAGACAGGATATTCTGTCATCTGAACCCATGAGAGCTTTGATATTCTATTGTGGACCCTTAACCAAGGGCTACGTTAT
>NW_008799066.1:0-304 GCF_000699145.1 Aptenodytes forsteri | reverse complement strand
TTTTTTTTTTCTTTGCTCCCCTCCAAAAAAAATGACCAGCTTTCCCATCTACTTAATGGGCTGTAAATACTTTTCTGCTAAGATGAAAAGTCCATTTGATTTGCATTAAATCTTCATCATTACGAGCTCTCAGCTGCAGCAAGGCCCGGATACTGACACAGGATACTGCATCTTTTTCTGGAAACCTGCCCTTAAAGATCCCAAGGGGGAAGATAAAACAAAAAAGGGGCAGTCAAAGGGAGAAGAAAAACCCATGGCACTTCTTGGTATTGAGACACAAGTACTTGCTGGCAAGGGTATTGCT
>NW_008799065.1:0-304 GCF_000699145.1 Aptenodytes forsteri | reverse complement strand
AGCAGACAGTGAGGTGGATTGGAAACTGGACAAATGGCTGGGCCCAGAGCGTGGTGGTCAGCAGCACAAAGTCTAGATGAAGGCCAGTGACTAGCCGAGTACCCCAGGGGTCAATACTGGGTATGATCCCGTTTAACATCTTCATTTATGATCTGTATGATGGGCAGAGCATACCCTGGGATGTCCTAGTGGACACTAAGTTGAACCTGATCCAGAAATGAGCCCTTGCCACAAAGAAGTCTAATGGTACCCCGGGTTGCATTAGAAGGATGTTGCCAGCACTGGTGAGGCCACACCTGGAGTG
>NW_008799064.1:0-304 GCF_000699145.1 Aptenodytes forsteri | reverse complement strand
GCCGGGAGCAGCTGGAGCACTTGCCGCAGGAGGAGCTGCTGGGCGAGGTGGACCGCACCGAGTTCGAGCAGTACCTGCGCTTCGCCTGCAAGCCCGAGCTGGGGCTGCCCTTCGCGGGCCACGACGCCGCCGGGCTGCCGGCGCCCGAGGGCGCGGGGCCCATCTCCTCGGCCGTGTCGGACGCCAGCACCGCCGTCTACTACTGCGGCTACCCCGACGTGTGAGGGACTCGCTCGGGGGCGCGCCACGGACTGGCAGGGAGGCGCCCGGCCCCGCTCCTATTTATGTAATTTATTTGAATCTT
>NW_008799063.1:0-304 GCF_000699145.1 Aptenodytes forsteri | reverse complement strand
GCAGCAGCAGCCCACGATTGCTGGGGACGAGGCACAGTGCAGGCTGAAGCCGCGCTGGTGCTGCTGAGTCTTGCTGGCATGGCTGTCAGCAAAGAGTTTCCGCCTCCAGCTGACAAAGCCTGACCAGCAAAAAGCCCAGAGTCTAGATGCTGTTACGCGAGCAAAATTACTACTTTTCGGTGTCTGTATTGCTTCAGCCGGGATCTAGTGCTGCAGCTCTGTATCTACCTGTGTAGCTGAAGACAAGGAGGAACTACTCCAGAAAGCCCACCTGTGCTTGCAAAACTTCCAGTGTCATTTCCAC
>NW_008799062.1:0-304 GCF_000699145.1 Aptenodytes forsteri | reverse complement strand
CCGCGCGGCTGCCTGTGTGAGAGCGGCGCGTCTGATTGGGCGTCTGAGGCAGAGGATGCAAACGAGGGGGCGTGTCCCGCTTAACCGCCCCGCGCGGCGGTGCCGCGGGTCGCGGAGCGGGGCCGTGGGTGGCGGGCCGGGGTTCCGCGTGGGCGGGGACTCGTGGGGAGCGCGGTGGGGCCGCGGTCGTTTCCCGCGTGTCGGCGTGGTGGGGTGCCCGTGTTCTGGAGGGCGGTGCGTGCCGGTGGGGCTCGGCGCGGGGGGAGCGTGTGCCCAGGACTATACTTTCAGGGGTCATTTCTGT
>NW_008799061.1:0-304 GCF_000699145.1 Aptenodytes forsteri | reverse complement strand
ATCCCTGCCGAAACCAGGACACTTTCCCACCAAAATTTTTCCAATATAGAAAACTACTACATCCTAAGAAAATAACCTTCATTAAATGTTTTACATTTGATTCAAAGAAGGCAATAATCAGATGTACGTCCATATTGCAGAAAAACATGGTTTTCTCACAGAAGTAACAGTAATATCTAACAGTTGTAGACAGAAGTCTTGGGCTACATTTCTGACAACATTAGATATTTATGCTTAAACATTTGATGTCTAGATCTCCACTGACGGCATTTGGAGCATTTACTATAACTCTTTGAGCCCGACC
>NW_008799060.1:0-304 GCF_000699145.1 Aptenodytes forsteri | reverse complement strand
TGTACTGATGTTAAATTATATTACAGTTACTACAGTTTTTGGAAACAGTGTTTATTGGCTATGAGCTTGCTTAACAAAAGCATAAAAACCCCAGTTTCCAGATCCTGTTTTTGTCTCAATATTGTATTATGTCTCTTAATCTTTTAAGATGCATATTGACTTTGTCATACATAATAATACAATATCGCTCCAGAGAATGGGAGACAGGTGTAATGCTTCAAAACTAATATTCTGGTCAATTCATTAAGCCTTCTTTCTTTTCTGCTGGGTTGTTTTGTTTTTTTGAGACTGCACATTAACATAC
>NW_008799059.1:0-304 GCF_000699145.1 Aptenodytes forsteri | reverse complement strand
GGGGAGGGGAAACAGCTTCCCAGGAACAGGGTGGGCGTATTTCCCGGTAATCTTTCTGCGGGAGAAGGAAGCGGAGTGGGCGAGGGTTTGCAGCATCATTTTTGGCACGGCGGGAAGTGTGCCGGCGGGTCCTGGTCGCTAAGCATCCCGGTCACCAGGCAACCCGCGGGAATCACGGGAGATGCTGCTCCTGCTTCCTTTCGGGAAGGGAGAGGGAAAGGAAAACAGAGGGTCTGGGGTAGAAACCCACCCTGTGCGTAAGGCTGGGAGGGAGCTGGCACTGGGCATCGGCCGTGGGATGCGG
>NW_008799058.1:0-304 GCF_000699145.1 Aptenodytes forsteri | reverse complement strand
ACAAAAAGCCATTCAGGCTGAATTCTGCCATCATTCGATAGTTGGCTGTTGTTAACTTGGTCTTTGCCACAAAACAGAGAGGGAAACTGGGGAAACTCTATTTCACCAGAGTGAAATAAAAGGGGAGAAAAGCCCCTCAAAAGAGGTCATTGATTCGTGTCAGACTGCTGTAGCAGATTGCATGAGAGCGAATATGAATTCTTCCCGAGCCTGAGGAGTGTGGTAAGACCCCGGGAGACCTCCCCGAAGGCGGCTGCTCTCATGCGTCGTGTGGGCTCCAGAGAGAGCCCGTGTCTTGCAGCTG
>NW_008799057.1:0-304 GCF_000699145.1 Aptenodytes forsteri | reverse complement strand
TGTGTCACTGGTTAGGATTAGCCCTTGCAGCAGCGAGAGCTGGCAGCACAGCAGGGAGCAAATCTGGCAGAGACCATACAGCCCTGCAGTGAACCTGTCCTGTGCAGCACCGGGGAAGGGCTGCGCTGTATTCGTTGCAAAACCCCATTCAAAATGCAATTTTGAATCTCTTCTTCCTCTGCAACACTCACCATCAGAAAATGCTTTTATTTGACAACAAAAAATAGCAATATCCCTTTGGGGTTTCTCCCTCCTCTCCGGGACAGGAGGACTGACGGCAGAGGAGCGAAGGTGGCACCGGCGG
>NW_008799056.1:0-304 GCF_000699145.1 Aptenodytes forsteri | reverse complement strand
TATACCTATAAATATATATATATATATATCAGAAGTAGTCACACAGCAGCAGTATCTCAGTAGTATTGCATTTTGATAATATTATCCTACTGAAATGAAAATAGAAGCGGTGCACAAATGAAACTAACATGGCTTATAAAATCAGCTGTGAGTATCAGTCTTCAAATGGCAATCCTTAGTGTATATGGTTAACCATCCGCAAAACTTAATCACCTTAAGTAAGATTTTTATGACGACTTTGGTTTTTAATAGTGGGTTTTAATGATGGGTCTTTTACTTTTTTGTGAATGTCTTGTTGAGAAAG
>NW_008799055.1:0-304 GCF_000699145.1 Aptenodytes forsteri | reverse complement strand
CCAAACAAACCAACAAACAAACCCCAAAACCCAATAAAAAAGTCGAACATTGCTCATACCACCACAAATGTCTAGAAGACTCTGAGCCAGATAAAGAAGGCACTGCACTGCATAAATAAATGCTCCAGAGACGTTGGCACAACACAAAAGCCAGTGCTCTGGAGGGAGAACCTGCACGACCACAAACTCAGACTGGCAATACTGAAATCTGTGCCTGTACACCTATAAGGCTGAGCTGTATAGCTAAGTATGCAGTCACATTAGACAGACTGGGTAACACTAGTGAGGGGGGAAAAAAAAAAAA
>NW_008799054.1:0-304 GCF_000699145.1 Aptenodytes forsteri | reverse complement strand
TTAACTCTATCCGAGCTGAAACCAGGACATATAATTAACTTAAATCTTAATGTGTGGACTGTAGTTATCTCCAGTCTCTTCATTGTCCATGAATAGATGCAGTTGCTCTGCAGAACACTTCACTTATTAAGAGTCTAAAGCTAAGTGAAATGAATCAGTGAAAGTTTCTGGAGGGAAAATTCTTTATACAAACGCATCTAAGCTCTCTACTTACAAAGTCTGCCAAATGCTTGGTTTACCTTCTCAGGCTTGTATTCCATACACAAATGTTAACAAGCCTTTATAGGAGGAAATTTGATTTTAC
>NW_008799053.1:0-304 GCF_000699145.1 Aptenodytes forsteri | reverse complement strand
AAACTAAAATTCATACATCCAAACTGAACCCACCAGAATCTTTTACTGCATACAGCAGAATATACTAATTATTAAACTCTCAGCATGTGAGGAAAAGGTGACTGAAATTACTGTGTAATTTGGGTTGTCATCTCTAAAGACTGAGCTACGGATCTACTCCTATATCTGCAGGATCTCAGGCCTGACTAGTTCAAAATTTACGTTTCCTACCAGGTACAGTGTCAAATAACCTTTCAGTGAATGAATATTGAAATACCTTCTAGTATATTTTCAGAGAATTTTACTAGAGCATAATGTCAGTTTA
>NW_008799052.1:0-304 GCF_000699145.1 Aptenodytes forsteri | reverse complement strand
GGATGGATGGAGGGATGGACAGACGGACAGACGGATGGATGAACAGACAGAAGGATTCAAGGATGGACGGACACACGGCTGGATGGATGGACGGGCGGACGGACAGATGGTCTCAAGGATGGATGGACACATGGATGGATGGACGGGTGGATGGACTCAAGGATGGATGGACAGACGGGTGGACTCAAGGATGAGTAGATGGATGGACGGATGGACGCACGGATGCACGGACGGACGGGTGGATGGACAGGCGGATGGACAGACGGCTGGCTGGCTGGATGGACAGATGGACGGATGGCTGGGC
>NW_008799051.1:0-304 GCF_000699145.1 Aptenodytes forsteri | reverse complement strand
TAGTAATCTTTTTTTATTGTAGTTACCACAGCAAACTATTTCTCTTGCTCCAGCTGCAGGAGGTAGGAACTATTTTGCCTTTGTCTGTGATATGATTGGGCTGATTATTACATCACTGTTAACATTAGTTTTTATATTCTTTTGAACTGTTAGGTATTGGCAGCTGATAAGAAGTTATTGTGGTGGGTCTAGTTATCTGATCTGGGATACCATGTGGCACATTGCAAAGGTTCAAACCAAAAGAGGCCAACAAGATCCTGAGCATATTAGAAATAAAATGACCACCAAATAAATTCCATGTGCA
>NW_008799050.1:0-304 GCF_000699145.1 Aptenodytes forsteri | reverse complement strand
TTAAATGATCGGCTGAAATTTTTTCTTGTACTCCAGTACATAGTCGTCTCTAAATTTACAAGGATCTCACCACTTATATCAAGAGATAAAATTAAGCACTGATTTAATAACCTTGTTTTGACAACCAATTGCATGCTACATTCCTGCAAGTTATTTTTGGACTGTATGTTGCAAAACAGTGTAATTTGCATGACTAAGGCTAAATCTGTTGAAAACAGTTTAAAAAATGGATACATAAAGCAGAAGATATAAACTACAAAACTGTATCATGTTGCATTTAGGAAAATAACTTTTCTGACTGCTT
>NW_008799049.1:0-304 GCF_000699145.1 Aptenodytes forsteri | reverse complement strand
GTGGCCTAGACGCAAACTTTCTTCCGTACCTGTTAGATGAAACAGAAAAGAGCTGTTCTTTACACAGCGCAAAAAAAACAAACCTAAAGGAGGGGAGGAAACCCCTAAGCCCTGGAAAGGACATAATGTGATTGTGTAAGGACGCGGTGTTGAAAACCATTTTTAACTGTAGTTAGGTTTCTTAATCAGATGACTTTTTATTTTAATTTTTTTGTAATGTAAACGGCATTTTTATTTTTCTGACTGTCTTGCATTACCTGTGCGAATTTGGAAAAGACTTTTACTTTAAGCTGCCATTCATCAA
>NW_008799048.1:0-304 GCF_000699145.1 Aptenodytes forsteri | reverse complement strand
ATTTTTTCCTTTCCACCGGTTTTGACAAAATATTGTCATCGTCACCACGCTATGAGGAAGTACAGGGCAAGGGTGGAACAGCTAGTGCCTCTAGCAGTGCTAAGGCCTAGATAGCTCCTACTTTACTTTGGAGCTGTAGGCACCGATGCTTTGTGTTACATAACGTGTATTCAAAGAAAAATGTTACGTTCACCTGCTTATTAGTTTTGGACATTTCAGTCTGTATTTCCCTGTACTCTCTTTTCAAATCCTTTTTATTTAAGAACATTCTTGGTCTGTCTCACAGATTCCGTCCTTACAGCTC
>NW_008799047.1:0-304 GCF_000699145.1 Aptenodytes forsteri | reverse complement strand
AATAAAAGGCAGAGCCATTATTGTACAAAGCACCCAAGGCTAATGCGAAACAATGGAAGCTTCATTACATACGGAAAAATGGGTATGTTGCAAAACTTCCAAGCATAAAGAGTTTTATCAATATTCTTGGTTTTGAAGTATAAAGAACCTTTACCTGACAAGGCATATTCAGTAGCTCTAATACAGTCTGTCAGTTCCCAACGCTGTTCATCTTGATTACTTGAGGAAGCCCACCAAAGTTGGTTTTCCTACACTCCAGCACAAAACGATCCATGCTGCTGTCTTCTTCAGGCATTCTCCACGA
>NW_008799046.1:0-304 GCF_000699145.1 Aptenodytes forsteri | reverse complement strand
AAAGGTATTGCTTCATCTATCGGTAACAGATGTCTTTTCCCCAAGGTTCATCCTACAGACAGAGAGATAAACTGCTGAAGGTTTATTGCTAGTGGCTGAAGGGGAGAAAGAACATAGATGTTCTCATGCTGAGCACCATTTGATTAGAAAGTGAGGACAATCCATAGGTTTTTTTGGTAAGCAAATGGCATGCACATCCAAAAACTTAGTGGTAATAGGAGATTTAAAACATTTGGATCTACTGGGAAAGATTACAGCTGGACATGAGGTAGGATAGTGTTGCGGTTTAACCTGGCAGACAGCT
>NW_008799045.1:0-304 GCF_000699145.1 Aptenodytes forsteri | reverse complement strand
CAACCCAAACCATTCTATGATTCTACGAACACGTGGGCTTCGTAAGAACCCTCCCCAACCACTATCATTTTGAGGTCTAAGAAACATAACCATACAATCAATTTGTGTTAGCATCTAGCCAGTGAAGCTAAGCAGACACGTTACAGTCCCAGAAGCGTTCAACTCTGTTTATGTCCCCTTTCATACCATTTAATCTACTCAGTTTCTAAATTGATACAGATGCTGTTCCTGTGAGTCTACTAGCTAAGCATGTTCCACTGCAATACGCAGGGCTTTTAAAAGGCAAAGAAATTCACATTGGTGG
>NW_008799044.1:0-304 GCF_000699145.1 Aptenodytes forsteri | reverse complement strand
ATCTCTTCTGTCAGAGCTTCAGCTGGTATAGAGTATGGGGGCCATAGAAATAGACCATGAGATAGAGCTTTTTCTGCTTCATGGATGCCATGAAATCCAGAATGTGATGTAGACGAGGAAATCTACAATTCATGAACGATGGTTTTCTGCAATGTAAATCCAAAAGGCCTGACCATGAACTTCACCCTTTCATACATTTGACGACATCAAAGCCTGAAGGGTGGAGCCTGAGAGATGTGCTATAGGAGGCCTTCACCCACCAGTAGCCTGCTGGCGTCCAGCTCCACGCAGTCACGACCAGCAG
>NW_008799043.1:0-303 GCF_000699145.1 Aptenodytes forsteri | reverse complement strand
TTTTATGGGAGCTAATTTTCCCCATCAGAGCTGATGGTCCATGCTGTGGCTGGCGTCAGCCTTCCTCCAGCACGATGGCCGGACCAGGAGGTTGGAAGTGATAAGTCCCATTACGGACAATTTTGACACATGGGGTTGCGGCAGATTTAAAAGCAGCTCCGTGCCGAGTACGATAAAGGAGGGGTGTGTGCTTCCTTGCAGATCGAAACTTGCCATTCACATAGTTGCTACTTTACACCAACACAGGATCTGGCCTCCCAAATGGCAGCAGCCGGGTGTATTAGCTGTTGCTGTTTTTTTTTT
>NW_008799042.1:0-303 GCF_000699145.1 Aptenodytes forsteri | reverse complement strand
CCCCCAGGACGTGTGTCAGGATGTGCACGTGCCCCAGGATGCGTGTTGGGGTGCTCCCCAGGATGTGTCTTGCCCCCCAGCGTGTGCCCCAGGATGTGCCTGGGGCTTTGCCGTGACCCCCAGGATCCACCCAGGCTGTGCTGTGCACCCCAGGATGCGTCCCAAATGCTGTGTCCCCTCGGCTGCTCCCCCTCTGCCCTCCCAGCTGGTGTCACCAGGGTCTTCTCCCACTGGAGGGGGGTGCATGGGGTGCTGCATCATTGGAGCGGGGGGCGGGGGGGGCCCGGGCCCCCCCCCCCCCCC
>NW_008799041.1:0-303 GCF_000699145.1 Aptenodytes forsteri | reverse complement strand
TAAGCAGGCCCTGAACCCTGTATGCTAAATTACGGGGCCGGGCTGCTGCGCTTTCGTGGCTCACATGGCAGAATCCTGCAGTAAACTTTTAAGCCAGCAGTCTGAGCGTCTGTGCATCTGACGTCATGTTTTGGGGTTTTTTTTTCCTCTCAAACCTGCAGATGCTGGTGCGTTACTTTTATTCTCGTATTTCTGGGTGTTCCTAACACCAAGTAAACAAGTATTTCTAGTGAAAAGTGTCTTGGTATTTAAAAAACAAATCAAAGGTCACTTTATTTCAGAGAGAGAAAGTCCCATCTCTGT
>NW_008799040.1:0-303 GCF_000699145.1 Aptenodytes forsteri | reverse complement strand
ACTTTCCTGCTTGCCTTTTGCTGCGGGGATGAACCCGGCTGTCTCAGAGCCGGAGCGCGTCCGTGCCCGCCGAGGGCATCGCGGCGCCTTGTTCTTGCTGGTCATCGGCCGCGCAGCCCCCGATGCACTGTGTCCCGCTGGGGTGGCGGGGGGCCACGTCGCCCGGCTGCCGCGCGCGGGTTTTGCTGTAGAACAGATTAACAAAAAAAAAAACCATTTGAATAATAATTGCTTCTGCTTCGTGGCTCTCGTCGTTATTACCCTGCCTGGTCTCCCCTGTCCCTCTTCACCCCCAGCTTAAAG
>NW_008799039.1:0-303 GCF_000699145.1 Aptenodytes forsteri | reverse complement strand
ACCCGCCAGGTGCCGGCCCGGCACCCAGCACCCGCTGCACCCCATTTTTCTATTGGACTTGTGGGGGGTGTGCTGTGCCAGTGGGATGGGGTGTGGTTGGGGGGGGGTGGAATAAATGTTGATGACCCCTCTGCTCACTGTGCCGCTCCCTCCCAGCACCCCCGGCCGCTGGGGCTGCTCCAGTGTCTGCCATGGGGTTGGGCACCCCACTGCCTCCCAGGGCTGGGGGGCACAGACCCCTCCCCATCGACCCCCGGCACACACGGACACACAGCCACAGGGCACCTCTGGTTTACTGGGTCA
>NW_008799038.1:0-303 GCF_000699145.1 Aptenodytes forsteri | reverse complement strand
TGTGTAGTTTCTGGGATCTGTTTTTGTATTGTAGGTGTGCGTGGTCATACAGAGTCATTACAGCCTGAATCTTCCAAGGCAAAGTGGGATAAAATGTTTTCTTAGATTGTTATCTGAGGTTGATGATGGGGAAAACAAAAATCAAGATTTCTGCGGTTGGGAATGAAAAGAGGCAGTTGGAAGATAAGTGCCCAGCTCTTGCATCTCACCAGTTGTTTCTATGTTACTTTCTAAAAATTGTTGACCTGGCATTTCTTCCTGTTTGTGAAATTCGCCGTATATTGAAACCACTTACACATTGGG
>NW_008799037.1:0-303 GCF_000699145.1 Aptenodytes forsteri | reverse complement strand
TAGGGGTCCTGGCAGCTGATGCGCACCCGCCGCACGCGCTCCTGCAGCTGCGTCTCCTCCGCGCCCTCCACGTACTTGTCAACCTGCAAAGCGGGGCAGGTCGTGGCCTCGGGGAGCACCCCAGCACTGGGGCGGGGGGGCAGCCGTCACCAAGCGAGGCTGCGGGGAAGGTGGGACAGGGCAGGAGCAGGGTTCGGCGCTGGGGGCTCAGGAGTGGGAGACACCAGCACCTCCCTGACCCGCGCAGCGATGCTTCCTTGTGTGGGCAGTGCTGGGTCCCGGGGGGGGAAGCAGAGGTGACAG
>NW_008799036.1:0-303 GCF_000699145.1 Aptenodytes forsteri | reverse complement strand
AAAATGCTCAATCATCTTATTTAGAATTCACCTGCCAAAACACAGGGAGGTATATTAATGACAGAAAATGGCAGCAGAGCACTTAATGTATCTGTGTCCCCGTTGTGGGTGAAGATGGCAAGAGGGCTCTGTCTCCTTTTGAAGCTATTCAGCAGGCCTTGAAATACATGATGAAACTGCAAGGGTGACACTGAAATCAATGTTCTGGATCTGCTGCACTGTGGAAATGTAGGTGCACACACATGTTCTCTGCTCATTTTATTCTGTGTCCTCTGCCTCTACTAGAATGGTGCTGGCTGAAAT
>NW_008799035.1:0-303 GCF_000699145.1 Aptenodytes forsteri | reverse complement strand
GAAAGCTTGCTGAAGTAAATTATTTTTCATTTATTAAATACATGAAATGTGCTTTCTTTTATGCTAAATTTTTAACCAAAAAATTATTACACCCAAAATAAGTCTTAAAAGTAGTACAGTTTTACATAAGCAGGTATTTGTTACTGAAATTGTAAATTCCTGATTGCAATAGTGGACTTGCATTACTAAAGCAATGAATGAGATAACTACTAGTAGCAAACAGAAGTAGAGCTGGTTTTTCAACATGATTTTTTCTAATTGTATTTTGAGGCCTATTTTGATTTTGGAAAAATATTTTTCAAG
>NW_008799034.1:0-303 GCF_000699145.1 Aptenodytes forsteri | reverse complement strand
AATACACATGTGCTTTCTATCCTGCACATACACACATGTGTGTCCATGCATAGTTACACTCCTCCTGTCTTTCTGTTTCCTCTACAGAAGAATAGAGCTAGTAGAAATTTGTGGATCACATTTTTCATCTTAAAAGGTTTTGGGGAAACCCTTAAGGACAGGGCAGAACGTTCTTCCTGAATAAAAAAAAAGTTAGTTCGAATATTTTAGGTGCACAAAATAAATTACACAAACCTGAGTGGATTACAGATTTCAGCATTACAGCTGAAAGGTGATGAGAGATTAGATGTAAAAAGTGGCTGG
>NW_008799033.1:0-303 GCF_000699145.1 Aptenodytes forsteri | reverse complement strand
CAAACCATTCTGTGATTCTATGATTCTGTTTTCAGCACCTTTTTTAAGATTTGTGAAGGCAAACAACTTTCAGCTCCCTTAATAGTCAATGGAGAAAAATAGGCACTTTTATGATGCAATTCAATTGCCCTGTTGTGGACATTTAGTTGGGAATGAGATAAATCACACCCTGTCAGTGACTGTTTCTCTCCAAGGGAATATATACTACTAGATCATAGACATTTGATTACGAGTTCACCCTTGTTTTGAAGATGTGTTATATATACATATGTATCTATATATGCTCTCTGTGTGTGTGTGTGT
>NW_008799032.1:0-303 GCF_000699145.1 Aptenodytes forsteri | reverse complement strand
GGAGCAACAGGAAAAGGAAGTGTGGCGATGCACAGCACTTGTTCCAGCAGCACCGGCCTTTTGGCTAGCTATGACAGGGAACTGTAGTAGGATACATGCCGGAGGGAAGAAAGAAACCTCTGAGTAGAGCCTTCTGCAGTGTGCCCTTACCCATCCGGTAAAGCCTGGGAGCTTAGCCTGCTTCAGGGCTTCCTGGAGAGCACGCTCGGCGACATCCTTCACGCTCCAGCGCAGGTGATGAAGCTCTTCCTGGAGCTTGCGTAGCTGTTCTGGCAGGGTCAGGGTTTCGCTCAGCGCTTCTCC
>NW_008799031.1:0-303 GCF_000699145.1 Aptenodytes forsteri | reverse complement strand
TGTTCTCTGTGTTGATTTTGGAGAGGAAGCTGTGTTGAATGTCTTGTGGTATCGTGTAGTGTTCATAAGATCCTTGAAATGTTGCTCTTGTCTGTGACTAAGCTCTTTTGCTCAGCATAATCCCTTTGGAAGGCAGTGCCAGTAGTGTGCGTATGTTTCTGAACAGCCTGCAGGCGTGTGATCTCCTGATGGTGAAGAGAGCACTACGTTTGTTTGAGTTTAGCAGTCTGTCTTTGCCCCTGCATGTCTCACGGTTTGTGTGCATTGCAACATCAGTTCTTGCAATTCATTGTTATACTTGAG
>NW_008799030.1:0-303 GCF_000699145.1 Aptenodytes forsteri | reverse complement strand
GATTCTTCCACAGAGTTGCTACAAAATGTAAATACTTATACCCAACCTAAGGCAGTTCTTACTGAGTTAGCAGCCAAACAGTCAAACTGTATCCAAGATAAAGATTAAGCTAAAATTAGATGTCTCTACATGGGCTTGTTAAGTAGGCATCTAAAACTCCATTATCATCAAAGATCATTGAAACCAAGGTCTCGACTCATTTAATGACAGTGTCCAGCATTACTTGAGATCCCCTACTCTATCCCATCTGCATTATAATAGAATCGTAGAACATTTTGGGTTTGAAGGGACCTTTAAAGGTCA
>NW_008799029.1:0-303 GCF_000699145.1 Aptenodytes forsteri | reverse complement strand
CATTTTCAACATTCTTTCCATCATCCTTGACAACACAGGTTTTGGTCAAGTCCATATCTTCCCCTGAGAATATTACCGTCTTCTCACCTGGCAGAGAAACAAGTTGAGAGTTTGCTAGTCTGTGCTGAAGTCTACTCTTAGAAACACCAGTAGACACTGAATTTGTACATGAATCAAAACCAACATTCACTGAAGCAGTCCCGTGATCTTGGGTCACTTTTTCGCGTTCGTCTGAGCCCAAAGGTAGTTCAAGCGCACTATTTTTATATGGCACAGAAGCTCGATTATCTAAAGATGTTAGAC
>NW_008799028.1:0-303 GCF_000699145.1 Aptenodytes forsteri | reverse complement strand
CTCCCTGTTGCTCTGCAGTGTATCCCGGAGCCCCGACGTTAAAAGTCTGGGATTTACTCAAGCTTCACAGAAACCATGATTTTATCACTTCATCTCTTCTTCTCATCTTCTCACCAGGAAGAGCTCGTGCAGGAAAGAGGAAAAATAAAATGAAACAACTTCCCCTGAGTTTACCCTTTTTAGGATTTGGGAACCTCCCAGAAATGGAGATTCCCCTCTTATGGTTTTGTTTTCTCAGTCTGGTTTGTGGCCATGATGGAGAACTCCCTCATTGTTGCGCTGGTGGTGGCTGACCACCATCTC
>NW_008799027.1:0-303 GCF_000699145.1 Aptenodytes forsteri | reverse complement strand
TTTGTTTGTTTGTTTTGTTGCTGAACACAGTGTGAGTATGTCGCCTATAAAACCTCTTGTATCTGTACACTTTAAAAACGTGGAAGCAGAATTTTCTAACCTATTTAAAAATCTTCCAAATGAGAGTCTCAGTGGGTTTTGAACCTATTTGTTAACAATATAAACGTGCAACACCTTCCGATTACTTTGGAAGAAGAACTAATTGACATCAGGGAAGATGGTCATTTACTAACCCAATTTCAAGAAAAACCTTTGCAAAACTTGTGGATGGGACTGAAAAATGAGTATCATGATTTAGTAAGT
>NW_008799026.1:0-303 GCF_000699145.1 Aptenodytes forsteri | reverse complement strand
CCCCCCTCCCTCAGCCCTACTGGGGTCCCCTCACCTCCATCTTCTCCACCAGCTCACGTGCTGATCTGAAATCAGGCAGGTACCTGCCCTGCAGCCAGGCTCTGCAGAGTGTGCGGATGGAGGCCAGAAACCTCAGCTCCGCGGCCTCTTCCTGACAGTCGGGGAGAAGAGAGACAGAGAGGGAGGGTGAGGGGGCAGAGGCGCAGCCAGCAGGAGCAGGGGCTCAAGGGGCTGCAGTGATGGCACAGGGGGCCGGGAGGGGAGCAGCTCTGCACAGCCAGTAGCCCTGCAAGAGCCCGCGCG
>NW_008799025.1:0-302 GCF_000699145.1 Aptenodytes forsteri | reverse complement strand
ATTGTAAAATTTCTTTAAATTCTATTTTTGTCATTTAATTCACTTTTTTCACTTCAAATCGCATTTTAACGTTTTTAATTTTTTTCACTCTATTTCACTTCATGTTTCAATTTTCTTTTAAAATTTCTTAAATTTCACTTTCATTTTTCATGTTTTAATTTTTTTCTAGAATTTTTTTAAATTTCAGTCTTTCAAGTTTCAGGTTTTTAAAAATTCGTTTAAATTTTGTTTTTTCTGGTTTGTTTTTCCTTTCATTTCAATTTTAAAAAAAATTTCTTTAAATTTTGTTTTTTCTGGTTTAT
>NW_008799024.1:0-302 GCF_000699145.1 Aptenodytes forsteri | reverse complement strand
TGCCCAGTTGCTGGGTTATGTGTATGCTGGGTTATGTATACTTATTGTGGATAAGGAGTTTGAGAATTGAACAAAAAAGGAAATCAGAGAGGGCAGCAATGTAATTGCCAAAAAGAGGAAAGTATTTTTATGTAAATTCATGGGTGCAGAAGGGAAAATAGACTCTGGCTGAATTCAGAGAGTGAAAAAAGAAGGACGACAGAAACATTTATATTCTTTTATCATTATGTCCTCTCTGTAGCAGGCCATCTTTTCAGTATTGTCTTGATTTCTACTGGGAAAGAGTTAATTTTCTTCCTAGT
>NW_008799023.1:0-302 GCF_000699145.1 Aptenodytes forsteri | reverse complement strand
CCATGGTCTCCGGCGGGGAGTCGCGTGGCCCCAGCGCAGACGCGGCATCTCGGGTTTGGGTTATGCCGGGATCAAGTCAGGTCCCTGGAGGTAGGAGCAGAGGAGAGGACAGACGTGGCCTCAGGAAGGCGTTTGGAAGGATTGAAACGGGATAAAATGGCTTTTTTTCCAATTGCTTCGCTAGGTGCGGTTGCCACCCAGCCCTTCTCCTCCTCCTCTTCCTCCTCCGGAGGGAGATTTCGGATCTAGCTCTTAAAAACAAGCCTTAAGCATCCCCTGGTCCTCGCCCGGCTCTGATGGTC
>NW_008799022.1:0-302 GCF_000699145.1 Aptenodytes forsteri | reverse complement strand
GAAGAAAGGAAAAGGATAGCTTACGTGGAATGTCTGTTTTTAAGGAAGGTACAGGATGGAGCAGAATAGAACTGCTCTTGCATGCTCCTGATCTTGGGCTGATCTGTAGCTTGAAGCAACTTCAACATTATTTACACAGCCTAGTGGTCTGACACATAAGTAGAGATGACTTATATTAGGATAACCGGCCAAGATATCACCCTGAGCTATTTGCTACACTTCTGCTGTATGGGTGCCAGAGCTGCTCACAGTAGCTTTTGAATCTGTGGTTTACAGCCTGATGTTTTAGGTATACTGAATCT
>NW_008799021.1:0-302 GCF_000699145.1 Aptenodytes forsteri | reverse complement strand
GGTGGGGACAGTTCCAGAGCAAGTTGTGTTTGAGAGGAGAGGCAGCTCTGACAATGGGCTTCAGAAAGCCTGGGACTGGGAAGAAAGTGAGATTTTAGGGGTTTTGTTATTAAATATAACCACGAGTAACACAACGGTTGCCTTCATCATTTTTCTTGCAGAAATGAGGCATGTTGAACTGTTTCCAGGTAGCAGATGGTAAGGATCCCACTTTCATGTTGGCTAGATCTCTGACTGGCTTGAAAGCAGCTTTTCCTTTGTGTTGTAGGATCTGTCGTGGGAATTCTTAGACAGAAAAAAAA
>NW_008799020.1:0-302 GCF_000699145.1 Aptenodytes forsteri | reverse complement strand
GTCGGTGCCGGTGCCGGAGGACGCGGCGGTGGGGACGGTGGTGGCGCTGCTGAGCGTGTCGGACCGGGACTCGGGGGCGAACGGGCGGGTGCGGTGCGCGGTGTGGCCGGCGGCGCCGTTCGGGCTGGTGGCGACGTTCGCGGGCTCGTACTCGCTGGTGCTGCGGGAGGCGCTGGACCGGGAGCGGGTGCCGGAGTACGAGGTGGAGGTGCGGGCGGAGGACGGCGGGGCGCCGCCGCTGCGCGCCAGCCGCGGGGTGCGGGTGCCGGTGTCGGACGTGAACGACAACGCGCCGGCGTTCG
>NW_008799019.1:0-302 GCF_000699145.1 Aptenodytes forsteri | reverse complement strand
CACACTAGTTCTGATACAGGCCAGGATGATTCATGTGCTACTCCAGCATTTAAAATACCATACCAGGGGCATTAAACATTTGCAAAGGGAAATTCATGATGGTGTGGTTTAAGTACACCTTAAATATTTCTACAATTTTGTGTTTATTGATGTTTTTTGCACCCCTGTCTATACCTGTAACAGATCAACAGGTCTTGCTTTATTGGGACACAAGTCCTACATCAGCATGCTACAGACTTGCCATATTCCTGTCTGAAACATTTTATAATGAATTGAGCCTCGTTGAAAATAAGCAATTAAAC
>NW_008799018.1:0-302 GCF_000699145.1 Aptenodytes forsteri | reverse complement strand
CTAGGCAGCTGCCTTGAAACTGTTTTACCAGCTATTTCCTTTTACCGTTCTTTGTTTTTTCGTAAGGCAAGAAGTTTTCAGATAGTTACAGAATATATTCAGGATCAGGATCCACAGTTAATGTCTTTCTGTTGAACAGAAGCAATGTCAGATCTCAACTTCCTTGCTTTAATTCTAAGCCACAGTAGATGAGAGACTGTGTGAATTCAGATGGCAGTTTAGAGGGCTACCATCCTTCTGAGAAGGTACAAACTTTACACTTTAGCCATTTCTACATTAATAATTTACTTTATGCTTTTTAA
>NW_008799017.1:0-302 GCF_000699145.1 Aptenodytes forsteri | reverse complement strand
GAGACGGGCTGCACGGCCGGGCAGGTGATCTGCTGATGCGATTTCATAATCGAACGAAAACACAGTACATTTGGTGATCCGGTGGCACCGTAGACCCCAGGTGATTTAAAATAAATGCTTCTGATATACAAGACGTTGAAGAAATATGAACTCTGCCATCACCTTTGAGGAAACATCAGTGTGTTCTTCAAATAAGATTTGATTTCTAACATCTAAAATTCCTTAATATTTTTCACACATGTAAGTGAAAAGTTTTCTATCTTTAAGTTTTATACTTGCGTATCACAGCTGAGGAAAGAAAC
>NW_008799016.1:0-302 GCF_000699145.1 Aptenodytes forsteri | reverse complement strand
GGCTGTTGGGGGTCCCGTTACCGGCGGGGCCGGTGTGGACCCGTTGCGGGGAGGTCCGGGCTCCGCTGCTCGTGCAGGGGTAGGCCCCGCGGTGGGTCCTCGGGGCGGGCAGGGCCGCAGGGTGCCGGGTGTAGGAGGCGGCCCCCGAGCGCGGGAGCCGTCGCGTCAGGAGCCAGGCGAGATGTCCCCAGGCAGGGAGGGGACTTCCTTTTTTCTCCCCACTACCGCTTAGTTCCGATCCTCGCCTGGAAAAACACGGAACCCGCCCGGCTCCTCCGGGCACCGCTGCGCCTCGGCCGTCC
>NW_008799015.1:0-302 GCF_000699145.1 Aptenodytes forsteri | reverse complement strand
CATCATCTTTCATATGAAACTATAAACATATATTTTTCCTCAGCTACAGACCCCAGTCCAAATCAAGCAGCGTTTATCTTAGACATAAGCATTTCTTAGCAACCTCAGGTCAGAGCCCCAGGCACTCAACCTATGCGCGGGGGTGAACAAGCAAGAACACCAGTACCTGATGTGGTCCGATCACATCTTCTATCAATTGCATTTTTCCACTAGCAGGAACGCTACTATTCCAAAGTTATCGTAAGATTCACATTTTATACTCTATAGCAACTTTCACCCAAAGTTTTCAAAAACATTTACAG
>NW_008799014.1:0-302 GCF_000699145.1 Aptenodytes forsteri | reverse complement strand
CAGTAATTCTGTGAAATCATAAACCTCACTAAATGGCATGTTTTCACAATGCGGGGCTCCAAGGGGCTCCTGGGATCCTACATCTGTACAAAGTGTGTAAACTGTATTGGAAACCTGAATAGGTGAGGATTAGGTTGAAGTTCACTGTAAGCCTGCAGGAGAAACCTAATTAGGGCAGAGCACATAACACTTGATTGAATGGACATCTGGATTTTCCATTTGCTATAGAATGGGTCTTTTGATTTTATTGTAGTCTGGCATGTGATCAGACAGGACGTAAATCAAGAAATAGATGTGGACCT
>NW_008799013.1:0-302 GCF_000699145.1 Aptenodytes forsteri | reverse complement strand
GTGCTCCTTCACCACCCCATGGACCTCATTGACTCCCAGGGGTTCTCAGGGGGGACCCAGGCATCCGGGCCCCACCTGGGCAGACTGGGAGATCTTGCGGGTCTTCTTCTTCTCCACCTTGTCCTCCTCGCCCTCGCGGGCCTTCTCCACCATCCACTCCCAGGCCAGCATGGCCTTCAGGGACTCCTTGATGGGCCACCGGTAGATCTCCTTGTCCTGGGGGGGGCAGACGTGGGGCTTGCGGGGTGCCCTTGGGTGCCCCCCAGCATGGCCCCTCAGCTGGGAGGCCGAGGAGGGTCAGC
>NW_008799012.1:0-302 GCF_000699145.1 Aptenodytes forsteri | reverse complement strand
AACCAAAACCAAAAAACCACAACGAACACATAATTAAAGAAATACCGTAAATACACAATGGTTAAAGCACAGTACTACTCAGTGTCTGTTAGTGTATGTGTTTTTGCCCCCCAACCTGAGAGCCTCTTAATATCACAAGTAAGAGAGACCATTAAAGACAGAAACTTTTAACAGGTATTGGTTGATCAGTCTGGTTCAGTTCCTGGGTGTGCTTTGTGTGGAGCGGGAGTGATCCTTCATTGCTCCTTGTAAAAGCTGTTTGGCAAGCTGAGGTGGAATTTGTAACTCCCTAGAAGTCTTGA
>NW_008799011.1:0-302 GCF_000699145.1 Aptenodytes forsteri | reverse complement strand
CAAAGAGTTGGGCAGTGAAATATCATGGCTATGAGGGAAGGGGGAGGAAAGACCAGTTGGGCCATATGCCCAGTTGGAGCTTGATCTAGCTGAGGTTTACATTTTGTCCCCATCTGTAATCTGGCGTTAGGAAATGCCAGAGCGTAGGTAGGATAGTGAATAGTAGTAGTAGCAGCAGCACTAATTCAGGTGCTGCAGCAGATACTGTTTTAGCAGCAGTATTGAACCGGAGTTATAGAATATTTATGTTTTATTGTAATCTGGCAGCCTACCAACAGTTTTCCTGAGGAACACAAAAAAAA
>NW_008799010.1:0-302 GCF_000699145.1 Aptenodytes forsteri | reverse complement strand
AGACCTTGTGTACCTTCATTTGAATGACATTTTTTTCCTTCACAGAAATCTATATTGTGATCTCAAAGACTAAAACCAATCAAATTTACTTTTTTGTACCATGTCATATGAGACTGATGTACTTGTTTTGTGGGGTTCCTTGTAAAAAGAAAAAAAAAAAGGTAAAAAAGATGAATTAGCTAAAGTTAGCATCACTTTGCAAGTTGTATATTTTATAAACTGTATAGTTTTAGGTTTCACTAGAAAACTAGATGAGAAATACAGATTAAAAAAAATAGCTTTAACAAAAATGCAAAAGGCAA
>NW_008799009.1:0-302 GCF_000699145.1 Aptenodytes forsteri | reverse complement strand
GTGATAATTGATATTTATTATTGATTAAGGGCTGCTGAGAAGATATACAAGACTGAATAAAAGGGTTGTGCACCTTACAGTCGTCTAATAGTTCTAACAATGTAACATACGCAAACTAAAGTAGGAGTTAGAATAAAATTAAAAGGAAAACCTTTGTGATTTTCTCAAACTTTTTTTTCTATCTTTAAATACTATTTCTATTCTAAAGGGAACTATATGAACAAAGATAATATTATTATGTAGAATCATTCTGGCAAGTGTTATGTTAATGTATACACTGCTTTACTGAAATAACTCGGTAA
>NW_008799008.1:0-302 GCF_000699145.1 Aptenodytes forsteri | reverse complement strand
ACCTCCTGCCCAGTCTCTCGTGCTGCTGTTTTCTCCCTGTGCCTTGCGAAAACTCAGAAGCAACCTCCAGTATCGGCAACGCCGTTTTCTGCTTAAATCTCCAGGTTAGCGCTGATTGATCCCCCACCCCCCGCCAAATTCATTGCGGCACTGCAGGCCGGGCTAGATGTAATTTTCACAGGTTATTTTTATCAGAGGAAAATATTAGACTGCCTCCTGCCATGTGAGATCTGTCTGTGCCCCGCCGGCCTTACCGTGGGCAGCGCACTACAACACAGTGCAAATATTTTTATATATAGCAT
>NW_008799007.1:0-302 GCF_000699145.1 Aptenodytes forsteri | reverse complement strand
GGCTAAGACCAAAGCTGGGTCAGGTTGCTCAGGGCCTTGACCAGTCGAGTTTTGAGCATCCTGAGGGATGGAGAACCCATAGTCTCGTCCTTTCACATGCTGGCTACGCTCTGGCCAGCACAGCCTGGTACGTGGCCGGTCTTCATCACCACAAGGGTGCAGTGCTGCCTCATGGTCAAGAGAACTGACTATTCCCAGGATGCAGAAACTCCGGGGAGATACTTCAAAGACACTAGCTCCAACGGAATCCAAGTGATTGTGGCTGTAACCAGATTCTTGCGGGGGGAGAGAAGGGTGGGGGG
>NW_008799006.1:0-302 GCF_000699145.1 Aptenodytes forsteri | reverse complement strand
AGAGTCCATGGGCATGAAGCAGTACCCACAGCAGAGAAAGATGAAGTTAGGGATCACTTAACCCACTTGGACATACAGGACTCCATGGAACGGAGTGGGTGGGTCCGAGGGTGCTGAAGGAGCAGCCCAATGTCATTGCAAAGCTGCTCTCTGTCCTCTTCGAAAGGTCATGGCAGTCAGGGGAGATTCCTGATCACTGCAGAAAGGCAAATAGCACACCCCTCTGCAAGAAGGTGGCAAGGAGGATGGTCCAGGTCAATCAGCCTCACCTTGGTCCCTGGGAAGGTTATGGAGCAAATCCT
>NW_008799005.1:0-302 GCF_000699145.1 Aptenodytes forsteri | reverse complement strand
TCCTGCCCCAGGAAGGGATGGGGGTCCTGTCCCATGGTGGGATGGGGTCCTGCCCCAGGGAGGGATGGGGGTGCTGCCTCGTGGTGGGATGGGGGTCCTGGCCCTGGTCCATGGTAGGGCGAGGGTGCTGGCCCAGGGTAGGGTGGGGGTCCTGCTCCTTGGGGAACGGGGGTCCTGCGCCTAGCACAGGGGACCTGGGGGGCTGTGGGGGTGGCCCAGGGGCACCCCCTTGGGTGGGCTCAGCCCCCTGGCCCCATGCCCTGACACCCCCCTCCCCAGGTGAATTTGGGGCTCATCGCCGT
>NW_008799004.1:0-302 GCF_000699145.1 Aptenodytes forsteri | reverse complement strand
GGAAGCTGTAGAGAGCAATGAAGTTGCCCAGCGTAACGTGGATTAACACTTCTCAGCTCCAGGGTAGCCATGCACACAACCAGAGCCTCTGTGGGGTGAAAGGTGGTTTCCATGTTCCTTTAACGCTTTAAAAATCTGTGTATCAGCATAGCTGAGCAGCTTGGTCCTTAGCTCATGCCTACCCTAATACACCAGGTAAGTGTTTTCCTACCGTCTGTGCCCACCTCAGCCTGCATTTCAGAGCACGCTCCCCAGGGCTGGTCTGCACAAGGTGCACCCTGAGATGGGATTTGGAGAAATCA
>NW_008799003.1:0-302 GCF_000699145.1 Aptenodytes forsteri | reverse complement strand
CTCTGCCCCATCATCCCGGTGATTAAATGAAGATATTTAAACAGTAGCAGCTCCAGGGTCAGCCCCTGGGGCACACCACTAGTCACTGTCCTCCAGATGGACTTCATGCTGCTGATCACAACGCTTTGAGCCTGGCTGGTTAGCTAGTTTTCAGTCCACCTCACTGCCCACTTACCTGGCCTCTACTTCCTTAGTTTGTCTATGAGGATGTTACGAGAGACAGTGTTGAAAGCCTCAGCAAAGTCCAAATAAAAAACATCCACTGCTCTCCCCTCCTCCAAGCCAGTCACCTCATTGTAGAA
>NW_008799002.1:0-301 GCF_000699145.1 Aptenodytes forsteri | reverse complement strand
CACCAAGCAGCGATTTCTTGAACTTCACGCAGTAATAGGTGCCGGCATCCTCGGGGCGAACATCCCTGATGTGGATGCTGAAGTCCGTGTCGGACTCGCTCACTACCCTTGTCACGCGGGGGAAGGAGCCCTTCTGCTCGTAGACGGTCTCGTTCCCACTGCCCAGGCCCTTCAGCCACCTCACGGCGCCAGGGAGACCGCCTCCGGACATGGTGCAGGTCAGGTTGAGCGTCTCCCCCACTGTCACCGACACCTTGTCCTGGGGCTGCCGCAGCTCGAAGCCCTGACCCGCCTGGGCACC
>NW_008799001.1:0-301 GCF_000699145.1 Aptenodytes forsteri | reverse complement strand
TCTCTGTGGATCAACTAGTCCAATTCCCCTCCCCGCTCAAAGCAGGATCAGCTGCAGCAGATTGCTCAGGACTGTGTCCAGTCAGGTTTTTAACATCTTCAAGGATGGAGTCTCCACAACCTTTCTGGGCAACCTGTTCTAAAGTTTGGCCACACTGAACACTAAAACCTTTTCTTGCTACTTTTTACATACCTCACCACGTTCAACTCCAGACAGACTTTGGCCTTCCTAACCCCATTTCTGCATGCTCAGACAGTGCCTCTATATTCCTTCCAGGTCACCTGTCCCTGCTTCCACCTCT
>NW_008799000.1:0-301 GCF_000699145.1 Aptenodytes forsteri | reverse complement strand
AGATGAGGTCCTGCAGTGCAATCACTTCTGGGGAAGAGCCGATGGAGATGAGGCCCCGGTGGGATGTTGTTTTTTGAGGAGCAGCTGATGGAGATGGGTCTTGGTGGGACCACTTCTGGAGAGGAGAAGCAGAAGATGAGATCCTGCAGTGCAACCGCTTCTGGTGAGGTTCCGACGGAGGTGAGGCCTTGGTGGGACCACGTCCGGTGAGGAACTGATGGAGGTGAGGCCCTGGTGGGATGACTTCTGGTGAGGAGCCAATGGAGATGAGCTTTCGACCACTTCTGGGGAGGCTCCCACA
>NW_008798999.1:0-301 GCF_000699145.1 Aptenodytes forsteri | reverse complement strand
GCTCAGCGCAGGGCATCAGGCTCTTCCTGAGTTATGCTGGAGTAGTGCTGGGCTCCAGGTCAGCTACAGTCAGTGCTTGGCTATGGTGCCCTTGGTCCTGACCTCAACCTGCTGACTGTCTTCCTGGCTTGGTGTCAGCCCTGTCCCATCACTATGGACCTGCCCGGTGCTTCTGGACCTGATCCTAACCCTGATGGGTAGACTGACTTCCCAGCTTGACTTGGGACCTGTCTACTGTGATATTGCCTTGTGATCTGTGCTCTTGGTTGGACCTGGCTGCCACCTCTGGGTCTGTGCTGCT
>NW_008798998.1:0-301 GCF_000699145.1 Aptenodytes forsteri | reverse complement strand
CCCCCCCCCGAGAAGCACAAGGCAAAGACTTACAGAGACAGCAAACTCTTTGGGGGCACTGCTGACTTCCCCGGAAGGAGAGACTGCCTCCGAGATATGCCAGATGGTGAAAGCCGTTGGCCAGATTTGCTCAGGCAGCCGGACGACCACGTGGCCCCGAGATCCTTGGAAAGCCCAGCAGCTGCCAGGGGCAATACGGGGCTGAAACCAGAAAGCCATGACCGTCAGCGGCAAGGCAGCCCAAGAGCCAACAGAGCTGCCTGTTTGGCCAGAAGCAGAGACCTTGCCTTGCCTGTGGGCT
>NW_008798997.1:0-301 GCF_000699145.1 Aptenodytes forsteri | reverse complement strand
AGGGCCAAGCTCCAGATAAGGTAAAAATAAACAGTCCATATTCAGGAGGACCCCCTCGATTTTCTTCGGCTCATGATAAAACTATAGAAGTTGTCCTGCTATGCATTTACTCAACTAAATATAGACTTAACTGGCCTGGCAAAACTAACTGAAACAACAGCAGAAAAAACCCAAGTATTGTTAAAGAAAAATATTTTTATATAACAATGTATTTCAAGTTATTATATAATACTGCATAACAATATATATTAATGTGTTACAATAACAGATATTATGATTATATAATTATATATCAGGATGA
>NW_008798996.1:0-301 GCF_000699145.1 Aptenodytes forsteri | reverse complement strand
GGGGCCTGCTCCTGGCGTATCAGCTGCTCAGCAAGAAGCGACCAACAGTCACCTTAGGGGGGACTGTGAGGACAAATGGTCACCTCATAGGACTGCATGGACAAACGTCCCCCTGCCCCTTCCCTCACTGGCCACCCCACGGCTGCGCTTTGCCATCCCACCAGCTGAACACTCTCCTCTGACCCCGGCAGTGGTGGCCCTTCCGGGAGGGATGTGGACATTGTGGTGGCATGGCCAGGCATCCCCTGCGTGATGCCGAGGTGAGTTGCTGGGGTAGTGGGACTGTTGGTGCCATTTCTGG
>NW_008798995.1:0-301 GCF_000699145.1 Aptenodytes forsteri | reverse complement strand
ACTTACTGTAAGACTCTATAGCAGCTAATAACGCTAAGCTAGGGATGATCTTTTCATGATACTCTACTCAAAAGCTGGTCTCCAGCTTTCCTAAAGATCTGATGAGTTGCTACAAAGAACAGATGGATGCAAACAGGCTGGGCAGCACAAAGTACAGAGTTATTACCAGTAAACCATCACACTGGTAGAAATATACTGATAACCTGAATTCTCATCAAGTTTTGCAGACGTAACAGTGTAGGAGAGTTTTAAGGATGGATCAGAGAACAGTGCTGTCGTGGTTTAACCTTAGTTGGCAACT
>NW_008798994.1:0-301 GCF_000699145.1 Aptenodytes forsteri | reverse complement strand
AACATCACACGGTGCGTCACACACGTCATATGATGTGTCATGCACTAGGTCATGCACGTCACGTGTGTCACACGCATCACGTGATATGTCACACCAGACGTCACATGACACGTCATGCGACACGCCACGCGACGTGTCGCGATGCATCACACAACACATCACGCAATGCGTGACGCAACGTGTCGCACAAGGTGTCATATGATGCGTCACGTCACGCGACGCGTCACACAACGCGTCACACAACGCGTCACACAACACGTCACACGACGTGGCTCTGCACGTGCCGGGGGGGGGCCCTGAC
>NW_008798993.1:0-301 GCF_000699145.1 Aptenodytes forsteri | reverse complement strand
TCCCAGAGTTAGCCAGACCAGCATGGGGGCGAGTGAACACCTGGCTCAGCCCAACCTAGAGTATGAAAACTAAATAAGGAACAAAAGATTTTTGAAGGCAGCAATGGGCTTGAGCTGGCTTCTACCCGTGTATTCCTTCCCAGTGACTGGGAACGCCCAGCGTCCTGGCAGGGAGCATGTTATAGGGACGAGTAATGGGAATGACAGTGGTACTGTGGTTGCACCGTGCATCGCAATTGCTATATTTTGCTAAGTGCAACTTCCATTTCTGGTGTGTTTTCTGTATATTTTGTATCACTCT
>NW_008798992.1:0-301 GCF_000699145.1 Aptenodytes forsteri | reverse complement strand
GAAGTAGGACCTGAGCAAGACCCCTTTGAAGCTGACAGCTACTCCCCTCTGTCTTTCTGCAGGTATTTTGTGGGCGTTTTGTTTGATGAAGCACGTGCCCAGTGCATTGGAGAAACAACCTTGCCGGTTTTCCGTACTCTGTATCGTCCCGGGGGGTGGAGGAATAACCCAAACAGGCAGCAGCTCTGCTGCCAGGCAGAGGCAGAGCAGCGACTTGGCCTCATCAGAAACGCCCCTCCTACACCAGACACGCTGTCCCAGTGTCTGGGGAGCTGACATACCTCTCCCGTTTCAGACCCCA
>NW_008798991.1:0-301 GCF_000699145.1 Aptenodytes forsteri | reverse complement strand
AGAAGTGGTATGAGGCATATACTGATGTTCTCGATCGTTATGTTGTTTGCTGAGGTGTTCTTCCAAATCAGAGAAGTAACAGCTAAAGCCTGAGTGTTTTACAGGCAGCATTGTCTTGGCAGGAACCTTGTGAATGCCAGCAGACGCAACCACTGCAGGCACTGGAGGAGACCTCCAAGAAGATGGCAGCTTGGACAGTTGCTCAGCAGGTCTTGGCTGAGCTTGGTGACTCGGTCTTGAGCAACCTTCCTGAGAGCGACTGTCCTTATGACCCAACTGAGAGAGGTTTGTATATTTTTTT
>NW_008798990.1:0-301 GCF_000699145.1 Aptenodytes forsteri | reverse complement strand
CTATTGATTGTAAGGAAACAAGTTCAGAGACGTCAAAAACTGTCTCTTTATTCTCGACATTTGCTAACCCTTTCCAAAAGACACACATTAATGTAGGTCTGTCCTGTTCATATGTGCTACCTGGTCTTTTTTTTTCCCTTTGGTTTATCAGCTTCCATAGGGTTATTTTGGAGATCTGATTTTACAAGACAGCTGATGTAAAAGATATACATCTTCTGTGTTTTTACCTAACATGTAATTAGACCAGCAAGGGTCTAGGTCTTACAACAAAGCCTTAAAAATGATAACTTGGTTCCCAGTA
>NW_008798989.1:0-301 GCF_000699145.1 Aptenodytes forsteri | reverse complement strand
TGCATCCATCCATATGTTCTTTGTGGTGATCACGAGGGAAGGTGAGGATGTGCAAAGGCCTGGGTCGTGCTCAGCGTGGGGTTTAGAGCTGGGGCATGTGATTGTGGTGGAGCAATGCCTGGGTATTGTGGCAGTGATGCTGCTAGTGGCATGGAGTGGGGCCTGGGCATGCGTCACTGGGAGGGTGACTTTGAGTGGGGAAGAGTCTTGCCTGATGGGAATGGAGATGTTGGGTAGATCACGGTCTGTGTCATTGGGGAAGAACTGGAGAACATCCGCTTAGCTGGAGATCTCCTTTCCC
>NW_008798988.1:0-301 GCF_000699145.1 Aptenodytes forsteri | reverse complement strand
CTAGAAGGCATCAGAATTTGCAGGAAAGGTTTCCCCAGCAGAGTTCTCTATGCTGACTTCAAACAGAGGTGAGAAAGAGCACTGCACTTCTCAGCATCTTTAAAAGCAATGTTGGTTCATTCATACCGGTTCATTCAGGCTGGGCTCTGTTGTCAAGAATAGCTGTATATGAGCTGGTGGCGGTCAGGAGCCAGCGTGCGTTGGTTGGGAAAAAAACAGCCTTCTCTTCCCCTTCCTCTTTTCACAGATACAAGGTGCTTAATGCCAGTGCTATCCCAGAGGGACAGTTCATTGATAGCAA
>NW_008798987.1:0-301 GCF_000699145.1 Aptenodytes forsteri | reverse complement strand
TGGTGCTTAGTTGCCGGCTGGGGTGAAACGACGACACACGGCAACAAAACCAACCTCTGTGGATGCTTAAAAAAAAAATCTAACTCAGATTATTTCACAGGACATTCTGTCAGTGTAGCCCTGGAACATGCCACAGATGAAGGGACAGTAAAGCGTTTTTTGGGGATAGAAGTGAGTTTGGGAGGAAAGTGAGAACTGAAGGACAGTGGGAAACACTTTTGCTACTTGAGAAACAGTAATGTGGAATGACACCTGATGTAAAGAATCAGAAATAGGTTAGAAACTTAGTAATCAGTAAAGT
>NW_008798986.1:0-301 GCF_000699145.1 Aptenodytes forsteri | reverse complement strand
GGGGAGGGGAGGGAGATATTCACAAAGCAATGCATTTAATATTTGACCAGCTCTAGCTGACATTCTAGTGAATAATTTTGCAGCTAGGAAATTCCCCACAGGATCTTTGCGGAATGAAAGAATTTTGTAACATCTTCTAGAAATCCCATCTGTGTTTCTGATAATATCCTGGAAAAACTTCAGTGGTGATCTTAAGATCCATATGGATCTTATTATAGTCTTCCTGCTTGCTATGGGACATTCTGGGAATTGAGGTGAGTTGTGAAAGATCATTAGCTAAACTCAATGTGATTAATTAAAA
>NW_008798985.1:0-300 GCF_000699145.1 Aptenodytes forsteri | reverse complement strand
TTTTTTTTCAATATGTGAAGCTTCCCCCAGTTTCACAGAGGCTTACTCAAAATGTTCAAGTCTCACATTTAAAACTACACCAAACCCATACAACTCTAACAAGAACAGTGAGATTGATAAAATGTGTGACATCAAGAGGCAACAGAGGCAAGAGTTGTATGACCGCAGTTAGGATTGCAATGTGTTAACACAAATCATTACTATAACTTACTGTAAGAGGAAGACTAACTGCTAAAAACGAGTTTAGAGTTCTGGAGCAACAACTCTAAAGGGGTTTTTGTTTGTTTGGTTGGTTTTTTA
>NW_008798984.1:0-300 GCF_000699145.1 Aptenodytes forsteri | reverse complement strand
CTCGGCGGCCTCCGAAGGTCCCTCCCAATTCTACCTCCGCTCCGCGGTACGTCAGCATCTGGGTCCTAATCCCGAGAGAATAAAGACCCGGTTGGGTCGGGACAGGCTCCCTTTCCCAACGAATCGGCCAACGCCGGGAGAGTTAATTACGAAAAGCCGTCTGTTCTTCTTCGCCGGCCGTCGGCGTTAACAACTTCCAGCAGAACGGCCACTTAGAAACCCCTCCGCCGCGCTCGAGGCCTCATTCCGCCGCAACGACGGACAAAAACGTCGTCCTAACGATCTTCCGGGGCGTGGGAT
>NW_008798983.1:0-300 GCF_000699145.1 Aptenodytes forsteri | reverse complement strand
GGGCAATTCATTTTTTTATTCTGCCTATGGGAAGACCAACACTGTCAGAAATGTCTGTAATTAATAAGAAAGACAAAATTTAATATTAGGAGCAACAATTTCAAGTTAATAATTCAGTGAACTCACCATTCTATTATTTAAACTATAGTAAATCTTACACTAATTTCCTAGTAACTGCACATGTAAATAGATGTGTGCAAAAGGCAAAAAACTGTCAGAAATCAAATTCTAGTTTCTATTAAATTAGTGATCACATAACAAGTAATGAACACAATGATTCTGATCTGTTTGTGTTAGTGA
>NW_008798982.1:0-300 GCF_000699145.1 Aptenodytes forsteri | reverse complement strand
GTTCCTCACAGCGCAGGCCTAATCCTGCATCTCCCTCGTGAGCGCAGGAGGTTGCTGATGCAGTGCTGGCGACGCGTGCGGCACGCGTGGCGACGCGTGTGGTGAGGCCGTACAGCCGCGGAGTGACGCAGCGGGGCCCGACAGCCCGAAACCGCAATCTCCAAACCAAAAGTGACCAGCCGAGAAGACTGGCATGAGGAGCGATTAAAGGGCTTCACCCAAAAGTGAAGATTTCGTGGCAAGGCCTCGACAGCAGGCGGTCGACGTCTGTGGGTACGAGCCGCCCGAGGGTGCGTCAGG
>NW_008798981.1:0-300 GCF_000699145.1 Aptenodytes forsteri | reverse complement strand
ACCCACGTACGGTCAGCCAGCGACTGCTGCTCCCTATCTTTCCCCAGCTAAAGGGGAGGAGAAACCTGTATAAAAAGGCAGGGGGTGACAGGAAAAGCCCCAGACGCCGAGGGGACTTGGGACAGCTATCGCCAAAGGTTTTGCCTTGTCTGAACCCGTCGGGGGACTGGAAACAACACGCCCTTCTGCCTAGCATTGCCCCCAAGTCAGCGTCTGCAGCAAAACTCTACAATTACGGTGTATAAGCAGCGCCGCAGACACTGGGGAACAATGTGGGGACACAGCACGCAGGCAGGTCAT
>NW_008798980.1:0-300 GCF_000699145.1 Aptenodytes forsteri | reverse complement strand
AAAGCTCCTTGGCTGCTGTCTAGTGCTGTGCTATTCTTTCGGTAAAGAAAGTGCTCCCACTGTCTTTCAATCGTCAAGTGTATGTTGTGTTTTTATGAAGAGGTCTTTAAAAATCTGCAGTATGCCGAATGAGAGAGATTCAGGGTCACGAAAGAGCAAGTAGCATAAAACCTTGGGAAATGAATTCATTAGCATGCCAGTGAGTGAAGTAATTTTGCTGATATTAAATTAAGGCTTGATTAATAGGCCCAGCCTTTTTCTGAATCATTGTGCTCTTATTTGGCTTGGGGTTTTGGTTTG
>NW_008798979.1:0-300 GCF_000699145.1 Aptenodytes forsteri | reverse complement strand
CTCTTTGCATATACCCTGTGCACTCATGTCCTCCTAAAATCCCACAATTACAGTACCAAGAGGGCTTTGGTAGGGAAGTGTCATCTTCTAAGTTGAATCCTATCAGCACTAGCTCTGAAAGAAAGTACAATGATGGCTGGGTTGGGTTGAGCTGTTTTTTGAGCCCAGGTTGCACACCTGTAGAAACTGCAAAGCCATCAACCCATGTTGGCATCTTGTCTCTCCAGAGCCTTTCCAAGCATGTGTGGGAGGGGTGCCTTGTTGGGGAGAGATCTGCTGTTCATGGCCTTCCAAAAAAAC
>NW_008798978.1:0-300 GCF_000699145.1 Aptenodytes forsteri | reverse complement strand
CCCCCCCGAACGGGGTGGCCCAAATCTGGACACAGCGTTCCAGGTGTGGCCGCAGCAGCAGCAAGTGGAGCAGCACAGAAACTTCCCCTGCTCTGCAGGCCAGGGGTCTCCTAACGCAGCCCCGCTGGCGACTTGTACGAGCTGCGATGTGAGGGTGCACCGTGGCCTCACATTCAGCACGGTGTCCAGCTGATCGCAAGAGCCCGATGGCTGTAAAGCCTGACTCTTCGGCGTGAATGACCTACCAGAAGCACTCCCTATCCGCACATCAGAAAGTAGAAGCTTCCAGTAAAGAGAGAT
>NW_008798977.1:0-300 GCF_000699145.1 Aptenodytes forsteri | reverse complement strand
TTCTCCAGGTCCCCAAGCCTCTGGGTCCCTGTGGGCAGCCCGTGTCCCTTGTCCCCATGTGTCCCCCATGTCCCCACATCCCTTGGTCCCCGGGTCCCCGTGTCCCTGGGTCACCACTTCCCCAAGTCCCTTGCTCCCCAGGTCCCCATGTCACTGGGTCCCCACGCCCCCACGTCCCTTGGTCCCCACGGCTCTGGGTCCCCGTGTCCCCGCGCCTCCGGGTCCCCGTGGGCAACCGTGTCCCTTGTCCCTCCGTGTTCCCCCCGTCCCCCCACCCCACCCCGTGGCCCTGCGGGTGAC
>NW_008798976.1:0-300 GCF_000699145.1 Aptenodytes forsteri | reverse complement strand
GACAGGGGACAGAGCTGGGGACACAGGGATGCAGCTGGGGACAGAGAACAGAGCTGGGGGCTCAGGGTGGGACACGGGGACGTGCTTGGGGACGGGGGGACACGATGCGGGGACACGAGGGCAGAAAGGACACCGGGAACTGCAGTACCTGGAGCCACCCCCCGCCCGGGGGACACATGGTGCCATCGTCCCCGATGACGGAGAGCAGGGGCAGCCCGTGGGCCCGGGCCAGCACCAGGTCAGGGGGGCTGTGCCCCGGTGTCACCTTCACCGCCCCTGCGGGGACCGGGGACGCGCTGT
>NW_008798975.1:0-300 GCF_000699145.1 Aptenodytes forsteri | reverse complement strand
TGGGGAGAAGAGTTGCTGGTCTGTTTTTGGGATAAGAGTTGCTGCTTTGTTCTGGGGAGAAGAGAGTTCCTGCTCTGTTTTGCGGAGAAGAGTTGCTGCTCTTTTTTTGGGAGAAGAGCTGCTGATCTGTTTTGGCTAGAAGTTGATGGTCTGTTTTTGGGAGAAGGGAGCTGCTGCTCTGTATAGGGGAGAAGACTTGCTGCTCTCTTGTGGTGAGAAGAGTGGTGCTGCTCCGTTGTGGGAAGAAGAGTTGCTGCTGTGTTCTGGGAGAAAGAGTTGCTGCTCTGTTTTGGGAAGAAG
>NW_008798974.1:0-300 GCF_000699145.1 Aptenodytes forsteri | reverse complement strand
GATTGGCCCGCTGGCAGGTCCCCTCCCTCCTGATTGGCCCCCTGCTGGGGGTCCCAGGGCATCCCCCCCTGCTGATTGGCCGGTGGGAGGGGCCCTGCAGCATCCCCCTGTGGGTCCAGGGGCGTCCTTCTCCCTGATTGGTCCGCTGGCGGGGTCCCCCTCCTGCCGATTGGCCCACCAGCAAGGGTCCCAGGGCGTCCCCCCTGCTGATTGGCTCATGGGAGGGGTCCTGGAGTGTCCCCCCTGCTGATTGGCCCACTGGTGCGGTCCCCCTCCTCCTGATTGGCCCATCAGCAAAGG
>NW_008798973.1:0-300 GCF_000699145.1 Aptenodytes forsteri | reverse complement strand
GTATTTTATTTTTTTTTTGTGGTAAAAGAACCGTTTCTCGTAACCGAAGCCTGCCGGGGCGTACCTGCCACCCAGATGCTCAGAAGAGGCCGCAGTCCTTGAGGTTCTCTTTGATGATGACATCCGTGACGGCGTCAAAGACGAATTTGACGTTCTGCGTGTCTGTGGCACAGGTCATGTGGCTGTAGATCTCCTTCACGTCCTTTCGCATGTTGAGATCAAGGAACTGGGTCTTGATGTAATTTCCCGCGTCTTCAAACGTGTTGGGACCTGCGGGGGGAGGAAACGATGCTGCTGCTG
>NW_008798972.1:0-300 GCF_000699145.1 Aptenodytes forsteri | reverse complement strand
AGGTAGGCGGGTAGGCGAGGGCCAGCGCCCAGCCCTGGCAGCCTGGTGCAGCACCCACCGCACCTCGGGGTGACAGCGGGGCTGGGTCGTAGTGGGGCAGGGCCGGGAGAGCAGCGGGGCCGGGCTGGGCCGGGTGAGCCGTGGCCAGCTCCGCAGGCAGCGGGAGGCAGGTGCCCCGCAGGAAGGCGCAGGGGGCTGCGGCTGCTGCGGGGACATTTTCCAGGTGAATGGTGGGGCCGGGAGCAGCCACGCAGGGTGAGAAACCGTCCCTAGAGCCGGCCCTGTGCTGCCCTGCCCCGG
>NW_008798971.1:0-300 GCF_000699145.1 Aptenodytes forsteri | reverse complement strand
GTGCGCACCATGGGCTGGCGTGTGATGGCACGCATGCGTGAAAGCACGCACGCGTGAGCATGTGCGCGCCGTGGGTTGGTGTGCAACGGCCCCACGTGTGTGCCACCGGCTGGCGTGCAGCCGCGCACGCGTGTGTGCGCGCACAAGAGCCCGGTGTGCGACTGCTCTTGCGTGCGAGCGCGCACGCGCGCGTGCCACGGGCTGGCAGGGAATCACGCGCGTGTGAGCGCACCCACGGCGCGTGGGCGCACAACGCCACGCGCGTGCTCTGCGCGCGGCTGCACACGCGTGTGCGCGCAC
>NW_008798970.1:0-300 GCF_000699145.1 Aptenodytes forsteri | reverse complement strand
CTGCAAATTGATTATGCTGACATGCCTCCCGTGAGCGGACTTAAGCACCTGCTGGTAATCATGAGTCAACTCTCAGGATGGGTAGAAGCTCTTCCCACCAGGAAGGCTAATACTGTGGGAGTGGTCATAGCACTCTTGCGGGAAATCGTTCCCAGATACAGAATACCTGAAACCATAGAATCCGATAGGAGGTCTCATTTTTCAGGGGGAGTACTAAACAACATTTATAAAAGTTTAGGAATACAGCGACAGCTACATGTTCCATAACATCGCAGTCCTCAGGACAGGTGGAAAGAATGA
>NW_008798969.1:0-300 GCF_000699145.1 Aptenodytes forsteri | reverse complement strand
AAAAAAAAAAAGATGGCTTAGTTAATAACATCAAAATGTGAAAGGGGAAAAGGGCACATCATTCCGTATGTAATTATGCTTACAAGAGCACTCAGACTGTCCCCAACACACACACACATTCTGAAAAAGCCTTTGGTGTTTACTATCTAATAAACCAGACAGACTAGCAGGAAAGATACACATCAGAGGGATGGGCCTAACCAAATAGTCCACAGCATGGACTACCGGAAACAAAACTACTGAAGCCAAAACCAAAATTGTATTTGGATCCTGTAACTTACGAGTGCCATTACCTTCTCT
>NW_008798968.1:0-300 GCF_000699145.1 Aptenodytes forsteri | reverse complement strand
GCTCACGCTGACAGTGACCAGCAGGAGGTAGCCAACTTCCCTGTAAAAGATGGGAGGATTGCAGAAGGCGGCGGCTGTAGGCGAAGCATGGCAATTAGAGGCTGCTGGTGGACTCAGGGCCCTGACTTCAGTGTTCAAGGAGTCTAGAGCCTAGTCCTCGGGACAGTGCTGTAGTGGCAAGTATCCAAGACCAGAAGAGACCGTCCTGGAAATGGTCATAGTCGAGGCTAAGGGACCTGTGCCTTAGCTAAAAGGGCGTAGGAGATGCAGAAGGGCACAGACTGTTTAAGGGGATCCCAC
>NW_008798967.1:0-300 GCF_000699145.1 Aptenodytes forsteri | reverse complement strand
TAGCATGTGTCACTGGTGTATTTATTAGTAGGAAAACATTTCAGTAGTGCTGGCAAACAAGCAACCTCCTCTAGCATATCTGAATAATTCAGAACCAGTAACTCAAAAGTATTTATAAGCATCTTAGTCTTTTTTTATATGTATAGGGATGGGGCATTCCAGAAGCTGTTGTCCATGTTTCTCTTTTTAAGAAGCTTCAATTAAAACTCTTCACCATCCAGACATGACCCATTTCCATGGTGCGGAAGAGCTATGTACAGCTATGTACAGTTTGTTATGTGATAGTCAGGAGGTTAAGAG
>NW_008798966.1:0-300 GCF_000699145.1 Aptenodytes forsteri | reverse complement strand
TTTTTTTTTTTTAAATAAACATATTTATCTGTGTCTGTTACCACTGACAGACCATGAGAGAAAACAGCAGCTTCCGTACTACTAGTAAGGAAAACTAATCGTTCCTTGTAACATAAAGCCAATGGTGGGCCTGGAAAATAATTTTTAATTCTTATGTAAGTTACCCTGGGATCATTTGAATAATTTGTGATCCACTCTGGTTTCTGAGCTCCAATTTTACAAAAATCAAGCGTTGTGGCTTACAATCATTCTGCATGCTCTGGCTTACAATCTGTCCTGGTTTTGGCTGGGTTAGAGTTA
>NW_008798965.1:0-300 GCF_000699145.1 Aptenodytes forsteri | reverse complement strand
GGGGCTGGGTACAGGGAGCCTGGGCCCGGCTTCGCAGGCAGAGGATACAGTTCCCACAAACAAAGAGGATGATGAAGTAGATGCAGACCAGCATGCCGGGAAAGGATGGGCCCCCATAGGCCATGATCCCGTCGTACATGATTGAATTCCAGTCCTCTCCGGTCAGGATCTGGGGGCAGAGCAGAAACAGGGACTCGAGAGCCCTCGCAGCAGAGCATGGCAGAACCCCACAGTTCGATCCTGCCCTCCCGGCCCCAGCCCCAAACCCTCACAGCCCCTAAAGCCCCACGGCCAAACCCC
>NW_008798964.1:0-300 GCF_000699145.1 Aptenodytes forsteri | reverse complement strand
CGGTTGGGTGCCTCCAGGGACAAGGCAAAGATCTCATGCTTTCACAGGGAATCTTTTAGGTGCTATCATTGCTCCCAAGAACTATGTAGCAAATGATTTTATTTTTCACTTGAGGGTGGGACTTACATGGTTTAAACGTTCTTCTGCTGCAGAACGCAATGAAACAGAAAATGCCTAGTAATTCTGAATTAAGTTAGGAAAACAATTTACTTTCATTTTGATCCAAGTGTTGGACTTAGGTAAAAGGAAATTATGTCATTCTACCTTTACTTCTTATTATATAATTCAATTTGACATTAT
>NW_008798963.1:0-300 GCF_000699145.1 Aptenodytes forsteri | reverse complement strand
TTTCTTAGCTTCACTTGCATAGTTTTAGTAAAGACATGTAAATTCTTGCCTGACAAGAATTTACAGGCCTTGAGCTAGCCCATTAGGCTTCCTGTGTAAATCACTGATAAGAGGAACTCAGGACGACTGTGTTAAGATAAGTGCTAAATACTAGTTAGACTGGCCCCCTTGTAACATTCCAGAGTCAAAAGGACTGAAAAGCTAATTCAATGACCATATATGGACAAAGGAAGCCCAGAGTTCAACCAGAGGACAGAGTGAGGAAGACTACGGACGACCACCGGAGGGTGAAAAGACCCT
>NW_008798962.1:0-300 GCF_000699145.1 Aptenodytes forsteri | reverse complement strand
TGGATGTGTTCACACGTAAGGCACACACACAGCAGTCTTAACTTCCATAATAAGTCCTAAAATGTCATTCAGTAAGCCTGACTACTGTCACTGACTTACAAAATTATTTACTATTTTCTCTAATTCTAACTGCTGCCTTTCTGTTTTTTTCCAGCAAATTTTGCCACAGATGAAACACTTTGAACAGATGCACCCCTTTCAGTGAGATGGACAAAGATAAATAGAAACATACATACATGAATAAATAAAGAAAAAAAATAATAAGATATTTGACTGTTTCCATAAAAAAAAAAAAAAAAA
>NW_008798961.1:0-300 GCF_000699145.1 Aptenodytes forsteri | reverse complement strand
GCCGACTGAGATTAAACCACGACAATTTTGCAAAAGCCATGCCCTGTGAATGAACTCTACTCATCTGTTACTTTTACATACACATCTTTGCCCCAGGATTGTTAACCCGTTTGTCTTAATTTGGAGATAATTAGCAAGTTGCTTGAAAACATAGAGCAATATTGCAATATAAAAAGGTGACATTCCAACCCTATTCCTAACAGCATATAGACATAGAACGTTTGATAGAAAACTTACTCTTTCCTAAGGTTTTAACTGTAAGTACACAATGTAGGAGCGGCTGAGGGAACTGGGACTGTT
>NW_008798960.1:0-300 GCF_000699145.1 Aptenodytes forsteri | reverse complement strand
ATGTGTAAAATGGGAATAGCGCATATAACTCAAAGTGATCTTATTTAACATCTAATGTAGAAGTTTTGCAAACAGTAGGTTTCTACTAAGGATAGTATTTTTTCTGTCTGTTAACTTCTACATTTTAGTTGTAGATGCCTATATCGTTGTCACCGGTTCCTCAAGAAATAATCTTAGAATCTCTCACATACAGCCAGTTGAACAGCTTGTCAGAGGAAATAAGGTAAAATGAGTACACTCTGAGTTAAAGAAGATTTCATACAAGTTTATCATTGTTTTACCTGTCTACTAATACTATTT
>NW_008798959.1:0-299 GCF_000699145.1 Aptenodytes forsteri | reverse complement strand
GCCCCAGCCCGGCCGGAGCGGTGTCAGCCGCCCCCCTCGCCCGCCTGGCACCCACGGGTGGGGATCCAGCCCCGCTGCTCCCGACCCCGGTGGGAAATTCCTCCCCGCCTCCGGCCGGGAGGCAGCGCTGCAGGCGGGGATGGAGCGGGGGTCAATGGGATCGGCTTCTGCGCCCGGGGAGGGTCTGGAGGCAGCGCCTGCGGCCCCGCTGGAGCTGGGCGAGCTCCCGCGCCGCCGCCCCCCGTTCCGGGCTGGGCTTTGGTCGGTTTTGTCGCTCCCTTCTGGGGAAGGATTGCTTT
>NW_008798958.1:0-299 GCF_000699145.1 Aptenodytes forsteri | reverse complement strand
CATTGATGAGGTTCTGCTGGAAACTTCATAACCAGGACTAATTGGGCAAAAGCAAGATTCTCACCAGTTACCAGCCTGGGTCTTGTAAGAGAGGGCAGGCCAGGCTTGCGCAAAGAGCTCTACTGCTCCCTTGAAAGGCCCTGTGAGTAGCAAGTGCCCTGGAGGAAGGCTCCACTTGGTGACAGCCAGGGAGATGGAGACACTGCTGGGGCTCAGCCAGGAGCATGTGCTCAGTGAGGGTGGCCAGAGGGGAAAGACAGTCTCTGTCCAGGAGGTCCCATGGTGTAATGGTGAGCACT
>NW_008798957.1:0-299 GCF_000699145.1 Aptenodytes forsteri | reverse complement strand
CCACCACCACCCAAGCCCGCGGGCGTGCGGCAGCGGGGACCCAGGCGGGTGTTTCGGGCCAGGCAGCCCTTACCTGCCGTCCCGGTGGGCCGCCCCACCTTCCGTCACTGTCTTGACAAAGATGCCCAGCTTCTCCAGGCCCATGTCGGCCCCCGCGCCCATGCCGATGATGCTGATCCCCAGCCCTTCGGAGTCTGCAGAGACAGAGAGCCGTGTCCTGGCGGGGTGGCAGCGGCCACCCAACGCCGATGGAGTCACTTCCAACCAGTCCCCAAGGTGCCGCGGGGACCCCGGGCCGC
>NW_008798956.1:0-299 GCF_000699145.1 Aptenodytes forsteri | reverse complement strand
CTCCTCACCCTGGGGACATTAATCCTGGGGATGTGCCCTTCATCCTGGGGATGTCATTCTGGGGAGATCCTCCTCACTCTGGGGACATCGTCCTCAGGATGTGCTCCTTATCCTGGGGACATCGTTCTGGGGACATGCTCCTCATCCCAGGGACAACACCCAGGGACATCATCCTGGGGATGTGCTCCTCACCCCAAGGACATCACCCTGGGGACGTGCTCCTCGCTCTGGGGATGTCATCTTAGGGACATGCTCCTCGCCCCAGGGTCATGCTCCTCACCCTGGGGACATTAATCCTG
>NW_008798955.1:0-299 GCF_000699145.1 Aptenodytes forsteri | reverse complement strand
TTTCCTTGAAGATTCAAATTTAAGTGTAAAAGGATATATCTTGTATAAGAAGATATAAGATTGATAAGATTCAAATATAAGTGTATACACCTGTATTATTTATTTGTATTTTATAACTCAAGTACTTTCCTTTCCTATTAATACATCAGCTACTTTTCTTTTGCCAATGTTAATTTCAATGACAAAGAACTATGGATAGTTCTCAAATGAGGTAATATATCATTACAGAAATAGATGAATGGAGATAATTTAGAGGTGAAGGACCACACAAAGCGATTGAGGGTATTGGAATCTGCTCT
>NW_008798954.1:0-299 GCF_000699145.1 Aptenodytes forsteri | reverse complement strand
GGGGCACTGGGCGTCCCTCAGGGTGGGGAGGGGGGGTCTGGGACACTCGGGGACAGGACGAGGTGTCAGGGGACATGCGGGGATGGGACGGGGTGACCAGGACCCCCGTGGAGTGCTGGGCACCCCCCCGGGTGGGGACACGCCATCAGGGGACACCCGGGGATGAGACGGGGTGTCAGGGGACGCCAGGGTGTCAGGGACCCCCACGGGGCACTGGGCACCCCTGGGATGGGCCTGGGGTGCCAGGGGCTGCCGGGGAAGCCCACCAGGTGGGGAAACTGAGGCAGGGCACCCCCAAA
>NW_008798953.1:0-299 GCF_000699145.1 Aptenodytes forsteri | reverse complement strand
ATGCCTCCCCAGGTGCTGGACTTTGCACTGTGGGACTTGGAAACAGAAGAAAAAACTTTTTTTTTACCTCCTCCAAGCTCAAAAACTGTCCATCCTGATGAGCAGGAAGAAAGGTGATGGTAGCATGAGGCTTTCATGGATGAACAAGGAGCCCTGACAAAACTCAAACATGAAAGGGAAGCATACAGGAGATGGAAGCATGGGACAGTGGCTTGGGAAGAATACAGACATGCTGTCCGAGTGTGCAGGGATCGAAAGCCAGAGCCCTGTTGGAGTTGAATCTGGCAAGGGATGTGAAG
>NW_008798952.1:0-299 GCF_000699145.1 Aptenodytes forsteri | reverse complement strand
AAGGGGAGAGGTTCCCAACTTCTAGATCCTCTCTTCTGTCAGGACATCATTACTTACCTCCCCCAGCACCTGCTTCAGTATTGTGGCAAAGAATAGGAGCACAGCAGCCGTAACAAGCTTTCTGCTCTCCAGCACTGAATGCCCCGTTTTCCCACCCTCCCCAGAGCAAACTGGCTCACAGAAGAGTTGCTTCACCGAGGTGTGAGCTGTTTCTTCTCCTCCAGGGCTGCACCCACAACCTCCTCAGCTCTCCCAGGCCCCAGCCAGATACTGCATGTCCTCTTCCCACAGCCACCACC
>NW_008798951.1:0-299 GCF_000699145.1 Aptenodytes forsteri | reverse complement strand
TAAGCCACTCGGGACGTGATCGACTGGTCGCCTGCCGGCCCGTCACTCACAAACACTCCGGGTCCCCAGAATCCCCTAGCCTCGTCCTCGCTCAACAGTATCACATCCCCCCCCGTTAAAGAGACACACCACAAATACTCGGTTTCCGTTTCTCCCGTCTACACGAGAACCTGGCTTGTAATTCACTGAGCTCACGTCCCGTCCGGGGGGTGGTAGGGACAGTGGTTCGGGGGTTCCTGCCCTGCGGACCTGTATGCTTCTCTGTTTTCATAAGAGGCCGCACTTCTTTTCCCTCCAAC
>NW_008798950.1:0-299 GCF_000699145.1 Aptenodytes forsteri | reverse complement strand
GCTTTTTACAGGAGTGTTGAGGAAAACTCGCTTTCCTCTTATGGCTACACGTTTCAAAGCTGAAACTCGAGAGGGAAATGTGCAAGTGATACCAAAGTAATATGGGTGGGTAAAACAGTAGCGCACAGAAGAGTCAGGAGAGCTGTTCAGCATGCTTATGTTTGCTGTATTTATGGCTCCTGCTGTATTTATGGTGTATGGTCTTCTGTTAGATCTTATGGTGCATTGTTCTTCTGTAAAGTTGCAGACACGGGTACATGCGCATGTGAGAAGGTTGTACAACTAGGTACACAAACTCA
>NW_008798949.1:0-299 GCF_000699145.1 Aptenodytes forsteri | reverse complement strand
CCGCGGGGTTTGTGCACGCGTGTGCATGCAGGGCTGGTGACGGGGAGGGGAACCCCCCCAGCACTCCTTTGCTGCAGCGCCGGGCGGAGGGCAGGACGCAGAGCTCCTCCATGGAGGCAGAAGCCGCCTTTCAATCCCCTGGGGGATGCTCCTGGGGGACCATCAGCTCCACAGGGAAGAAATCAGATTGTGCCGACGCTGCTGCAGCCTCCCACACGGGCGGCCGAGGTCTGGCTCAGCTCTTGCCTCACCTCCCTCTTCCAGACCGCTCGAGCATCCCCCAGGCCATGGGGGATGCT
>NW_008798948.1:0-299 GCF_000699145.1 Aptenodytes forsteri | reverse complement strand
TATTGCACAGTTGCAGTTTTTAAATGCTTCCTCAGTTCAAGAAGGACGAGTGTTCACTACCCACACGGTTTCTTCTGGACTGCTTTAGTACTTCAGGTTATGCACTCGCTGAAGTTACTTTCTGCATCTAGGCTTAGGGGGTTAGTTCAGTGTCTTTTAAATTATCTGTAATGTGCATATTACTTTTCAGCCATGGCGTTGACAAAGGAAATAACTGGTATTTCCAGTTTACTGCGGCACAGAAATTACTTACTGTGGAGGACAGCCGCCAAACCAGTAATAGGATCTGGACTCCTGAT
>NW_008798947.1:0-299 GCF_000699145.1 Aptenodytes forsteri | reverse complement strand
AAAAAAAAAACAAACAGGTAAGCGGATTTAATTTTTAGCATATTTATTTGTTGATTCCGTGAGCAGGGGTGGTGGGTCCTACTGCCCTATGACTAAAGAGCAATGCCATCGGCCCAAAGGTGGTCTCAGCTTCATTTCTATAGCTTCACGTGTAACTTCTTCCAAGGTCTGGCTCTCCCTCAAGCCTCCCTTGTCCAGCTAGTCCCTGGAATATAGCTGGTACTCGGAAAGCCCATGTCTTCTTTCACAGGCTATGCCTTTTGTAGGAGGAGAGGAACACAAAAACCAACCCACCAAAC
>NW_008798946.1:0-299 GCF_000699145.1 Aptenodytes forsteri | reverse complement strand
CAAAATGTGGAATTTTTTCCCCACTATTTCTGCTAAATATATTACACAATATTTCAGAAAAAAATGTCAAATAATAAAAACTGTAATTAAGATATTTACTGAGATCATAGCTAACCTTAAGACTATGGAACTGAGAAATATGTTGAAGTAGAGTGAAATGAAGGAAAAGGTAAAGCTCAAGAGCAGTAATGTCCATGAACTTTTAAATTCATTTCAATTACATCATTTTCTAATGTATTAGTTAGTGAAATTACAAATATCATATTCTTCAGGAGGTTGTCATCACTGACTGATACATA
>NW_008798945.1:0-299 GCF_000699145.1 Aptenodytes forsteri | reverse complement strand
ACCCTGGGGCTGGAGCTGAAAGAAACACTCTGGGGAAGGGGCTGGAGCTGAAAGAAATACCGTAGGGCTGGGGCTGACATACAGGCGCCAGGACTAAAGCTGAAACAGATCCCTCCGGGCTAGAGCTGGAGTAAATGCTGCGGGGCCGGGGCTGACACGGTGCGGAGCTGGAGCTGACGTACCGACCGCGGTGCTGGAGCTGGAGCAAAGGCGCCGGGGCCGGGGCCGGGATCAAGACCGCGGGGCAGGGCCCGAAAGGCTGCAGGGCCGGAGCCGAGCCGGCGACGGCGGGGCTGGAG
>NW_008798944.1:0-299 GCF_000699145.1 Aptenodytes forsteri | reverse complement strand
CTATCTGCAGTAGATAGAGTTCGGATCAGGTAGTAATGGGCACTGAGAAGGAAATGTTGGCAAGGGTAAGGAGAGACCAACCACTGGGTTTTCTACTCAGAAGTCATAGGGAAGAAATACAAGACCTCTGAAGAATGGCAGACCAGTAAATGCAAATGAGCTTTCATTACCATTGTAGCACCAGTAGCAACAACTCTCTATTCCTTTCTAAGAGCGGGGGGCAGGCTGCATGGATATCCAGACTTCGTGCTGTCTGGACACAACCTCCAAGACACTTCAGGGAGGAACGGAGGAACACA
>NW_008798943.1:0-299 GCF_000699145.1 Aptenodytes forsteri | reverse complement strand
AGAATACTACTACCACCAAGTTTCTCCACTTTCACCTGGGGCCTGGTGCTTCTCTCCTAGAACATGACTGCACCATTCAGCCTGAGGAATGTAAAACCCAGGTTTCATTCTCATTTCCATTTCATTGTACTGGCTCTGGCTGGGATGGAGCTCACTTTCTTCAGAGCAGCCCGTAAAGTGCTGTGTTTGGGATTTGTGCCAAAAACACTCCTGATAACACACCAATGTTTTGGCTGTTGGTGATCAGTGCTTGCACGGCGCCAAGGCTTTCTCTGTTTCTTACACCCCCCCGCCCCCCC
>NW_008798942.1:0-298 GCF_000699145.1 Aptenodytes forsteri | reverse complement strand
GGGGACATCTGAGTCACCCCAGGAGTGGCCTGTGTCCACCTGAGGGACAGTAGAGGTCCCCTGTGCCTGGGTAGGGTCACTTCTGCCACCCTGGGGGGGCCTCGTGTTCATCTTAAGGGTCCTTTGGGGACACTAGTGCCACCCTGGGTGCCGTGTGCCCACCCAGGGAGCCCACTGGGGACAGCGGTGCCACCTCTGGGAGCCTCCTGGGGGACAGCGGCGTCACCTTGGGGTGCCCCATGTTCCCCTTCAGACCTTTGGGGACCGTAGTGCCACCCTGGGGTGGCCCGTGCCCAAC
>NW_008798941.1:0-298 GCF_000699145.1 Aptenodytes forsteri | reverse complement strand
GGGGCTGGGCTTGTTCAGCCTGGCAAAGAGAGAGCCAAGAGATCTCGCTGCTGTTTACAACCACCTAAAGGGAGGGCGTACAGAAGACCGAGCCAGACTCTTCTCAGAGTGCACAGTGACAGGATCAGAGGCAGTGGACATGTTGCAATGAGGGAAACTCAGAGTCCCTGTAAGAATTTTGTTTGTTTACCATGAAGATGGTCAAACCCTGGCACAGGCTTCCCCTGAGAGGCTGTGGAGCCTTCATCCCTGGAGGTGCTCAGAGTTCAACTGGGCATGGCCCTGAGCAACCTGATCT
>NW_008798940.1:0-298 GCF_000699145.1 Aptenodytes forsteri | reverse complement strand
TTTTTAATTCTCCCTGAAAGTTAAACACTGAAGTCCTACTAGTTTTCAGACACTTCTAATAAAGCAGGTAAAATAGGAGAGTTGCATTATATGTCAGAGACCATCACTAAGGTAACTAGCAGAAAGCAGGTGTTAAGGTTTGGAACACCAGGCTCTCAAGCAAAGACCAGAAAGTTCCTGGGGGCACTCCTGCTGATGGATCAATACAAACTCATGGCTCATTAAATAGCTCACTCACCTTATAAACAAACAGCAAGCTTTGCTAAGTCAGTTATGCTCTTGATCTGAAAGCTCTGCA
>NW_008798939.1:0-298 GCF_000699145.1 Aptenodytes forsteri | reverse complement strand
ACGTGAGACTAACTGGCCTGTAGTTCCCCCCCTAAAAAATTGCGATCCCGCCGGTGCACCCCGGCCCTGGCGCAGCTGCCGAGCAGTCCTCGCTACCGGGGGCTGCAGGACAGGAGCAGAGCAGGGCAGGCAGATGAGCCCCCTGCACACAAGCAGCGGCCGCTGCCAGCCCTCCTTCCTTCTCAGCACAGCTGAAGAGAGAAACGCTTAAAAAATAGGCAACGTTGTCTTAAGGTGACTATTAAGAAGCCAGTGAAAGGCAGATTCAGCTTTGGAAGTACCTTGAACTCCTGATTTT
>NW_008798938.1:0-298 GCF_000699145.1 Aptenodytes forsteri | reverse complement strand
CCCGGAGCGGGGATGGGGAGGAGGAGGAGGGCGGTGGAGGTAACCCGCCTGCGTCCTCGTGGGCTGGAAGGGAGGGCATTTTCTCTCATTTTTAGCACTGTGTGCTTCAGTACGACGTGCTGGGTAGAAACCCTTAACGTGAAAATTACTCAGCGCTCTGAAAACTCCCCCTCATCGTATGCGGCTGCGGTGAGTTGATGGAGGCTCTTCAGACCGTACAGAAATGGGGAAATAGCACCAAAAAGCCTATTTCTCACAAGTACCACGAATTCAGTTGTTTCTTTTGCAGTGTGTGATT
>NW_008798937.1:0-298 GCF_000699145.1 Aptenodytes forsteri | reverse complement strand
AAAAAAAAAAAAAAAAAAAGGAGCTTGCCTTTGAAATCAGAAATTAAATTGGAGTCATTTATACCACCTTGGCTTTTTTATCCAGGCAGGAGCAGGTACCTATTGCCAATTATAAATAGGATAGATATATATGAGGATTTTTTTCCCCACAAGAATCTTGTGAAATCCCTCAAAGATGTCACACTGGCGATAAGTGTCCTTCTGCAAATAGCTAGCAAAGCTGGCATAAATAACTTTCCAAATTCTCTCAGTCCCAGCAATTTGTCATGATCATAGAATCATAGAATTATAGAATAGT
>NW_008798936.1:0-298 GCF_000699145.1 Aptenodytes forsteri | reverse complement strand
ATGGTTTTGGTAGGATTCTTCAAAATTAGCTGGACAATTGCTACACTGATGAAAACAAAATCCTTGACTTATTACTGTCAGGGCCTGTTAGAGTACAGGAATTAACTTACTGCCCGGTTACTTAGAAACATTGGTGGTACAAGTCAAGAATCAAACTGAAATGTATAACTGAAGAACTCTCATTATGCAGGAATTTTTAGCTTCTTTCAAAAATTCCTCCTTTGAGTTTCAACTGACTAACTGAACAACAATCAAAATTGAATTGTCAAACATGCCAGGGCCTCTCCCACATCGCATT
>NW_008798935.1:0-298 GCF_000699145.1 Aptenodytes forsteri | reverse complement strand
AAAAAAAAGCTATCAGAAGCCTCAGTTCAAGGCCACGTGATGGTTTTAACCAGATGGACCATCTTGAATCATTCACATTTCACTTTAAGGGAATAAATTTTAACAGCGAACGCCCAATTCATTAGGAAGAGTTTGATATCTCATTTATACTGGCTTGCAGCTACACAATAGTCACTTTAAAGGCAGGGAGAGGCATTACAAGTATTAGATATTCCCCCCATCTCTCCTCCCATATCTACACAGTTCAGACACCTTGCATTTATTTAAACGATTAGGAGACGCGCGATATAAAAGCCAC
>NW_008798934.1:0-298 GCF_000699145.1 Aptenodytes forsteri | reverse complement strand
AGGGCAAAGTGGATGCAGTTGCAGGTGACAGCGTCATACTCCACCACCTGGTCCATGGCCGCCCGGATTCGCCGCTGCAGGGCGGCCGCATCCAGCCCTCCCTTCCTCCGCAGCACCTTGGCCGGACCCCGTGTCCGCAGGAGGTGGTTCTTGCCGTGCTTGGCCACGATCCCCGATGGGGATGTCCCCGAGCTGCCTGTGGAGCAGAGGGTACGCTGTACCCCGTGTCCCTTCCACGGGGACGTCCCCATGCCGTGGCCACATCCTGGGGCTCACCTTCCAGGTGGATGATCTCCCC
>NW_008798933.1:0-298 GCF_000699145.1 Aptenodytes forsteri | reverse complement strand
GCCATTGGGGTGTTCACACTCGGACAGGGACAGGTGCTGCACCATCGGGGTGCGCGTGGTGGTACGGGGACACGTGCCATGCCGTCAGGTGGGCATGGTCATACGTGGACAGGTGCCACGCCGTCGAGGTGTTCACACTCACCCAGGGACAGGTGCTGCACCGTCAAGGTGCGCGTGGTCATACGGGGGACACAGATGTACACGCTCGTATGGGGAACACGTGCCATGCCGTCGGGTGTCGCTCGTACAGGGACAGGCGCCACGCCATAGGGGTGTTCACACTCGGACAGGGCCAGGT
>NW_008798932.1:0-298 GCF_000699145.1 Aptenodytes forsteri | reverse complement strand
TTTTTTTTTCCTACACAATCAATAAAGTCTATTTTGATATAATCTGTTTCCACTTTTGCACTGGAAAACTATGGTCCAGGAAGAAAATCCCCTTTCTACTGATGTTGTCTCTGGTACTCGCATCTCCAAATGCCAGCAGACCCTGCTGGAACACCTCTGGAAGGCCTTTGTTGATATTTTGTATGAATTCTCTCGGCCCATCTGCATCCATACTGTCTGTGGCAGTCAGCAAAGCGGGGTCAGATTTAGGTACTCTTTGGAATTCATTTCAATGAAAATTGTAATACAGATTTTGGTT
>NW_008798931.1:0-298 GCF_000699145.1 Aptenodytes forsteri | reverse complement strand
CATTCCCGGTATCGTTCCTGGAAAGGGAAGACAGTACAAGTCTCGGCGGGGTTTGTCCGGAGGGGTGACCCCTTAGTGGCTCAGCTCGTGTAACTGCTCGGACTAAAGACAAAGGTCCCCATGTTTCCTCCAGTACCCTAGAGTTACCCATAAGTCGTTGTAATTCTTTCCTAAATTGGGGCATCTGCCATTGTTGTGTTTTACTCGGGGTGTCCGGTGGACTTGCTGCACTACCTGCAATCCACCAAGTTCCTAAAAATTTTACTTCCCTGCTTGGTCCCTGACATTTCTCAGGTGG
>NW_008798930.1:0-298 GCF_000699145.1 Aptenodytes forsteri | reverse complement strand
TTTTTTTTTATCATGAGAAGACAGCTTTTAATAATGAATTGCATCATTTTGTCTTTGCGAGTATATCAACACTGCCCATGTGAGTGGTGCATCAGTGTTTGTAGTGAGCCAAGCTAAGATGAATCTGTTCTATGTGCATTTTTGTTCTGCATGCATCCTGGGCGGTGGAGGCTGACAGAGGATTCCTCATCCCACAAGGTCTCTGTTGTGCCACAGCTCCTGAAGTACTGATGTACTATGATTAATACAAACATTGAATGGAAGTTTTTTAAGGGTTTAGAACATAATTTGGAAAATA
>NW_008798929.1:0-298 GCF_000699145.1 Aptenodytes forsteri | reverse complement strand
GCCGGCGCCCAAATATATGCAGCGAGGGATGTGAGGTCACAGTCCATCGCTCGGTGATGTCACCATCCACCACACAGTGACATCACAGTGAGCCATCTGCCCCCACAGGTGCCTGGCATCAGCTGAAACTATGGATTTGAGTCTGGAGATGAGGGGCAACTTTTCCCCCATGAGGACAGTCTGGCAGACAGAGGACAGAGGGGCAGGTTGCCCAGAGAGGTTTTTGCCACCTCTGTGCTTGGGGATTTCAAGCCCCAGCTGGACAAGGTCCTGAGCACCTGGTGTGACCCCTGGGCTG
>NW_008798928.1:0-297 GCF_000699145.1 Aptenodytes forsteri | reverse complement strand
CTTTTACCCAGTCATAAATAATAGGGCAACATAAAATAAGGAAAAGCATGCTGAGATAAAAATAAATCTGTAGTCTGATACACCTGGTAATGTGCCTAAGCTAAATAGTATATAATTTCCAGACAAGTCATATTTTGCATTTGCCAACAGAGCGTTGAAAGCATTGATAGATGAGCTCTGAATCCTGCTAGAAGACTTAAACTGTCTGTTCTTTGCTTCTACTAAACATTATCATCCCACTGTGGAATCAGCAGAAGTGAAAGTGTGCCAGCTCTAAAAAAGGATGCTTCCTAACTC
>NW_008798927.1:0-297 GCF_000699145.1 Aptenodytes forsteri | reverse complement strand
GTCATTTCTATGTAGTGATTTTTGTGTTGGCCTATTGCGGCGTTTTCATTAACTTTTACAAGCTGCAGCATTTCAAAGAGTAGCTTAAGCTGCCCACCACCAAAGGAAAGAATTTGTAAGCTTTGCCATAGGGGACTATGATTTGATGGGAGAAAATGGGATAATCGTTTCCCTCCCTCTCCCCTGATGGGCATACCATAATGTTTTTGCTACAAATGCTTGACACCTGAGGCACAGATTCCTGTTGTTGTATTGTGCAATGTGAGTGCTTAACAGGCTACAGTTCAGTACATGTAT
>NW_008798926.1:0-297 GCF_000699145.1 Aptenodytes forsteri | reverse complement strand
ACGTGTGCGCGTACGTGTGCGTGTGTGTGTGCGCGCGCCCCGCCCGGGCCCTGCACGCTCCGTCATGTGACGCCGCCCTGAAACCCGCCGCATTTTTTCCCAAACCGCAGGACGATGCCGGCGAGGACACAGCTCGGCATGGCACGGCACGGCTCTGCCGCCGTCCTCGCGGGGACGGGGACGGGGACACGCGTGGCAGGGCCACGCACGGCGAGGGACGGGCACGGCGCACGGCTGCAGGGGCCGGGACGGTGCCCGTGCGCGGGCGTGGCGTGTCCTGGGTGACACGCTTGCACA
>NW_008798925.1:0-297 GCF_000699145.1 Aptenodytes forsteri | reverse complement strand
GCCAAAGTTCCTCTCCTTGGCTATGGCTGTTGTCTCTGACACTGATGCCAATGAGGAAACACCTTATCCTTACAGCAGTAGGGTCTTATGGCCTCCTCGTCCCCACCCAGGAGCCTGGGAGGTGTCGTTCCATAGTCCTGCCCTTGGCATTGCACATCCCCACATCACACTGCCCCAGGAAGAGCCCTCAGCAACGTGCGGGACACGATCTCCCTTTGCCAGTAGTTGGGGGTCAGGGCTTGACCCTTTGGGTTAATGTAACATATCCAGGTTTACTCAGCATCAGAGCCACCTTTA
>NW_008798924.1:0-297 GCF_000699145.1 Aptenodytes forsteri | reverse complement strand
TTCCAACTGAAATAGTCTATTCTAGTCTAAAAATCAAAGAAGTTATTGAAAGGATTGCGGAGGTGGAGGTATTTCAGCACTGACATTTCTTATAAATCGGGGGGGGTGATACTGCATTAAGTTATTTGTGTTCTAACATTAAATATATTTGTAAAACTATCTCAATTTACTTCTCTATTACAAAGTTACCAGCATCTATTTGCACACTTTTTCATTAAATATGAATCCATATTACTCTTATGGTCCATTTCTACTAAAAATACAGTATTTATTAAAAAAGAAAAGTAGTCAAAATTT
>NW_008798923.1:0-297 GCF_000699145.1 Aptenodytes forsteri | reverse complement strand
TGCCCCAAAAGGCCCACGCCGGTCCCTAGGGGACATGGAAAGGCAAACAGAGAGGCCTTGAGGACACAAGAGGAGAGGAGGAGTCCTCTGCGAAAGACAAAAAGCTGAAGGCCGGTCCCTTGGCGGGACACCGAAAGGCCCACCGAGGGCCCTGGCCCGCAACCCAAAGGCCCATCAGGAGGGCTTGAGGGGACGAGAGAATAAATGCACAGACTAAGGCGCAGCCTTCAACAGCACCTACATACGGGACTCACATAAGGCATGAGTATAGCTTTACTGAGCTGGACCAGCCCCTCC
>NW_008798922.1:0-297 GCF_000699145.1 Aptenodytes forsteri | reverse complement strand
GGCCGGGGGCTGGAGCACCTGCCCTGTGAGGAGCTGCTGAGGGACCAGGGCTTGCTCAGCCTTCAGGAGAGAAGGCTGCCAACCTAACAGCAAGTTGCCAACACCGATGGGGAGCTTATCAAGGAAACGGAGCCAGGCTCTTCACAGTGGTGCACAACAGGAGAACAAGAGACCACAGACATCGGCTGAAATGAGAACTTCAGGCTGGATACAGGGGAAAGATTTTTCCCTGTGAGGACTGTCCAGTATTGGAGCAGGTTGCCGAGAAAGGTTGTGCAGCCTCCATCCTTGGAGGTT
>NW_008798921.1:0-297 GCF_000699145.1 Aptenodytes forsteri | reverse complement strand
CTGACTTCACAAATTGCAGATAAGGGAGTCAATTCTATTGTAATTTTGTTCTTTAATCATTACAAATTTTCCTTCTTTATTAATAATATTATCATTCCCTTGTCATTATTTCAATGTCTTCTTTCTCTGCTAGTGATAAATGAAACTTAATTGAATTTAATACTGTAAACCATAGGAGCAAGCCCATTAGCTAGCCTGAGCTACTTGAATTGTACTCATTGGTATAAATTAACTAACCAGACAACAAGGGAGTTTACAACTTAGTTGCTGATTCAGTCGACAGAGACTAAGATCTCC
>NW_008798920.1:0-297 GCF_000699145.1 Aptenodytes forsteri | reverse complement strand
TCAACAGCTCTTGCCAGGAGCAGCATCCCCTCTTTTGTACCCAGCGGTGTTTTGCTTCCAAACTAAGGAGAAAAGGAAGCTGGAATCAATGTCTGAGACCAGGCCAGCTCTAAAGAAGAGTGCAATGGGAATGCCTCATGATTGAGAATGCTCTGAGGAATAACCATGAGAAAACACTTGCTCCAAAACCTTGCCCAAACATCTGTGTTACCCTTGTTTCTCATGGGACAGAGGAGCGACAAGAAAGGGAGTGATGCATCTCAAACCACACGCTGCCAGCAAGAGAAAGGCTTTCGA
>NW_008798919.1:0-297 GCF_000699145.1 Aptenodytes forsteri | reverse complement strand
GGAGGAGGAGGAGGTAGAGGAGGAGGAAGATGATGATGAGGAGGAGCTTGGCAAAAAGGATGAGGAAGGAGAAGATGAGGATGGTGACGAGGAAGATCATAAGGAAAATCATAACAGGAAAAAAATTGAGAAGGTGAAGGAGAACGAGGAGAACGATGAAGAGCGCGACGATGACGATGATGACAAGAAAGAGGAAGAGCAACAGGATGGCGAGGATGGTGAGGAGGAGGACGGTGAGGATGATGAAGTTGAGGATGATGAGGCTGAGGCTGAAGAGGGTGGGAATGGCGAGGATGG
>NW_008798918.1:0-297 GCF_000699145.1 Aptenodytes forsteri | reverse complement strand
AGATAGACAGACAGACAGACAGACAGACATAGATTCATGAAGAAGGTGTTTTTCTGTAGTATCTGAACAGGATTTTTCTCCCTGAGATCTGGTATTTTGAGCAGATGACTATTTGGGTAAACCTCAGAGAAAAGCAGAATGTGGAAAAATGAAGCAAAGTTTAGTACGTGTATTCAGGGTTATTTTTCAGAACCCAGTGGAAACTCTCATATTACGGTAGAGAGCAAATGTGTGAACAAGCCAGCTGCGGTGGGTTGGCCCCGGACAGCAACTAAGCACTCACCCAGCCACTCACTC
>NW_008798917.1:0-297 GCF_000699145.1 Aptenodytes forsteri | reverse complement strand
AGTAGCCCATTACTGCAGACTTTGGATTTCTCTGCCCAGGCAGCAGCAGCTGGCTGGGCAGGGCCACTGTGACCCTCTCTGTGCACCCCCCAGCAATGCTTCTGTGAGCTTCCCAACACTGAGCCCAGCCACACAAACCCCAGTCAGGATGCAGAGACAAAACTGTGTAGCAGTGCATCCGTGAGGAAAAAGATTTCAACATAGTGATGAAAACACAATAAGCAAGTAGCAGTGATCTCCTTTCAGGTGAAAATCATAAGCATGTTTGACAATATTTCTAATTCCCCAAACGCCTTC
>NW_008798916.1:0-297 GCF_000699145.1 Aptenodytes forsteri | reverse complement strand
ACCTTATATATATAGATATTTAAAAGGTCATTTCTTATAGGAATTTGCAATAGAAAACTTTCATGACTTCAGTTTTCAGAATGAAAAGTTTCAGGGCTAAGAAGCAGGAAAGATGGAAATCTCTTTTGGTTATCTAAACTGTTTTATTGGTAGTATTTGCAAGTGAAACACTATAACTTAAATGGATACAAGAAACTAAGCTATGTTGCTGTATCTCCCTCCATATAAAAGCTTGACAGAGAAATGTGAAGAGAAACATATTCTAGTAGACTACATGATTCTGTCAAAGCTAAAAAT
>NW_008798915.1:0-297 GCF_000699145.1 Aptenodytes forsteri | reverse complement strand
AGCATGCAGCTAATAACCTGCGCGTGAAGCCCTTCCCAGTGACACAGACTGCAGTCATCCAAGCACAAACCCAGGTGGCCTCAAGAATGAGGTGTATCAGGAGTCTATTATTTCAAAGCTATTTTATCAGAGTAAAGTCTCCCAGTTACAGACACGTGCCCACAGAATAAATAGATCCACATGTGCTCTCAGGCTCCACTGATCAGTTCACACCAGGTGTCTGGGGACAGGCTTGTTCACTAATGACCTCATTGCTCCTTTAGCAGATTTTATCTTTCTCTCGGTATCACTTTTTTT
>NW_008798914.1:0-297 GCF_000699145.1 Aptenodytes forsteri | reverse complement strand
ACAAATAGGTTTTATTACCTGTTGTCCTGAATGTGAATAACCTGGAGGGGAAATAGAAGTCTTTATTGTATAGATAATAATTCACTCAATGTTCATGAAAAAAATTGGTATATGAGCTTAATATACCCAGTTATGGGAAACATTTACACCTTCTCATATTGCACAGCTTTAATATATTTGGAAAAAAAATCTTTTATTTGTGTGATGGAATATTGATATTTTCTTTGATAAACATTACGTCCTATTACAGGTTATATATCCATATTAGGATAGAGATATATTTCTCCTCCATCTCTC
>NW_008798913.1:0-297 GCF_000699145.1 Aptenodytes forsteri | reverse complement strand
GGAGCCCTGGGCTCCAGCTGCTCCGGCCCTGCTCCAGGGGAGAACCGGTTACAGGGGCATGAGCAAGGGCAGAGGGGCTATGGGGAGGCACAGATGGATGTGGTAGGCATTCCCCACGCTACAGAGTGGGGATCCCAGCCCCACAGGGCCAGGACCCCACACTGCACACACCCAGCTCCCTCCTACCAAGGGCAGAACGCAAGTCTTTGGGCTCATCGGCTGCCTCGGGTGCACCTGGCACTGCAGGGCGTCAGCCACCACCACACCACCATGTCTCCACCAAGGGCCCAGCCTGGA
>NW_008798912.1:0-297 GCF_000699145.1 Aptenodytes forsteri | reverse complement strand
AAAAAAAAAAAAAAAAAAATCAGCAATGGTGAGATGTAAAATGAGTTATAGCTTGTGTGAAACAAACCCCAAGACGTTCCTTAGAAAAAGCCTAGCCATTAGAGCCAGAGGGAAGTTACAAATGAAGTGAGCACTTAAGGCTGAACTAATGACTGTAGGAGGGTTAACTATGACTGAACATTTTATACAGCTGTATTAACAGTGCATAGCAGGAACATAGCAGGTGAGAAACTTTTCTGGAAGTTAGGTGCAGCCTAAGCAGTAGGATTTGATGAAATTCTTCTTGATATCTTTGTT
>NW_008798911.1:0-296 GCF_000699145.1 Aptenodytes forsteri | reverse complement strand
ACTTCTATTAGGTCTATACTGGGGGGCTGCTGCCACTGGGATTTGCCATCGTTGCTCCGTGTGGCCAGAGCCTCCTCCCACCAAGTAAGATTCTGTTCTCACCTGTCTAGAAGCAGGCATCTTGTGCTGGTCAGACTCAGAGAGAGAAAAGCCGCATGCATCTGGCAGTGACCGACCACCGTGATCTCTCTTCAGTCTCCTCCGTTCACGTTCCACCTGCACGTTGGACAGGAGAAAGGGTCACAGAAACCTGCCACCAAACAAGGAGCAAAAGGACCTCTGGACGTCATGGCAAG
>NW_008798910.1:0-296 GCF_000699145.1 Aptenodytes forsteri | reverse complement strand
CAGACTGTGGGTCCAAATTCTACCTCTGGCCTTTGGCCAGCAGCAAATGCCTAGGAAAAATAGAAGAAAAGGGCAAGAATACTGTGCTGCTTCCCCACCGTTTCTTCCCACACCTGTAATTAGCTGGTGTCAAGGGTGGTCCCTTTTACTTATTAGGCCTAACTGGATTTTTTTTCCTTGAGTTTGACTAATCTCTTCTTGAACCCATATGAACTTTGGACACCAGCAATGCTGTGTAGCAGTAAGCTCTACTGTTCAGCTAAATGTTAGATGAAGGATTATTGCTTTTTTTTTTC
>NW_008798909.1:0-296 GCF_000699145.1 Aptenodytes forsteri | reverse complement strand
CCCAGCCATTGTGCTGGTATTTGGGCATGGGGAAACCAGAAACCGTGGAGGTGGTTGCTGGGAGCCTGGTCCTGGCTTAGCGCAGCTCCCGGGGACTTCTTGGGAGAAGTTGGCGTTTGGTTCTTCCGCAGTCCCCCGTGGCACCAATTCGTCTGCACCTTGCAGAGATGCCTCTCTGCAAAGAGGTTTGCTGAGCCTGAACCTTTTTGACCAGACTTTGGTGTTTTGCGCTGCTGTGCTCCTTATTGAAATAGCATTTCAGCTGGTGGGGATTGTGATCTTTTCCCCTCCGGTGC
>NW_008798908.1:0-296 GCF_000699145.1 Aptenodytes forsteri | reverse complement strand
TGTACAAAGCTGCACAGCCTCTTTACAACAGTCAGTGTAACCGTACAGAGGCTATAGGAAAAGTATTGACGGGTTGGAGGTACAGGTGTATGAATGCATACGTGCATGGCAGTTGTCCAGGCATTTGTCTAATTTTGGTATCCTTTTTTTCAGTGACATCTTTGATGCAATGTTCCCCGTCACTTACATTGCAGGAGAGACTGTCATACAGCAAGGCAAGTGGCAATGTTTACATTAATGAATAAGTTGGAGATGGTGAGCAGACGCTGGCCTGGTGCTCTTGTTAGGTTTTGGGG
>NW_008798907.1:0-296 GCF_000699145.1 Aptenodytes forsteri | reverse complement strand
TAATTTTCCGCAATGCCCTACTATAGCCTTTAGGATAAAATATTATCCCAAGTGGGAACTGTAATGACCAACTCCCACTGAAGCTCTCTAACTATCCCCCTAGAAGTGCTATTGGGCATTTTGCAGTTTGGACTCCTGGCCCTGCCGCGCAGCTGTCGCAGTCCCACTGGCAGATGATGTACGGTGAAAGCTCACTGGGTAAAGTTCAGCTCACCAGCAGAAAGCGTGCTTAATTGGCATCACTGAGAGGAGGAGACTATCACATACACCAACCCTCCCCTTGTACTTTTTTTCCC
>NW_008798906.1:0-296 GCF_000699145.1 Aptenodytes forsteri | reverse complement strand
TCCTTCCCTGGCTGCTAACAATTTTGAAGTGTCCTTTTCGATCATTGCCAGCCATTTAAACAGTGAAATACATATTAGCATTCTCACTAGATGGTTGTAATATTGTGGATACTGTGATATATTCAGGTATGAAAAAGATACTCTAGAGTTGGCGTTTTATTAGTTGCATGGTTAAATAATTTTTATGGCTCAGCAAAACCTGTTTGAAGTCTAAAAAAATTCTAATGTTGTCTTTAGGTGTGACGTAAGAAGAATGTAGATCAGTATATCTCTACTTGTGAGTCCTGTTTGAAACT
>NW_008798905.1:0-296 GCF_000699145.1 Aptenodytes forsteri | reverse complement strand
GGGACCTCAAAGGTGGCGCTGGGGACCTTGAGGGCGGCTCTTGGGACCTCGGAGACGGGTCGGGGGACATCGAGGGCGGTTCGGGGACCTGGAGGGCGGCTTTGAGGGCCTCGGTGGTGGCTCTTGGGGCACTAAAGATGGTTTTGGGGGCCTCAGGGGTGGTTTGGGGACATTAAAGATGACGTTGGGGATCTTGAGAGTGGTTTGAGGACTTCGTTGGTGGGTTTTGGGACCTCGAAGATGGTTTTGGGGACCTCGGGGGTGGTTCGGGGACCTCGAGGGTGGTGTGGGGCCAT
>NW_008798904.1:0-296 GCF_000699145.1 Aptenodytes forsteri | reverse complement strand
TTGTTACTATGATACTTACTGATGTTGTTATTTTCATAATAATCATTAAAAAATATGTTGACACCACGCTGCTCTATTTTTAGTATTTTACAAAGACATGAAATAGCAGGCCTTGACTAAGAAACAGGTTTAAAATAAAAAAACAACTTAAACCCATTAAAAAAGAGAAGTTGGATCCTTTGCTCCTTATTTTGCCCCTTATTCACTTAGAATCTCATTCTTTGTTCCTTCACTCATATGAATTGTCTTACAAGAATAGTATATTCCCCTTGTCTCGAACTAAAATTAAATGGGAT
>NW_008798903.1:0-296 GCF_000699145.1 Aptenodytes forsteri | reverse complement strand
GTCTCATCGTGACAGTTTTTCTTTATTGCCACTCTGAACCTCTCCTGCTTCAATGTCCACTGTCTCTTGCCCTCATATGATGCAACACCATGAAAAGCCTGTTGCCACCTTCTCAATAAGCCCCATAGGTATGGGAAGGCTGCTGTTAGGCCTCCTCAAAACCTTCTCTGCTCGACCTTGAACAAGACAAGTTTCCTCAGCCTCTCCTCACAGGGACTCCAGCCTCTGACCTTTGCTGAACTTGTTCCAGCTGATCAATGGCTTCTACTGGGGGGCCCAAAACTGGATGCAGTATT
>NW_008798902.1:0-296 GCF_000699145.1 Aptenodytes forsteri | reverse complement strand
CAGACCTCCTGTGAGATTACCAGTAGTGCGCAGGATACACTTAATGTGCAGAATTGTTCCTCCACGAGTGGATAGCAAGAGAAACTCAAATGCTGCGGATCCTAAAGATTTCTGGAAGTACTGCATAGAAGGTGCCGTGGCGGTCTTGGGCTCCGCGCTGCTTGGGATGGTGTTGTGTTGTGTGATCTGCCTGTGGAGGAAGAGAAAATGGTGAGTTGTTGGGAGGGTTTTTTTGCTAAACTTCTGTATGAGATGGCTGCTATTAGTCATGAAGCATTTAGAGGTAGGGTATACTG
>NW_008798901.1:0-296 GCF_000699145.1 Aptenodytes forsteri | reverse complement strand
AGCCGGGTTCCCCAGGCTGGGCTGCCGTCCGAAGGCAGTGAGCGCTGACCGCCTCATGGTTCATCAAGGAGGAGCTCTGCATTTTAATGGAAAGGATGTCCTTTGCAGAGCAAAGGGAAATTCTGACCGTCCTGCCCCAAGGAGGCGGATCAGTGTCTGCTCTCGTTGTTTGTTTAGGTTTTCATTTAGTCAACTAGAAGCCTCTTCTTTTATACCAAAACCTGTTTTTGTGGTTGGCGCAAGAGAACTAATTGGGACATTGTTTTTCCTACAAATGTCACTGTTAGGCTTCCGTG
>NW_008798900.1:0-296 GCF_000699145.1 Aptenodytes forsteri | reverse complement strand
GTCCGCCCGCGCCTGAGCGCTGCCTGGCACGGCCCTGCCTGCCAGGAGGCTCCCCCCCCGCTCCCCCCGGGCTCGGTCTTGCACCAACGCTTGCACCCACGCTTGCAGTAACGCTTGCACGGAGCCTGGCACCGACGCTTGCACCGAGTCTTACAGCAATGCAGGCAGTAATGCTCGCACCAATGCTTGTGCTGAGCCCCGCACCGGTGCTTGCACCAACGCTTGCACCAACGCTCGCAGTCATGCTCGCACTGTCTTACACCATTCCGTGCAGTAATGCTTGCGTTGAGTCTTGC
>NW_008798899.1:0-296 GCF_000699145.1 Aptenodytes forsteri | reverse complement strand
GGCACCACCAAAAAGGTGGGTCCCTCAGCCCCACTAAGCATCAGCCAAAAGGGTGGCCGGTGCCTCCGTCCTGGCTATTGGGGGAGCACCGAGCCCTAGGCTTGGGGCCAGATCCTGCCGCAGGGTGCCAGGCTCCGGCTGCCCTTTCCCGCAGGACGGCAGCGGCTCAGAGCACAGCAGCGACACGGGCCTGGGCAGCGAGCGGGGCAGCGAGGCCAGTGCCGTGGGTGAGGGTCCCGTCCCTCCCTGTGCCCTCAGCGTGGTGTCACCCCCCAGGTGCTCCCCACGCATCCCCT
>NW_008798898.1:0-296 GCF_000699145.1 Aptenodytes forsteri | reverse complement strand
ACTTCTTAAAAGAAAAAAAAAGATGTAAAAAAATTAACAATTCAAAAATAAAACCCCTAAGCATTTGAAAATAAAAAAATAAAATAAAATAAAAAAAAAACCCAAAACAAACCGCAAACCACCCTTGGGTCGCGTGGAGGCAGAGCCGGGCTCTGCTCAAAAAAAGGCACCTCGTTTCTCCAGCACAGTGCACAGCGTCGCAGGAGGGACTTTGGGCCGATCCCAGGCGGAAATAATTAATAATAATTAAAACAAATGAAGAAGAATTCCAGGAAAAAAAAAAAAAAAAAGCTTAG
>NW_008798897.1:0-296 GCF_000699145.1 Aptenodytes forsteri | reverse complement strand
TTTTCCTCTTTCACCACCAGCGTGACTGTATATTTCCACGGTGTGTGGCAGTGTTGGTGGGGGGGCCCCAGTGGAATGCCTCTGAGTAGGGTCCTGTCCCTGCAACTCCTGTTTGCTCCATCCCGTGTACCCCCAGAGACTGGGCAAGTTGGGTGGAATGTCATAGATGAGCTTACCTTTGTGTAGTGCCAGCATGTGTGATCGCAGGCACTTTAGGCTAAGCTTAAATTATTTGGCATGGAAAATTAGCTCGGCGCCTTTTGCTGTGCCCCATGAAGCCTCCTTTGCCGGTACGT
>NW_008798896.1:0-296 GCF_000699145.1 Aptenodytes forsteri | reverse complement strand
CCGCCCCCCCCCCCCCCCCCAGCCGCTCAGCAAGAACCACACAGCCAGAGTATTAGAAAATATCCCAGTTTATTAGAGCATCTCCACTTCATATAGAGTTGTACAAAACAATGTATTTACAGGCAAGGAAGGGGCTAACTAAACTCAACTGGAGTGTGCTCTTCTCGGGGCCAGGAACAGGCTACGCAGAAAAAAGAAATCCAATCGGCACATTCACAAGTCGCGTGGTTGCGTTTTTCTTTACAAAAGTAAGAAGGGTGTAAGGCTGGTGTCTGGCCCAGCTCACCCGCGCTGTC
>NW_008798895.1:0-296 GCF_000699145.1 Aptenodytes forsteri | reverse complement strand
CATGAGATGGGTCACGTACTGGAACAGGGTCCAGAGAGAGTGTGGGATCTCCATCCCTGGAGATACTGGAGACTCTCAAGTAGAGGAGGACCTGAGCAATCTCTTCTAACTGAACCTGCTTGGAGCGGGAGGCTGGTCTAGAGACCTCCAAAGGTCCTTCCCACCTACATCATTCTGTGATGCACTTACCAGCAGTTAACAAGAGTTATCAAGAAAACTTCTTTACGAAAACGGGGGAGGGGAGAAGCCCGGCCCGGCCCGGCCCTGTGGGAGCCCCGAGTGTCCCCAGGGAGCAC
>NW_008798894.1:0-296 GCF_000699145.1 Aptenodytes forsteri | reverse complement strand
AAAAAATACATTTTTTCATTGCTGAAATGAAGTCCTGCTGAGGTGGCTAGAGGTTATGCTTTGCTGGAGATGTTTGGAAGAATTTTCCACGAAGAGCAACTAAACACAATGATTCTAACCAGAGGTATTATATCCCTGAACTATCCCCTCTTGGAAGTTTTTCTTTGCATGGTCAAAACCGCTGTGGAGTAATTTCCTCAAAGTCTCACTCTCCCTGCAAGATCATTTCAGCCAAGGAAGTAGGGGACTGAAGGAGGAAGTGCTTTGCGCCACCACTACAGGCTTCTGAAACACAA
>NW_008798893.1:0-296 GCF_000699145.1 Aptenodytes forsteri | reverse complement strand
CAACAGCACCTGGGAGGGACCCGGCTATCTGCACAGACCACCGCTTCCCTGATTGTGCTCTTTTTGGGTAAATAAAAGATGTTTGACATTTCCCTGCGGGCTGTTCTCTCCGCTGAGTCCCAAACAGGCCGCAGCTGCCTGGGGCGAGGCCCGGCTGTGCCTGGGAAGAGCACACGGCAGCTCTGTGCCAGCAGGCGAGGGACCCCGCTGGGCAGCTTAACCCCTCGGCTGGTGCTGGGCTCGCTGTCCGGGCTCCCGGCAGGGCACCCACCCCGGCAGCGTGCCAGAGCTGGGCA
>NW_008798892.1:0-296 GCF_000699145.1 Aptenodytes forsteri | reverse complement strand
GTGCTGAGACCCTCCAGCCCATCCAGGAGCCCAGAGGTCCCCCAGCTGCTGGCCACCCACCCTGTCCCCACGCCTGGGTCTGCTCATGGCTGGAGATGTGGTTTCACCAGCTGGGGGGCTCTGGCTGCCCCCAGTCCCAGTGCTGCTCCGGTGCCGCCCGCGCCCCCCATGCCCACTACCTCGCGGTCAAGGCCGGGCCGCGCAGTGCAGATCTCGCCGGTGGTGGCGTTGATACTGAACATGCCGGCAGCGCCCTGCTCCAGGATGGAGTACCGCAGCACCGCGTTGTCTGTGTC
>NW_008798891.1:0-296 GCF_000699145.1 Aptenodytes forsteri | reverse complement strand
CACGGAAGCCTAACAGTGACATTTGTAGGGAAAACAATGTCCCAACTAGTTCTCTTGTGCCAACCACAAAGACCGATTTTGGTATAAAAGAAGAGGCTTCTAATTGACTAAATAAAAACCTAAACAAACAACGAAAGCAGACACTGATCTGCCTCCTTGGGGCAGGACAGTCAGAATTTCCCTTTGCTCTGCAAAGGGCATCCTTTCCGTTAAAATGCAGAGCTCCTCCTTGACGAACCATGAGGCAGTCAGTGCTCACTGGCTTCTGACGGCAGCCCAGCCTGGGGAACCCGGCT
>NW_008798890.1:0-295 GCF_000699145.1 Aptenodytes forsteri | reverse complement strand
GAAAGAAGTTAAACCAGATGAAAATAAGTTAAAATAATTGAAAATAAGTGAAAATAAGTGAAAAGAAATGCAAATAAGTGAAAATAATTGGAAAGAAATGAAAAGAAATTAAGTGAAAAGAAATGAAAAGAAATAAAAGTAAGTGAAAATAAATAAAAGTGAAAATAAATAAAAATAAGTGAAAATAAATTAAGTGAAAATGAATTAAAATAAATGAAAGTAAGTGAAAATAAATGAAAATAAGGAAAAATAAGTGAAAATAATTGAAAATAAATGAAAATAAATGAAAACAATG
>NW_008798889.1:0-295 GCF_000699145.1 Aptenodytes forsteri | reverse complement strand
AAAAAAAAAAAAAAAGCCATTTTCTTTTGATGTGCCTTCTACACCTTCCCCTCCTAGTGCACTTAATGTGCGGAGCAAACAGTGACAAAGAAGTGTCATTAAATAAAAAAAGAAGAAACGCCTAAAAATGAATGAAAAGGGTCTCATGACAAGAGAGAGGAGAAAAGGATGTGTCCTCCGTGCAAAAAACGTTCCTTAAGAAAAACGAGCGGCCCATATTCCCAGCTGCAGGGAAGAAGTAAGACGCACAGGTCGGCAATTGGGAGGGAGGTGGGTGCAGAGGTGAATTTCAGAT
>NW_008798888.1:0-295 GCF_000699145.1 Aptenodytes forsteri | reverse complement strand
GCATGCTGCAGACAAAGCTCCGAGGGACAATCGAAGAGAGCAGCTATTGCCTCCTCAATGACGTTTTCCTTGTCAAGGTGAGCGCGAGAGGCCTCTCTGGCCCTGGAGAAGGCCTTCTCACGAGCTTTTCTGGGTCTGGCGTTGGGTGGGCACGCTGCTGGGAGTGCCTTAGCTCAGGGGTGGGAATCGCAAGGGTCCTAGCACACGTTTCCCATTCCTGGGCCCGGGGGGCTCCCTGACTGTGGTGAGATCATGTCCCGTGCTGCACCTGGCAGTGCCCGGTGCCTTGTTCGGC
>NW_008798887.1:0-295 GCF_000699145.1 Aptenodytes forsteri | reverse complement strand
CCCTGATGACGGCCCCAAAGACCCGCGAGCCTCAGCCATGAGCTCCCAGCCTCGCACATCCCCTAACCCCCACACAGGGCCAGAGCAAGCCTGGGATCGGGACCCCCTGGGACTGCGCCCGACCTCGGCAGGACAGGTCCCAGGGGGCACTGTTGATGTTACTGGTGGCTGAGCCGCTGCTAAGTCCCTGCATGCATCCCCCGGTAAACATCCCCCACCCCCACCCACCACCCCCCATTAATGCCCCCCCAGCCATGGCTGACCCCAAGTACGCTGCCCTGCCCAGCATCGCGAG
>NW_008798886.1:0-295 GCF_000699145.1 Aptenodytes forsteri | reverse complement strand
CTTCCTCTATCGTCTTCCAGCAGCCAAAGCCAACTAGGAAAACGTGCACAGGGGCTGACTGGCAGGCTCTCCGTAGCTCACCCCGCGCTTACCTGAGCATCGAGTAAAGCATGTTGGCTGTCCATCTTCTGTGCTGGAACAAGATGGAAGATGCTGCAGAGGCGGGGGCGGAGGTGCTGGTCCAGCAGGCCTTCCCTCTCTTCGCTGCGAGAAAAGAAGGGGCTGGTTGGATGCTGGGGCTTCCACGTCCGGGAAGGTGGCCGCAGACGTTGGGACTGGCAGGGCCCCGGGGGGG
>NW_008798885.1:0-295 GCF_000699145.1 Aptenodytes forsteri | reverse complement strand
AGGGAACTGGACTTGTTCAGCCTGGAGAAATGAATGCATGGGGGACCTCTGAGCTGTCTCTCAATACATACAAGGAAGTTATTGAGAAGATGGAGCCAGGTTCTTAACAGCAGTGCATGGCAGGAAGATGAAAGAAAACAGACCATGGCAGAAGGATGAAAGACAACAAACTAGAATTGAAACAAGGGAGGTTCATACTGGGTATAAGGAAAACCTTCTTCACCATGAGGGATGGTCAGGCATTGGAACAGGCTGCCCTGAAAAGCTACATAGTCTCCATCCTGGGAGGTTTTCA
>NW_008798884.1:0-295 GCF_000699145.1 Aptenodytes forsteri | reverse complement strand
GGATTTGGGGTTGAAAAAGGGGATTTGGGGTTAGAAACGAGGATTTGCGAGCACGAAATGGCGATTGAGGTGTCGATATATAAGGATTTTGGGGAAAAAAGGGGATTTGGGGTTAAAAATGGGGATTTGGGGATAAAATTGGGGATTTGGAGGGGTGAAAGGGGGATTTGCGTGTTGATATATGGGGATTCGGGGTCGAAAACGGGGATTTGGGGTTGAAAACGGGGATTTGGGGTCACGAAATGCCGATTGACGTATCGATATATGGGGATTTGGGGTTAAAAATGGGGATTTG
>NW_008798883.1:0-295 GCF_000699145.1 Aptenodytes forsteri | reverse complement strand
CCTCCAGAGGTGCCGCCAACCTCAACCGTTCTGTGATCCTGTGAAAATATTCCTCCACTGGGATTCTTTAGAGCTGCTTCAGGTCTCTCTCCGAGCTTGCTTTTAGAGACTTTTGCAGTTCCCACACTCATGGGGAAGTTTCTGGGAGGCTTCGCTCCCACGAGAGGGCAAGTTTGATTCCCCAGCGAGGGGGAAATGTCCCCGTGGCTTCTAAGGGGAAAGGAGCAAAAACCAGAAGCTGGGTCCTACTCAGGCTGGGGCTGGACGAAGGTCTCTCGGAGGCGGGTGGGAGGTT
>NW_008798882.1:0-295 GCF_000699145.1 Aptenodytes forsteri | reverse complement strand
CACATCCCATGCCCAGCTGGTGTCACAGCCGTCCCAACCCGGCTGCCCCGTGCCGCGGGTGCCTGGCTGCAGCTCGAGCCCTTTGCAAACCCCCTCCCTGCTCCAACCTGCTGCCCTGGCACCGAGTGCTCCCGTCCCCCAGCACAACCCACCGCGTCCCAGCCCAGCCTCACCTGCGCTCGCTCTCCCTTGGGGTCCCGACAAGCCGCAAAGACCCACTCGGGTGGGTTTGGCATCCCCAGGAGCTGCCGGACAAGCCCCAGGCCGATTCCCCGGTTGGCCCCAGTCACCAGAA
>NW_008798881.1:0-295 GCF_000699145.1 Aptenodytes forsteri | reverse complement strand
AAAAAAATGAGGGTTTGTTTCATCATTTAGACACTCGTTGGATCTGATTTCTATCATAGAAACGTTATGATGATTCAAATGAGCTGAGTATTTCTGAACATTTGCAGAGATGACCTTACCCTGTGAGTCTTGAAAAAGAACCACATATCAGCTGACTATGTGGCAGATTTCTTAGTTTCTTGAATGACTGTTGGGTTCATCCTTATTCAGGTGCAATCCTACATAGAGACCCAGATACAAGAGAAACTGAGGGCATATCAACACACAGATTTAAACAAACAAACAAACAAACAAA
>NW_008798880.1:0-295 GCF_000699145.1 Aptenodytes forsteri | reverse complement strand
GTTGGAAAAGAGTGAATGGTCGCTGCCCGGGCTCTCTCCCTGCCTCTCAGGATGTCGTAGACATTTCCTGGGCCAGCCTACAGGCCATGCCTTTCCCCCGCTGAAGAGTCCCAGCTTACGCAGATGGTCCTTTGTGGAAGCCATTTGACCCCTGAGCTTCCTTGCTAGATTTCTCTGAACCTCTTTCAGTTCAGCTCTGTCTGGAGGTACAAGACTGCACCCAGGATTAAGATCCAGGCTAAGCATGACGTAGGCAGTGGCATAATGATTTTCTTCCTTTTGTTCTCTCTTGCTT
>NW_008798879.1:0-295 GCF_000699145.1 Aptenodytes forsteri | reverse complement strand
TCTAAAAGTTAAAAAAATTATTTTGTTATTAAAAAATACCTTCTATTTATGACAGAGGATATTTTCAGGATTAGTTAAAAATATTTTCTCCAAGGCAAAAAGCTAAACAAAAAAAAGAAATACCTAGATTGTCAAAGAAATATTTTCAGACATGTTTTGCAAAGCTATATGCATGTATTATATCAAGATTTATGTGAATATACGTAGATATTTTTTTTTCAGATTTATTTATAATATTTCCTCAGTCCATATATAGATTGTTGTACCCCAGATGGCTACAGTGTCTGTTTTAAAT
>NW_008798878.1:0-295 GCF_000699145.1 Aptenodytes forsteri | reverse complement strand
CAGGCTGGAGAAATGGCCTGACAGGAACCGCATGACATTCAATAAAAACAAAAGCAAAGTCTTGCATCAGGAATGGATCAGGAATGGAATAACCCTATGCAACCACACAGGCCCAAGGCACACACACTCAAGGAAGCAGCTCTACAGAAAAGGATCTTGGGGTCCTAGCGGACAACTAGTTGAACAGAAGTCAGCAGCATGCCCTTGCAGCAAAGCAAGCCAACTGCATCCTGGGCTGTATTAGCAAGAGTGTAGCCACTAGGTGCAGGGAGGTGATCCTTCCTCTCTATTCAGC
>NW_008798877.1:0-295 GCF_000699145.1 Aptenodytes forsteri | reverse complement strand
AAGATTTAACTTGCTGTGAAACATTTTCAGCCAGAGCTGAAAAAAGCCACCTTCCATTCTTATTTCAAATACTTTCTTTATTAAATTATCAAGAAAATATGTAAACTGGTGTAGCTATATTCACAGGCAAAATGTGAATAAAGCTGATTCAGATCTCCAACCACTTTAATCTTGTTCTCCTAGAAGAATGCTACTGCAAATTTCATTTCTTAAACTGAAAAGTTACATTATTTCAGACCACCTTTTTTTTGTCTCACTGATGTGCATAAACATATGGGCATACATATATATTGAT
>NW_008798876.1:0-295 GCF_000699145.1 Aptenodytes forsteri | reverse complement strand
GTGAGAATTACTAAAGAACTCTGCAGACTCCCAGTTCGGATCTGCCAAAGGAAGAAAATGAAGGATTATTTTAATCTGAGTTCTACTTACCACCATGTCTAGTAACAAACTGCATTAAAGGAAGAGCTGAAAAAGCCATCCTCATCAGCAGACATACTGCGTTAAATAAAATTTGATCTTGGAACCCTGCTCTGTAAAACCCCACAGGAGCAGATGGCTTTACCACCCCTGAAGGGAACTGGCAAGACTAAATCACGATCAGGCACTGCTGAAGCACTGCAAGCATAGATGTCCA
>NW_008798875.1:0-295 GCF_000699145.1 Aptenodytes forsteri | reverse complement strand
GGCCAGAGCCTGGCCTTCAGCCCCGACTCAGGGGAGGTGTGGAAAGCCCGCAGAAAGCTGGCCCAGAACGCCCTGAAGACCTTCTCCATCGCCCCCAGCCCCACCTCCTCTTCCACCTGCCTCCTGGAGGAACACGTCTCCAAGGAGGCCGACTACCTGGTCACCAAGTTCCTGCAGCTGATGGATGAGGAGAAGAGCTTTGACCTTAACCAGTACCTGGTGGTCTCTGTGGCCAACGTCATCTGTGCCATGTGCTTTGGCAAGCGTTACGACCACAACGACCAAGAGCTGCTCA
>NW_008798874.1:0-295 GCF_000699145.1 Aptenodytes forsteri | reverse complement strand
AAAAAAAAAAGTCACGGAAACCTTAGCACAAAGGGTTAGATAAAAAGTCCTCAGGGTGTACAACTTTCTCAAGTGTCCTTACAGAGCAGGTGAAACGCTGGGTCTTACGACAGAAGCTAACGGTCTCAAGGGCAAGCTCTGACAAAGCTGCAAAGGTAACACGGATCTCCCAAGCCCAGTCTCCTCTCTCAGCTTTCAACCACAGAACTCCCCCCCGCCCACAACATCCATCCTATCCATCATCTGCCACGGTTTAACTCCAGTAGGCACCTAAGCACCACACAGCCGCTTGCTC
>NW_008798873.1:0-295 GCF_000699145.1 Aptenodytes forsteri | reverse complement strand
TTTTGTTTGGTGGTTTGCTTGTTGGGTTTTTTTAATTGTAGAGCTGCTATTTGTCCACAATACACACAATTCATGTGTTGCATTGTAGACAGTTTGAATGTATGCTGTATTTGGAAAGACAGTATTTCAGTTAATGCTTACTTAGAAAATGGTGGTATCGGAGGTTCAACACAACCCTGCTGGAGTTTCTATATATCTCAAAGTAGTTTGCTGACTCTGTAGTAATTTGTGATCCTAAACGCGTTGCCCATGTGCATCCCACGTCCCCTCTGTTTTCTGCTTTTGCTGTTGGCTG
>NW_008798872.1:0-295 GCF_000699145.1 Aptenodytes forsteri | reverse complement strand
CTCCCCGTCGGGGAATCGAACCCCGGTCTCCCGCGTGACAGGCGGGGATACTCACCACTATACTAACGAGGAGCGGGAACACCTCCCCCAAGCTCATTATTTGAGCGACCCTCCCGCACACCCCGCCCGCCCCCTCACGGAGCGTGTTAACTGTCCCGCTGTCGCTCTTCCACTGACGCCCTCGCAGGGGCCGCCGGTTTTCTCTCCTGTCCCTCTACTGCTTTTGGGGCAGGTCACTGTGGTTGCTCTGGCTGTAACAATCCAACCCCGGCAGCACAGAGAGGCTGCTCAAAAT
>NW_008798871.1:0-295 GCF_000699145.1 Aptenodytes forsteri | reverse complement strand
CACAACACTTCAAAAATCGTTTCCCCCTTTAAATTCAGGGGAATATGGCACTGTCTTGGACGTTGTTGTGCGGTAACTGTTAGTAAATACTTCTTTTATTACAGTGACATGTGTGTGACCAAGGTAACGCCAGGCAGCACTGAGACACTAATGTAACATTGGTTTGCGGTTGAGGGGATGGGAAGGAAAGCAGAGGCAAAGAAGTGTTCAGAAAATCAGGTAATACTAGTAAGAAGGACTTGTTTTCTCTTCTCAACAGGCAGAGGCTTTGTGGCATACACTGTAGATCTACAAA
>NW_008798870.1:0-294 GCF_000699145.1 Aptenodytes forsteri | reverse complement strand
AATAATATTATTACTATTGTTAACTGTTACTAATTATTTTAGTATTATATTGTTTTGCTGAAGTACTAACCTGAATGTCCCTGTGCCATCTCTTCAGGTACTTAAAGATGTTAGTATTTACTAGAATAGTTCTTGCCCTCAATACATTATTTTACCCTTTGACACAAATACGTCTGTAAGAGAAATCTTGTACCAATGTGTGGTGGGTTGATCCCAGCTGGCAACTAAGCACCCATGAGCTGCTCACTCACTCTCCTCCCCAGCTGGATGGGGGAGAGAATCAGAAGAGGAAAA
>NW_008798869.1:0-294 GCF_000699145.1 Aptenodytes forsteri | reverse complement strand
ATTCATGACAGTTTTCTGAGAGAATGCTGTAGATTCATGAACCAGCTTGCCAAGAAAGTTGCTATTCAAGTGATAAAATCTGTGACCTGCTGCCCACCATGTGAGGACACGCGCACACACATGGGCCCATCATTGTCAAATTTAAGCTTTATCTTCAACCAAACATCAAACCATCCTTGGGGCCTCTAAGAACAGGTCCACATGGTGAGGTGCAGAGCTTTGAGGATGGGCTTGATAGGATTGTGCTGTGCCTGCTGCTGTTTGCTGTCCTTATTGCTGTTTTTCAGACTGCTT
>NW_008798868.1:0-294 GCF_000699145.1 Aptenodytes forsteri | reverse complement strand
CTCCGTCTAAACCTGAATGTTATGTTCTTTTTCTGTGCCACATAATAGCTGGAACTTAGATAAAGACTTTGGGAAGTCTGGAGTTCTAGTCTGACCAGAAAAAAACTTCTGTGTTTTATTTTTTCCTCTTCTAGCTAGACAAAAAGGTGTCATATAAGATGTTATCTTTGACAGTGATGCGCAGTATTTGAAATAATCAGTGGTGTAATAAAATTACTGTGTAAGCTTATAAACTTCAATTACTTTGTACAATTTTTGGTTCTTCAGGAAAGTCTACAAGCTGTTATTAATGTT
>NW_008798867.1:0-294 GCF_000699145.1 Aptenodytes forsteri | reverse complement strand
CTTCAAACGGTAACGGCAAACACTTCATAATGTGGCTTGTGCTGGCCTAGAGCTCTCTGTCAATCGAGGAAAAATCTCCCTGCTAGCTCAACAGCGCAAAAACGACTTGGAGAACACTAGCTTTCACTATATTCCTTACTGACCGCCTTACTTTTTCCCCCCTTTAAAAGGCTATCAAAGGGTTGTTGACCGGCAGCTGCCTCAAAAGAGAAATCCGTGCCGGTCTTGCAGCATATGCCCCGATAGTCATTGCAAGGACTCCCGGCAGAGTCCTGCAGGAGTAAAGTATCTTGG
>NW_008798866.1:0-294 GCF_000699145.1 Aptenodytes forsteri | reverse complement strand
ATTGGAAAAGCAGGTGCATGACAGAGCACATTTGCTCAGCAATACAGACAGCAATTGTGACTCAAGAACAAATAACTTTAACCAAATCCTCTACAAAAGTTACAGGCAACTTTCTCTTACCTTGCCTGGGATTCCAATCTTCTTTCCAAAAGAGAAGATAGTTGGCTCTGCCATTGACCAAGACATTTTTTTCTAATATATTACTAGTTTCTAGTCATGAAAATATTGGGGGTGTGTGGAGGTGGTGGTCTTTGGCTTCAGTCCAATTTATAGCTTATTTATTCCAGAATTGAA
>NW_008798865.1:0-294 GCF_000699145.1 Aptenodytes forsteri | reverse complement strand
GTGGGTTGAATTGGCTGGGGAAATAACCCGTCGTACTCTCATCTTCCCTCCAGTGCCTCAGAGCCTGATGCTGCACCAAGATGGCCTCTCTTTGACAGAGCTCGGGAAGGGAGAAAAGCGAGAGCAGAACTGGCTGTCTCTCTATTTGTGATCTCGAGAGAGACAGGCGAGGCGAAAAGTGTAGTCAAGACCCTAAAGCTTAGGAAAGCAAACTTTCAGTTGTTCAAGGAACTGGTGGATGGGATCCCTTGGGAAACTGCCCTCTGGGGTAAAGGAGCAGAAGAGAGCTGGCAG
>NW_008798864.1:0-294 GCF_000699145.1 Aptenodytes forsteri | reverse complement strand
TTTTTTTTTGTCTTAATAGTTTATTATTTCATTCTGAAATTGCACCAGTTCTACTTAAGAACACTGTATGATGAACTCGTTACTGTTGAAATTTGTTTGATAGGCAAGATGAATCAACACTTCATTCAAATAGGTTCGCTATGGGTTAACTTTTGTTTTTCAGAGGCGTTCTTCTAGGACCTACTCCCAAGCTGATAGGGATTTCTCTGTTTTAGAACTAGTTGGTTATGTTTCTCACCATTTTCTTCCCCCGGTCTGCAGGAACAATTTCAATGCTGTGTCTGTTTGGGAATA
>NW_008798863.1:0-294 GCF_000699145.1 Aptenodytes forsteri | reverse complement strand
CTGCCTCCACCCCTGTACCCCAAGGCCATGTCTCTATCTGCCTCCTGGACAACCTGTTCCCTGTCCCAACCTTGTGCAGTGCCTTCTGCTGTTTGAACTCTGCAGCCAGAGGATCCCTGTTCATCCCCACCAACCTCCAGCTAGGCCCTGCTCGACTCTCAGGCAACAGACTGAGTGTTTCTGGGTTTTGATGTTGTTGTCCCTGAAGATCCAAGAGGGCTCCGTGGATCTTGGATCTCCAGGATCCCACCAAGCAGATGCTGAACCAGCTGAAATCTGCTCTCCTGTAGTCCA
>NW_008798862.1:0-294 GCF_000699145.1 Aptenodytes forsteri | reverse complement strand
CCCCCGCCCTCGTGCCCCGCAGGAAGCGTCACTCCCTCCTGGGCTCATTGTGCTGGAGAAGGGGGCGGGGGACAGAGCCGGGCCCCCCCCGCCGCCCCCTGTGCTTCCTGCCCGGTGCAGCGCGGCGGAAACACCAGAGAGACTCCCAATGGCCACGGCGCGGGCTGGGCCCTTCCGCCCCAGCCAGGAGGAGTGCCGGGCGCAGGGTGGGTGCTCTGACCCAGCAAGGTCCCTCCCGGTATCAGGAGAGGAGGGGAAAGGGTGTTTGCTGGGGGCCCCCTCCCCACTGCCCCT
>NW_008798861.1:0-294 GCF_000699145.1 Aptenodytes forsteri | reverse complement strand
GTGCTGGGTCCAGTTCTGGGTTCCCCAGTCCAAGAAACGCAGACATACTGAAGCAAGTCCGGTGAAGGGCCCTGAGGATGACTAAGGGCTTGGTTCATCTCTCATACGAGGAGAGGCTGAGAGAACTGGGCTTGTTTAGTCTGGAGAAGAGAAGCTTTGTGAGGAGTGTCTCATCAATATGTATAAATGTCTGATGGGAGGGCGTAAAAAGGATGGAGCCTTTTCTTAGGGGTATCCAGAGACAGGACAAGAAGCAATGGGCCCAAATTGAAATACAAGAAGTTCCATTTAAGC
>NW_008798860.1:0-294 GCF_000699145.1 Aptenodytes forsteri | reverse complement strand
CGGTTGGTCTGCTCTGTTTACAGTGAAGGGGAATGCTGAAAAGCTCAGGGACATTTCAAAAGACATTTACATTGTTTAATTCCTTTTTAGACTTGATTTGATCACGAGCCCCTTGGTGTACCGTTGTGGTACACAGCAGAGTAGCTTCACAGGCCTAGGATAATGGACTCAGCAGTGACTGGATTGCAAATACTAAAAGGAAAATTTACACTAGTACATTCATATGTCTCTTTTTTTAAGTTAATGTTTTTGATCAGCTGCACTTTTGCCAAACCTCCTTGCTCTTTCTCCATA
>NW_008798859.1:0-294 GCF_000699145.1 Aptenodytes forsteri | reverse complement strand
GTCCAATGACAATTAGTTTGAATGGGCTATTTATTATATGAATGCTTTCTATAATATATTATGAATATAATATATATTAAATTATAATATACATTATCTATAGAAACAATAATAAAATATATCTCATTATTTAAATACTTTCTGAACTGCTGTTTGCAGAAATAAGTATATGGATAAAAATGTAGAAAGTCTGTGTGTCTGTATGCATGTTATAGTTACTTGCTTAGAAGATATATGAAATACCCATGTTTCCTGTTTTATGCAGAAAATGTCAGATTTCACACATCTGTTGAG
>NW_008798858.1:0-294 GCF_000699145.1 Aptenodytes forsteri | reverse complement strand
ACCCAAACCATTCCGTGATTCTATGATGTCCATGTGTCTAGGTCCTGCAGGTGCCATGGCAGTTTGTCTTGATCCTAAGGATTTCATGGTAATGTGTCCAGGTCCTGAGGATGCCGTGGCTCAGTGTCCTGGTCCTGAGGGTGCCATGTCCACGTGTCCTGCTCCTGAGGCTGCCATGGAAGTGTGTCTTGGTCCTGAAGGTGTTATGGCGGTGTGTCCTGGTCCTGAGTGTGTCATGATGTTGTGTCCTGGTACTGAGGGTGCGATGGCATTGTGTCCTGGTCCTGAGGGTGT
>NW_008798857.1:0-294 GCF_000699145.1 Aptenodytes forsteri | reverse complement strand
CGCAGTTCAACCAGTCGGTGTACAAAGTGAAAGTCATGGAGGGTTCAGAGCGCGGGACTCTGTTAACCAAGCTCAGTGCCACGGATTTGGACGAAGGGATCAATAGTGATATTATATATTTATTTAGTAGGCGTGTCGCTGCTCAAGTAAAAGAAATGTTCACTGTAGATGAAAACAAAGGAGAAATCAGACTTCAAGGGAAATTAGACTACGAAGAAATGGACAGTTACGAGATTACAATAGAAGCAAGAGACAAAGGCTCCCCTCCGCTGTCGGGCCACTGCAAGGTGGTGG
>NW_008798856.1:0-294 GCF_000699145.1 Aptenodytes forsteri | reverse complement strand
TTGTTGGCTGAGGTGTTCACAAGTTAGTACTGGTATCAGCTGTAGCAGGCCACACGCTGGAGTCCCCTGTCCCAGTGAACCTAACAGCGCCTTGGGTGAAGGCAGACCCAGGACAGTGACTGGTGCCCAAACATGCAACACTGCTCTGTGCTGCCTTGTCTTCCTCGAGCACAGCTTTCCTGAGGCCCAGGGACTCTACAGCCCCACGAGTGCCACAACCCCACCCTCGTCTGGAAAGACACTGCGTGAGAGGATACCCTCCGAGCTCTGCGGAGACATGGCAGTGACAGTGGG
>NW_008798855.1:0-294 GCF_000699145.1 Aptenodytes forsteri | reverse complement strand
CCATCTCCAACATACAGTTTTGCCTGCCAGTATCATACTATCAGTGTCTTGCTCCTAGGTACTACTGACAGATGGCATTTCTGGGGAAGGCAGACCGTACTTTCACAGTGCACCCGCTCACACTTAGAGCACAGCTGCTCTGAAGGCTGCCATAGCAAAGCGGCGTTGTGTGCGTGTTACAGGGCTTACAGAAAAAGCTAGGGCTGAAAGACAGACCAAGTCAAGGGGACTGAACGAAAGACATCATGATGCCACCAGCAGCACACTCACAGTTAAATCCCGGACTTGTTCTTC
>NW_008798854.1:0-294 GCF_000699145.1 Aptenodytes forsteri | reverse complement strand
GGGTTTGATCATTATCGTTACCGCTATTTTAATACGGCAAAAGCTTTTTCTGGGCTTTCTCTATCCAAACATCCCGAGTCAGTGAGAGTGCCAAGTGACAGTTTGTATTCACCAAGCACGGATCTCCTTACTGCAGTTCAGTGCTTGGTTTGTCGGTAGATGGAAATGACAGGAGGAAATACCGTTCCTGCGGTGATTTCAGGCTGTTCAAATGCTCACGTTACAGCAAGACGTCCCGATTTCAGCATTTCTGAATGCCTTCCAGCGCAGAACCTGGCTCCTGCCGCCCGTGGG
>NW_008798853.1:0-294 GCF_000699145.1 Aptenodytes forsteri | reverse complement strand
CCAGCTTCTCCCACTCCCATGGTGATGGATCTGGGCCACACATCCCTGGGTGATTCTCTGCAGTGTCTGGTGGCCCCAACATGCCTTCATGGCCTGTGATGGGGGGGTGCCCCAGAGAAGGGTGTAGGCTGGGGGTCCCGGAAAGCACATGGGCCCAGCATGGGGCTCTGAAATCTCCGGTGAACCCAGGAGTGCTGAGTCCATGGAGCAGGGAACCTCCACCCCTCTCAGAGTGGAGCAGAGCACCCAGGGGTCTGAGCTGCCTGTCCAGGCTCCTCTCCTGCCCCGACACCA
>NW_008798852.1:0-294 GCF_000699145.1 Aptenodytes forsteri | reverse complement strand
GCAGTGACTGTCTTCCAAGTCTGTGAGGCAACGGGCTTCTTCAGTCCCTCCTAGGACTCGCTCTAGGTGCATCTCTGCAGCTTTCCCTTCCCTTTGCCCTTCAGCTTTTCACAGGTTGTGGGAGCCATTCTCTGAGAGTAAGGCAAGCGAAAAAGCCCCTTGCTGAAGCTCTTCCATTTGCTCTGGGTTGGCACGCAGGAAAATAGGGCAGAGTTGCAGCTGCTCATTATTTTTCTGTTCCCTGCGTACCTCCTTGATGACTCTGATGAAGTCTGCTCTCGTGATCTTCCTCCT
>NW_008798851.1:0-294 GCF_000699145.1 Aptenodytes forsteri | reverse complement strand
ATGAATTATCATGTATTAATTACTTGTTATTTTTATTGATCAGCACTGTTATTTGCTATCATAATTCTCAATGACTGACTGATAGTTAATGGTTAGCTAATGACTGTGAATGACACATGCGTTCACTAGGACGGCTCTGTTCCTGATCCGGAACACGTTATCAATACACACGCATGCCCTGCCGCGGGGTGGGTGTGTGTGGGTGTGTGTGTGTAAAAACAATAATAACCCGGCAAGGGGTGCCCGGTCCTGAAGTCTCCCAGTGGACGGCGAACTCGCACCGGGGGCCGCCAC
>NW_008798850.1:0-294 GCF_000699145.1 Aptenodytes forsteri | reverse complement strand
AAAAAAATCTAAGTTCTTAACAGGAGACAAAAAAAAGGAAGTTGATGAAACTTCCATTCTAAAGATATTCTACTATGTATCTATTGCATTTCGGTATAATAGTAAAAGAAGTTTAATTCTGCAGAGGACTTAGTTATGAAAGCAATGTCATTAAGACATTGAGAGCCATCTGCCATTTAACCAAAAATAGCAGAAACTTCTTGAGGAATCACATGCATCGTAATTTTAGAGGGAGTCTATTTTTCAGAGCGAGTGGGACAAGACTAGGAAACCAGAAACAAGTTTCCAGGCTGT
>NW_008798849.1:0-293 GCF_000699145.1 Aptenodytes forsteri | reverse complement strand
TTTTTTGGTTTTGGTGTGTTCACAGAATGGAAAAAAGGTATTGACAGGGTCAACAGAAATTCTGGCCAACTCACATGCGGTCTCAAGATAAATGTAGGCAATCATACAACTATGATTTGTATGGTTGTAATGATGTATATTATACGAAAATTTATGTTTCCTGAGCTTAGATTTAAAAACTTACTTGGTTTAACAAACTGTAGCAAGAAAAGGGGTTTTACCCGGAGGAAGAAAACCTAATTCCTACTTGGGTCTGTTCACAGAATGGATACGCTTAAATTTCATGATAGAAT
>NW_008798848.1:0-293 GCF_000699145.1 Aptenodytes forsteri | reverse complement strand
CTGTGTTTCTTCCTTACCTGCTAAAAATACTGCAACTTACCCACCTGCCCCCAACCCTGTGCCAAGGCTAGTCCATTTCACTGGGTTAAACTAATTTGAAGTAGTCTAATGTACCACACGTAGTCTCCTCCTCCTCCACCATTTTCTCCCTGCAAGCAGCTAGATTAATGCTTAAAGATGAATGCATCAACTGTTGATGGCTTCTGAAAAGTTGCAGACATTCCCTGGACTTCAACTCCAGGCAACTTCTGAATCCGGTTTCCTCCAGAGAACGGAGTACCAGTTTCATTAAA
>NW_008798847.1:0-293 GCF_000699145.1 Aptenodytes forsteri | reverse complement strand
TGCAAACCCAGGAAAGTCCCATTCAAAATAAGCTTGATTGCCAAGATGACCCAGCTGCAATAAAGCACAATGAAACACAAACCCCCAGCCAGAGAAGGAAACACGGGTTTTCCCTCTACTCCACTTTCCCGACACATGTGCGTGAAAGGCCGTCTTCCAAATTAAGAGGGACAAACTGCCAATTAAACGTGGGCTTTTTTATCTTCACATTCAATCTGAATAATACAGTATTGAAGTGAGTTTCAATGCCTAATATTTTCACATTTATTGAGATGGAGCATTAAAAAAAAAAA
>NW_008798846.1:0-293 GCF_000699145.1 Aptenodytes forsteri | reverse complement strand
CTTTCCTCTGTCTTCAGGTACTTAAGCTTACCAAAGGCAGAAGTTCTGACTGAAATTCCGTAGCCTGGATTATAAATAGGAAAGAGGAGAGAATATTCAAGTCTGTCATTCTCTAAACTGCCAGTAGAGACTCTGGGAAGTCAGAAGCACTTTTCCTGCAAAGACACCCCTCCAGGAGCAGAGGATCTTGACCACCTTTGAGTCCCAGGCACCAGCCACTAATGAAGGCAAGACTCTGGGCTGGATGAACCAACACAGATCCAGCATGGCAGCTCCTAAACCATCATTTGCCA
>NW_008798845.1:0-293 GCF_000699145.1 Aptenodytes forsteri | reverse complement strand
CTCCCCACTGCCTTCATCACCAGCTCTTTAATGTAGGAACAGCTCCTCTTTGGCTAGCAAACTAGCAGACCAAAAAAAGCACGGATTTGAGGATAACCCATGATCGGCTGAATTTTTAACATGGCCCCGGCACTGAGCAGCCCCGTACAGTGGCTGGCTCAGTTCAGGAGACCAAGGAGACCAGTTTGGATGCAGCCACACCTTTTCGGGGGAGAGTGGGTTTCGATGCAAGCCAAGTTGTGCCAGCTAGCCTCACGACCAAAGAACAGCCCTTGGCCCATGCACAAATGCAG
>NW_008798844.1:0-293 GCF_000699145.1 Aptenodytes forsteri | reverse complement strand
CCCAGGGAGGGGACCAGGGAAGGGCTCTGTGTCTTGTCCCCACTAATATGGCATCCTCGTGGTGTTGCAGCCATCCCCGCAGGGCTGGCATCCTCATGGGGATGCCAGCCATCCTCACCAAAGTTGCATTTTCTGGGGGCTGCAGCTGTCCCTGCAGAGCTGCTGCACCCAATGAGCCAAGATCCTCATGGGGATGCTACCGTCTCCACTGAGTTGGCATTCTCGTGGGGATGCCACCATCTCCACCAAACCTGCATCCCCACAAGGAAGCCACCATCCCCACCGTGCTGGTT
>NW_008798843.1:0-293 GCF_000699145.1 Aptenodytes forsteri | reverse complement strand
GCTCAGGGGGACACAAAACGTTTCTGAGCTCTTTCACGTGAACGTATGAAGTCCATCAGCCCACGAACTCCGTGTGTGCCAGACTGGCTGGCTCGGCAGAGACATCCCACAAAGAGCTCTGCCATCTCCCCGCGGTCGCGGGCTGGGGCTGGGTGGGCAGAGGAGCTGCTGGGCTGCGTCCTCCCCTCTCCAGACCAGGGGGTCGCAGCACATCCCATCAGCTGAACCTGAAGAACTCTCCGGATGAGCGGCCTCTGCTCCAGGCCCCGCTCCCCATCGCCTCCCCTTTACGG
>NW_008798842.1:0-293 GCF_000699145.1 Aptenodytes forsteri | reverse complement strand
GTGCCCGGGTGCCGGGGCAATGTGCCCTTCCGGCTCAGCCAGCAATGTCGAGCCAGGCTCCGGGGCACTCTTGAGGGCGAGTCCAGCCTTCTCCTGCTTGCCTTGTTGGCGTATTTGGAAAAGCTCGGGCTTCTCTGCTTGGGGAATGCACGCAGTGTCCTCCTTCTACTCCAGCTTGCGGGGCATTTTTCCCAAGGCGGAGACTTCCTGGAGGCAGAGTTAGCTGGCGCACCCCTTGGGCCTGCCTAACCCCGAGGAGACTGTTTTCAGTGCAGTATCCAGTTGCTGCGTTT
>NW_008798841.1:0-293 GCF_000699145.1 Aptenodytes forsteri | reverse complement strand
GCCATTCCTTTGCATCCTCTACATATTTAGATTCCTGGGTCAGTGGTTTTTGCCTATCAATGTATTTCATATGATCTATAAAATCTGCATAAGGACCTCTGGAAGTTTAACAACAAGCATCCTGTGGATGCAATACAGTACCTAAGCAGACGCTTAAATTCTTCACTATACTAGAGAAGGAGATCATATCTAAAAAAGTGCTCAACATAATCAGACCAGTAATAAGTCAATATGCAAAGTACAAAGAACCAGACTGTTCAATACTCCGCAGTACATATTTCCTCCCAAGGAAA
>NW_008798840.1:0-293 GCF_000699145.1 Aptenodytes forsteri | reverse complement strand
AATCAGTGGAGCACGACACTGGGTGAAATGTACATCCCCCCCCTTTATTTACTTTGTTCTCATTTTTATGTTAATGTAACTGTTTATATTAAAGATTAATGTCAGGAATAAACTCTTATTCAGCAACCTCCTTAACAACGACCTTCTACAACACCACTTAAGAGCGTCACACAGCCCACAGGCTAGCACTGGACAGGAGCTAGTTCAGTGCATGCAGAAGCACCCTTGGGTACACTAAGGATAAGTAATTATTTGTGAGCCTGTAGATTAATATCTTCTTTGACTGCTTCCCC
>NW_008798839.1:0-293 GCF_000699145.1 Aptenodytes forsteri | reverse complement strand
AGTGTTCCTATTTACATTATTAATCCTGAAAGCTATTCATTTCACGGTGAAGTTGCAAACCACGTCTGTGTCAGCAGATCTCCCAGATGACACTGCTTAAACTTCCAGCACTGGCAAACATTTTCTAATAATTAAGATGATTATTCAGATTAAGGGATCTTTCCTTTTTGGCTTTTTTGAATGTACAGCAGAGTTGACTTAGTAGGGATCCTTTATTAAGGTCAACCAAAAAGTTAACTGGGAACAGTGAAAACCTGAGTGTTCTCCTCCGTCCTATTTTCTTGAAAGAAAGA
>NW_008798838.1:0-293 GCF_000699145.1 Aptenodytes forsteri | reverse complement strand
TTTTTTTTTTTATGGTAAGAGGCAAGCGGTGCACTTCTGTTCTGCAGTGGAAAGACTGCAGATACTTGGTGCTTTCCCTGTAAAGGTCAATACACTCGCAGTCCCCATTTTCTCCAGAGATAATCGATGCAATGCAAGTGCTGTGTTGACAGTTATGCCTGCCATGGAAAACTCATTTTCTGCCACTCCTCATTGGGACGTGCAGAACGGCTGCCGTTACCCCGATAACGGCTGCACGCCCTCCTGCCATGGGCAACCTTTTTGTTTTGTGTTGGTAGACACAATTTTAACGC
>NW_008798837.1:0-293 GCF_000699145.1 Aptenodytes forsteri | reverse complement strand
AAAAGGAATCTATTTTGCCTATGGTTTTGAATAGGTGAACTAGAAGCTCCCTGTCCGTATATCATTAGTATTAAACCACACTCTTACTATCTTGGGTTTGTAAAAAAAAATCTCCAAACAAAGTAAGAATATGAACTGTTTGAAGAAGCTTTAAGTGAGAGCTCTGAATGTAAAGAAGTTAAAATATCCCAGGCAACCTCAATTTACACTCTCTTCCTATACACTAAAAAAAAAAAAATTAATGCAAAAATTTATTAATATTAACAACTGTACAAATATTTGCTTATATAAAT
>NW_008798836.1:0-293 GCF_000699145.1 Aptenodytes forsteri | reverse complement strand
CTGCCTCCACCCCTGTACCCCAAGGCCATATCTCTATCTGCCTCCTGGGCAACCTGTTCCCTGTCCCAACCTTGGGCAATGCCTTCTGGTGTTTGAACTCTGCAGCCAGAAGATCCCTGTTCATCTGCACCAACCTCCAGCTAGGCCCTGCTCAATTCCCAGAACATCAGACTGACGTATTTCTGGGTTTTGATGTTGTCCCTAAAGATGCAAGAGGACTCGATGGATCTTGGATCTCCAGGATCCTGCCAAGGAGACGCTGAGCCAGCTGAAATCTGCTCTCCTGTAGTCCA
>NW_008798835.1:0-293 GCF_000699145.1 Aptenodytes forsteri | reverse complement strand
AGGGGACACGGGGGACGTGGAGGACACCGGGGGCATGGGGGCACCGGGGCACAGGGGTACGGAGGACACTGAGGGACAGGGGGACATGGGGTGCCCCACAGGCACAAGGGCACGGGGGGTACTGGGGACACGGGGCACGAGGACGCTGGTGGCATGGGGGTCACCCGAGGCGAGGGTGACGTGACGCCCGACTCTGGCCGCAGTTCGCCTTCTTGTTCTACCTGCTGACCTACGTGGGGGCCGTCTGCAACGGGCTGACGCTGCTGGGAGCAGGTACGGCACGGGGACGGGGA
>NW_008798834.1:0-293 GCF_000699145.1 Aptenodytes forsteri | reverse complement strand
AAGCTGACTCTGCAGAGGTACGAGGCAGGGCAGGGTTACTAGCGATAAGCTCTGGGACAGCATGACGAGGTTTGAGTGATGGTGTGCTAGTGCGGACTTTCACTCTGCTCCACAGTGTACCAGATACAGTGGAGCACATTTCAAGTGTTTGTACACTAATGCCCGCAATATGAGGAATAAACAAGGGGAACTGGAAGCTTTGGCTCAGTCCCAGAGCTACGACAACGTTGGCCTAAGTGGGACTTGGTGGGAAGAGTCCTGTGGCTGGAGTGCTGTGATGGATGGTTATAGGC
>NW_008798833.1:0-293 GCF_000699145.1 Aptenodytes forsteri | reverse complement strand
TGAGCCTGTGTGTGTGCACGCACACGCACACGTGCAGGCGTGCGAGGAGCTCTTGTGCACGTGTGTGTGTGTGGATACAGCTGTGTGCACGTGCGTGTGTGAGTGTGAGCGTGCACGTGTGCACAGCTGAGTGCATTCCTGCGTGCACAAGTGCGTGCGTGAGCAGCTCTTGTGCACGAGCATGTGTAAACAAGCGCCTTCCCGCCTGCACATCCACGTGTGCACGAGCGTGTGCGTGTGTGTGAGCCCATGCACACCCACGTGAGCGTGTCTGCAGACACACGCGTGTGCCC
>NW_008798832.1:0-293 GCF_000699145.1 Aptenodytes forsteri | reverse complement strand
CCCGACGCGCAGGACTCGGTCTCCGTTTCCAAGGCTGGGACAGGGGCGACTGCCTCCGCTCCGCGGGCCCGAGCCCCAAACCCCGCCGGATCCCCTCGCTGCTCCGGAGCCCCAGATCCGGCCGCCGAGCCCGGTTCCGAGTCTGCGCCACGCAGGCCTCGGGCTGCTCCGGAGCCCCAGAGCTGGCCCCACGGGCCCGGTTTCAAGCCCCGCCACGCACAGGGCTCGGGCTCTGTTTCGGAGCCGGGCCCGGAGCCCCCCGGCAGCCGCCCTCGCGGCCCGGGAACGCGGGA
>NW_008798831.1:0-293 GCF_000699145.1 Aptenodytes forsteri | reverse complement strand
TGTGTGACTGCACAAGCGTGCACGCGTGAGCGTGTGCAAGCGTGCACGAGCACATCTGAGCATGTGCGAGCGTGCACAAGCACGCCCCAGCGCGCTTTCTGAGCGGGCCCAAGTGTACGTGAGCACGTGTGAGCGCGCACGAGTACATATCAGCGTGTGTGTGAGCGGGCACGAGTGTGCGTGAGCGGGCACGAGCCGGTTCTCGAGCGCGCGTGAGCGTGTGTGAGCACGCCTGAGTGGGTGCGGCCGCGCAAGCACGCGTGTGTGAGCGCGTGCAAGCGTGCGCCAGCGCC
>NW_008798830.1:0-293 GCF_000699145.1 Aptenodytes forsteri | reverse complement strand
GCCTTGTGTCTGAGCCAAGGACTGCTTTTGGAGGATGCCACCTTCCCCGCTCACGTCAGCTCCATCAGTCCCAGCCTGCTCTCAGAGGACAAGCTGTGGCAAGTACAGTGGAAGAGGCCAACTGTGAGTTATGCTAGTCAGGATGTTTTGTAGCCCAGATGCCGAATGGGAGTGCTGATGGCCAGGGGCTAAAAGCCTTCACCTCGGGGGACGAGGTCTGTGCAAGGTAGGGAAGCAGAGCCCAGGGGGAGCGCTGGGAGCACTACACTGCAAGGAGGGATCCTTGCTGTGGG
>NW_008798829.1:0-293 GCF_000699145.1 Aptenodytes forsteri | reverse complement strand
GCACTAAGGAAGACATTTCTGGTGATACATTATTTCAAACGGCTAAAGCACAGCAGAACATACTGTTTACAACCTGCTGAAAATCATCCCCCCCCAGGCATACCAGAAACAAGGGCCAAGCTCGTATACTTAAGATGCATTTGAGTTACATTATCATTAAACATTCACTACTACCAGCCATTTCTTTAGACTGAAGGCTGACAGCGGTGTACAAGGACAGTCTTTTCTGGACATCTCACTCCTGGGTAGAAATGCTAGAGACTGCCTTTAAGGACAGAAATCCAAAGAGCTAC
>NW_008798828.1:0-293 GCF_000699145.1 Aptenodytes forsteri | reverse complement strand
CTTCCTAAAACAGGACACTACCTTATTTATTTGTAACACCATTGATAAACTTCTCCCTTGAGATGGGACTAGAGACACATGACACAAGCAATCAAGCCACTGGTTGGAAGCATTGGAGCCTTTTTGGTACTGTTTTATCACCACGGTTGGCATGAGAAGGAAAATGAAAGACAGGAGAGATGGCAAGACATTTAATCTACAATGGAGATAGCTACGGTGAACAAATAAGGCTGAGACCAAGTCCATTTTCTCAGGGGAAAAGTACACACCAAATAAATAACTGCTGAACAGAC
>NW_008798827.1:0-293 GCF_000699145.1 Aptenodytes forsteri | reverse complement strand
TGGCGATGGGGGCTTGAGGGGTAGGGGAAACAGCAACGCATATAACTGGAAGCTTAGAGTGTGAAATGCTATGATGAAGAGGAGGGAGGCACTGCCTGGAAAGTTGGTAAAGAAGATAGGAAAGAGAACAAACATGCAGGAGAATTAGTTGGCAAGATGGATCTCAGAAGAGCTCAGAAGCATCACACTTGGGACCCTTGCTACCCCTCCATCCCCCAAATCTCTTCCTCTCACCCTCCCAGTTGTGAAGGGAGATCCAACTAGTTTGATTTAGACCAAATCTTCGCACTGCC
>NW_008798826.1:0-293 GCF_000699145.1 Aptenodytes forsteri | reverse complement strand
AAGGCAACGCCCGCGATCACCGGCGGACGGGAAGCGATGTGTCCGCGGCGACGGTGCCGTCCCCGCGAGGTGTCCGTGGGAAAGGCAGGGCGGGCAGCGGTCGGCAGCGCTCGGTGCCTGCAGTGCCGGGAGGAGGCTGCGGGCGCCGCTGTTGACCGAGGAGGAGCGAGAGGAAGGCCGGAGCGCTGCAGGCAGCCCCGCCCGCTGCGGCCCGGCTGGCTCGCTGGCTGGCTGGCTGGCTCGGCGGCCGGGCGGTCTGCGAGCGTCCCCGCGGTGCGGAGCCGTGCTGCAGC
>NW_008798825.1:0-293 GCF_000699145.1 Aptenodytes forsteri | reverse complement strand
CCACCCACCCACCCACTTACTTTCCTGCTGGTGCTGACAACACCAATGCTCGGGACCACCACCCCCAGCCCAGGGTTAATCCAAAACCGCCTTGGCTGGTCGTCTTCCCCACCAGAGGCAAGAGTTCAAGGCTGGGCAGCCCTTGAAGGGGAGCCACCCGGGCAGGGCCGGAAGGCAGAGGTGCCGCAGGGTCTGGGCCAGAGCCAAAAGGGCACTCCTTCGAGCCGGAGTTGAACCAGCGACCTAAGGATGGCCGTGCAAGGGAGCCTACAGTCCTCCGCTCTACCAGCTGA
>NW_008798824.1:0-293 GCF_000699145.1 Aptenodytes forsteri | reverse complement strand
TGTGTTCCCTGGTTCTTGTGGTCTTGTACATTGTATAAGTGTTTCCTAAATCACGATTTGCATTGCGTGTATTCTTTTGTACCTTGTTTTATATCCTGTGATTTAGCATTTATCAATGAAAAGTATTCTTCTTTGTGACTTGTTAATGTTTTCTTCTAAATATTATCGACTTTCCATTCAAGGTAAGTCACAGAACATGTATTTTAGTTTCTGTAAGAACGTAAAACTTGACAGTACTCTTCTGCACCAGTGTAATATTTAGTTTTCTAATTAATTACATTTAAAAGTGAATA
>NW_008798823.1:0-293 GCF_000699145.1 Aptenodytes forsteri | reverse complement strand
TGAGAAAAACTGTCAGCAGAGCTACTACCTTGGATTTTGGAAGAGCAGACTTTAGGCTGCTCAAGCAACTAGTCAGTATGGTCCCCTGGGAATTTGCTTTTGAGGGTATTGGCATCCATAAAAGCTGGTCACTTTTTAAGAGCCGTCTTTTAAGAGCACATGAGCAGGCAATTCAACTGGAGTTGAAGCTGGCCAGAACTGTGGCAGATAAAAGTCCATTTTTTTTCAAGATAGACTTTTTCAAGACTGTTAACAGCAAAATGTGGACTAAAGAAAACATTGGTCTGTTACTT
>NW_008798822.1:0-293 GCF_000699145.1 Aptenodytes forsteri | reverse complement strand
TTTGCAGAAAAAGACCTGGTCATCCTGGTAGACGCTGAGATGACCGTGAGCCAACAATGTACCCTTGCGGCAAAGGCGGCCATGGACACCCTGGGCTGCATGAGACAGAGCATTGCCAGCAGATCTCAGGGAGGTGGTCCTTCCCCCTTTACGCAGCCCTGGCGAGACACATGTGGAGTGCTGTGTTCAGCTGAGCTCCCCAGTATGAGAAAGACGTGCACGTACCGGAGCAAGTCCAGCACAGGACGACAAAGATAAATACAGGGACTGGAGCATCTGTCATGTGAGGAGAG
>NW_008798821.1:0-293 GCF_000699145.1 Aptenodytes forsteri | reverse complement strand
GAGACACAGCACAGCGGTGTGGGCAGAAGGAATGGGGCCCTTGTCACCACGTGGCTCTGCTGAGGACAGAGCTGTGTGCTGGGGCAGGCCAGGCATGGCGCTGGTGTCCTTACCCCGGCTGAGCGTCCCATCTCCACCAAGGTATGCTCTAGAGAGAGATCCCCTGCCAAGGGGTTCCCCTGTCCCTCCAGCACCCACCTCTGACGCAGACATGGGTGTCGGCAGTGCCCAGGAACAGAAAGGCAGAGCTGGGGCTCCTGATGGAGCCTGGCTGTGCCAGGGATGCTCCAAGG
>NW_008798820.1:0-293 GCF_000699145.1 Aptenodytes forsteri | reverse complement strand
GAACCAGGTTGCCCAGAGAGGTTGTGGAGGTTGTTGGAGCTACTCAAAACCCAACTGGACTATGTCCTAGGCAACCAGCTCAGGTTGACCCTGCTGGAGCAGTTGGCTTGGACTGAAGGATCTCAGGAGGTCCCCTCCAACCCCAACGATTCTGGGATTCTGTGAACAGATAAGAGCAATGTCTCCCATAAAAAAATATCTTGCTTGAAATGTTCTGTGACAGAAAGTGGTTTACGCGTATTTTGGTTTTTGTTCCCGTGGCTGGTTGAGCCTTACTGAAGGCAAAGAAAACA
>NW_008798819.1:0-293 GCF_000699145.1 Aptenodytes forsteri | reverse complement strand
GTCCCCAGCACCCCTGGTGTTGGTGTCCCCGGTGTCCGTGGCACCCTGCTGTGGGTGTCCCCCGTGTCCCCAGCATCTCTGGTGTCAACGTCCCTGGTGACACTGTTGCTGGTGGTGTTCCCGGCGTGGGTGTCGCTGCTGCGTCCCTAGTGATGGTGTCCCCAACTGTGGCATCCCCAGTGTCCCCGGCACCCCAGCGTGGGTGTCCCCCGCTGTCCCCAGCGTCGGTGTCTCTGGTGTCATGGTTGCTCCTGTGTCCCTAGTGTCAGTGTCCCAAATAACGGTGTCCCCGG
>NW_008798818.1:0-293 GCF_000699145.1 Aptenodytes forsteri | reverse complement strand
TCCATCCCTGGGAAGGTGATGGAGCAGCTCACCCTGGAAACTATCTCCAGGCACACGAATGACAAGAATACCACCAGGAGAATACCACCAGGAGTAGTCACAGCATGGCTTCACCAAGGGGACGTCACGGTTGACCAACCTGATAAAATTCTACGATGAAATGGCTAGCCTGGTAGATGACAGTAGAGCAGTGGATAAATCTGGGTAGACAATGAGGAAGGCCTTTGACATCATCTCCCATAAGATCCTCACAGACAAGCTGCGGATGTACAGGCTGGATGAGCAGACAGTGA
>NW_008798817.1:0-293 GCF_000699145.1 Aptenodytes forsteri | reverse complement strand
TTTTTTTTTTTGAGGCAGAGCACAGTCAACCACAGCCATCCCATTTGTTCAGTGAGTTTCTTCAATATGACTCCTTCATTTTACAAATTACGTAAGACTGACTTATCAGTGGAAGTCCAAAATAACAGAAATGCATTTTATGGAATTCATCATGTAGGATGGAGAAAACAATCCGATGTTGGACTTGGTCCACCCTGTAAATAGTTTAAACCAATTGTATTTCTATGTCAATTGTTAACACTTAGAACGAGCTCAGAGGTTGCTGCTGTAATCTGCTTGCTGAAATTACTTTC
>NW_008798816.1:0-292 GCF_000699145.1 Aptenodytes forsteri | reverse complement strand
TTTTTTTTTTTTTTTTTCCTAAAACACAAGATAACTTAAATGTAAGGTCATTGTAATGACTAGGTAGTAAGTTTGAAATAAAGCTACCCCGATTGTTGGGATTTTGCCTTGTAACGTTATTTTGTGAGCTATAATAATTCATTGCAGGATTAGGATCGATATGCAGGAGACAGTCATTTAAATGGAGTTAGTACCAGAGATCCTTTATCTACAATAGAGGAAAAGTGTAATAAAAACGAGAGAGAATTAGTGAAGGCAGGTTTTAACCTGATCTAGTTGAAGATGTCCCTGC
>NW_008798815.1:0-292 GCF_000699145.1 Aptenodytes forsteri | reverse complement strand
AGCTTTGGGAGCCCGAAAAGTGAATCTGAGCCGCGGTTAGAGGGTGGGTGACTGCGGGATGGAGGGATGTGGGAAGGCTGGGCTCTGTCCCTGGCGTGCCTCTGTTCTGCCTCGTGCCCGGGGGGATTTTGGTGGCTGTATCCTGTGTGACCTTGCTGATGACACAGCCAGTCTCCTGCCTTTTTGCTTTAGGTGTTAATGGAGAGGGAAATCAGCAGGGAGGCGGAGTAGGTAATGCAAAGCGTTGCTGCAACCCTGCTAGCCTGCCAAGATTTTTCCAAGCCTTTTTCAG
>NW_008798814.1:0-292 GCF_000699145.1 Aptenodytes forsteri | reverse complement strand
AGTGCGGCACATCTTCTCCAGATTTGCCTGTGGAGATCACAGAGAACGAAGGAAGATTCGTGTCTGGACGCCTCCTCATTCTGAACAGCAGGATTCTCACCAGAAAAGTGTGAACAAACGTGCAAGCTATATACTGCTCATTGGCGTTAGGTTAGAAATACAGTTCCATACAGAGACAGAGAGTTATGTTGTAACCTGACCATGTTTTAAAAGGATATCTTTCAACATTATTTATTTTCAAGTTGTTTTCCGTATATTTTTCAGTACCTTGGCTTTGGAGACAGACTCCATG
>NW_008798813.1:0-292 GCF_000699145.1 Aptenodytes forsteri | reverse complement strand
CAGTTCCCTCAGGACTCGGGGATGCATCTCATCAGGTCCCATTGCCTGGCCCAAACAAATCCTCTCTTAGCATGACAGGTTATTTCTGATAAGGCTAAAGAAGTCAGTTTATTCTAGAAAGTGTTTCTGAGAAACTAAGCTTGTATTTTCTGAAATCCAGGAAATGGTCTCCCTTCTGGGACTGAGATCCCTTTGAGTGGGTGACTCTTCCATTAGATGTGATGGCCCATGCCAATCCAAAGTCACAAAGGGGCAGTGATCCCAAAGACACCGTGTCACCTAAAACACTCCT
>NW_008798812.1:0-292 GCF_000699145.1 Aptenodytes forsteri | reverse complement strand
CCCTGCACCCACAACGTGTCCCCCAGCCCTGGGCAGCAATCCCCCTCAGTTGGAAGTGTGACCTGGGGGTGCTCCCGATGGCTGCTGGTGGTGGGTTTCATGCTGGGTGTGGGCTGGGGCTCTCCTGGGACAGCCCTGGGAGGGCCATGGCAAGGTTGCTCGGTCCTCAGGAGCCCTTGATTTGGGTTCCCACCTGCCATCCTGCCCCTGGGCTCCTCAGGGCTTGTGCGATGAGCCTTTGATGGGCTGGTGGCCCTGGGGTGGGCCTGGGAGCAGCCAGGGCAGGGTATTA
>NW_008798811.1:0-292 GCF_000699145.1 Aptenodytes forsteri | reverse complement strand
TATGGATCACCCTTAAAATTGAATGGCATTAATAGGCTGTGGTATTTGCACAATTAGTGGTATGTTCCTTAAGAGCAGTAGTGAAATACAGCCTGAAGAACTGGACCCTGTTGATATACCTATTACAGATTCTAACCATATAATATTGGCAAACCCTCGTGTCCTTATTGGAAGGGGGGAAAAAGCTACTAAATTGCACTAATAAATAACTTTAAATTCTACTTTTTAAATGTAATATATGTGGATAATCTCAGGCCTTCAGTTTAATAATTCAAATTTTTTAGGCTGAAAG
>NW_008798810.1:0-292 GCF_000699145.1 Aptenodytes forsteri | reverse complement strand
CCAGAAGCGCCCAGCAGAGACTTACAAAGACAGCGACGTCTCTGGGGGCGCTGATGACGGTCCCAGATGGAGAGACTTCTTTGGCAATGTGCTGCACAGTGACGGCAGTGAGATGGACTTGTGCTGGCAACCTGATGACCACCTGGCCCTGATGCCCTTGTAAAGGCCAGCAGTTTCCTGGGGAAACATCCGGCTGCAACCAGAACGCGAGAGCAATGAAGTGTGAGGGAGTGTTGGGGCCAACACAACTGCCCATGCAGCTTGAAGCGTAGGCGCCGGTGTGTCTGTGGGG
>NW_008798809.1:0-292 GCF_000699145.1 Aptenodytes forsteri | reverse complement strand
GGTAGGAAGGGTAGGAAGGACATAAGGAAGGATAGACGGATGGACAGGATGATGAATGGAATGATGGAAGGTCAGAAGGAAGGACGGACAGAACAACAGGTGGACGGATGGAAAGAAGGACGGATGAATGGAAGGATGAACGGAAGGAAGAAAGGACAGAAATATGGAAGGACAGATGGAAAGGATGGACAGAAGGAAAGAAGGACGGATGAAGGAAGGAAGGACAGAAGGATGCATGGATGTATCGATGGATGGAAGGAAGGATGGAGGGAAGGATAGAAGGAAGGACAGA
>NW_008798808.1:0-292 GCF_000699145.1 Aptenodytes forsteri | reverse complement strand
GGCTCTCCCACCAGGAGCTTGACCAGGACGGTGACCCGGGACATCCCTCTCTCCCTCTGCAGTGAAACCATCAGGCCAAGGCACGTGCACAGACTGGTCCAAGTCCCACAGCCACATGCACGTCCCAGCCTCCAGCAGACCTGCCGTCCCGTGGCTGACCCCCCAGGGAGGCACCACTGGAGAAGTTTGGCTTTTGCTGTCACCGAGTGCAAGTGCGAGGAGGAAGGAGAGGACAGGCATGTCCATCCAAGCACGATTATTGGCTTGCCAGCTTTGAGAATGGGCTTGAAGA
>NW_008798807.1:0-292 GCF_000699145.1 Aptenodytes forsteri | reverse complement strand
CACAGGGTATATGCAAAGAGGTAACATTTAAGCACATGCCTCTTGTCCACATCTGCACCTTCCCAAGCTCATGTTCCTTTTCTCTTCTGCTCTGGTGATATTTCTGCAGTTCTTCTCTCACTCCACCTTTGTCCTGGAGTAGAGATGTTGTACAAAATGTTGGAAGTATCTCTGGTCCTGCCACCCCTACTCAAAGACAACCTTTTGGTAGAAAAATTGTCTATGTGGTGCTTCACAACCTGCCCATTGTCCCTGGGAAGTGAAGAGGCAGGTGCTGATCTCTTCTCCCGGG
>NW_008798806.1:0-292 GCF_000699145.1 Aptenodytes forsteri | reverse complement strand
ACTACCAGCAGATCGTCTGTCTGTGGTTTGTTACAGACACATCAACTGTCTGACAAAGTAGTAACTCAGTTTCACCACTAACTCTAGCAGTCTTGAGAGGAGACAAACTCTGTTCCCTTGTCCAGAGATAAGTCCTGTGTTTTCTTCTAGTAAGAACTTTTTAGCTATCTACCATGGCAACATAGCTTCACTGAAAAAAATTTTCAAAACCCAAACTTCATCTCTCTTTCAGACCCGCACTGAAAACAGTGTTACGGCCAGCGTTTATGTCCCTGGGATACCTTAAGACCTA
>NW_008798805.1:0-292 GCF_000699145.1 Aptenodytes forsteri | reverse complement strand
AGTTAAATACTGTTATAAGTTCCTCGGGCCCAGCGTGGCTTTCATTTTACATGCTCATGTTCTCAACTTCCATTTGCTTTTTTGGCCTCTACTTCAATACATATAGTTCATACTACTGCTACTAGAATAATACATACTAAAAGGTTCTTTCTTATCATTGTTGGAGGCCATGACATCTTGGTTGTAGGTGGGGTGTAGTTATATTTACATTTCTGTGTGTTTCTTTTGCAGCAGTTGGTTGTTTTTTTGTCTTGAGATCAGTCAGTTTAAGACTTATGTGTCTATGTATTGA
>NW_008798804.1:0-292 GCF_000699145.1 Aptenodytes forsteri | reverse complement strand
CATTAAGAAAATGCTCCTGATCAAACATTTATAAACACATTTGAATTAATCAATATATTTTTTCAGTAACGTTGATATGATTAATAATGTATTGTATTTTAACTGCATTTGGTATGTATTTAAAGGAATAAGAGACTTGAACTAAAACAGGACTTTTTCATTTTTTGAGGAATGAAAAAACCTATCCATTTTACTGGTGTTTATCACCTAGGAAAATGCAACTCAAGTATTCACTGCAAACTTCTGCATGTTAATGCAATTGTAAAAAAAATAAAAATAAGAATTTAAAAGT
>NW_008798803.1:0-292 GCF_000699145.1 Aptenodytes forsteri | reverse complement strand
TATTTCTTTGCAGTGCCCCAGGAGCTGCTGGTAAAGGAGACCTACTCGATCATGGACCCAGGTGCCTGCCAGTAACACAGGATGTCATAGTCCTTGCTCTGAAACCAGAGGCTTGGCAGGAGAGCTCTGTGTTGCCACAGGCTGCTCTCAGCCCTCCTCCAGCCTCCAAAAGCTGTACCTGGGCCTGCCTCTCTGGAAGGACACACAGACACAGTCGCGGTGGACTGAGGAGGGCAGCAGGGGCCCTGTGGGCTCCCTCCAGGTGCTCTCCACCTCACCCGACCCCTCGCGT
>NW_008798802.1:0-292 GCF_000699145.1 Aptenodytes forsteri | reverse complement strand
GGTTCAAAGGATTGAACCATTCCTGGGCTGAGATCCTCAGTCGGCTGGTCAATGAGTACATACTCCCATTCCGTGTGGAAAACTCATCTGTCCCCACCCCTTCTGTCCTCGTAGCACCATTCACCTTCCAGACCAGATTCAGGTGGTCAGGGTAGAAACCAGAGGCCAGGCATACCAGCGTGGCCTTGCTCTTCTGTTGGATCTCTTGCTTTGATGGGGAAAAGATGGCCACAGCTGGAGGTATGATTTCATCGTTCTTCCCTGAAACGGAAAGCAATATGGCCCGGAGCCT
>NW_008798801.1:0-292 GCF_000699145.1 Aptenodytes forsteri | reverse complement strand
CCGTGAGTGTTCAGCCTTTAAACTTCTGAATCAGTGAAGTTACTTTCAGTTTACACAACTATGACTGAGGGACAGTTGTAGCCTCTAGTCATTTCTTTCACTTAGAGAGCTTTAAATCAGACCTTTTGATATAAAAAGGGTCAATAAACATGACAAATACTGAGAACTGCCTTCCATGGAAATGAGTAGGTGTAGCAGGTGTCCATCAGTGTCAGGAGATGATGTTGCCTGTAGGGCAAAAGGTATTCAATAGAAAAACAGTCTTTGAAATGGAATTAAAGTCCACAAGGCA
>NW_008798800.1:0-292 GCF_000699145.1 Aptenodytes forsteri | reverse complement strand
ATCTATTTACTCCAGCATGGATAAGAGGCTATAAGGTTACAGTTGTTCCTAATATATCTTTGAATGTCAGTTCTTTTGATTGCTCTGTTTTTCTGGGTGTTTGTTTCCCTCTAACAATGCTGTTTCTTTTTTGAACAATTGTTCTCATTAGTGTTATGTTGTTTAGCAATAATGTCTAATTGTTAGAGCCTCTGCTTCCCCCAGCATTCATCCAGATGTGTGGGGACATTTTGTTTGTGTTACTGGATTGTTTAGTGAAAACCTTCTGTGCTGATTTTGGCTGGGATAGAGT
>NW_008798799.1:0-292 GCF_000699145.1 Aptenodytes forsteri | reverse complement strand
CCAAACACACCAGTTAGAGAATTTTGAATCACCAAATTATATCAAAACAGAATCTGGCAAACATATTAATGAGGAGGTTTAAATGCTCAAAAGGTATCATAAATATCATACAACTGTGTTCGGCCCAAATCTAATCTAAAAAAAGCACAAGCTAGCTAAAGTAGGCAAGCCAGTGTCAGGAACCTCTCTCTACTGACAGATTACTCAGGTTTCATGAATTCCCCAGACAGTCAGGAAAGAAACTGTTCCTTCAAAGATTATTTAGCAGAAGGAAAAGTAAACCTGAAGTCAG
>NW_008798798.1:0-292 GCF_000699145.1 Aptenodytes forsteri | reverse complement strand
ATGCCATCCTGTCAGGAGAAGATGCATGGTTTTCTTTGTTACACAGGATAAAAGGCACCACAGTATGGGAAGGAGACTGAATCTCCCCATGGGCAGGATCTCAGTAGCATGCCATAGGAAGATCCATCCAGGCTCTGTCTGATGCTGCATGAATGCAGGGTGCCCGGCATCTGAAGGGAAGTGAGATTTACTCACTATCCATATTCCTGGTGTTATTCTGTCTTTCTAAAACAGATATTTTATTACACTATTTGTTTCTGTACCTTTCTTACTGAGATCCAGAAAGAACCCT
>NW_008798797.1:0-291 GCF_000699145.1 Aptenodytes forsteri | reverse complement strand
CCTGCTCCCAGCCGGGCACCCCGGGGGACCCGCACCCGGCGCAGGATGGGCCACCGGGGCTGGGGCACCTCGGGGGAACGTCCCACGACTCACACAGCAGAAGCAGCACGCCGAAGAGCGAGATGCAGGAGTAGAGGTAGGGCAGGTAGTATTCCCAGAGGTCTGCGGAGACGGAGGGGTCAGGCCAGCGGCACCGAGCATCCCTTCTCCCCTTCAGCACCAGGGCCTGATCCTGCCCCGCTGGAGCCGGGAGAGCCCCAGCGCACTCCGGCAGCACCCACCGTGGAGAGA
>NW_008798796.1:0-291 GCF_000699145.1 Aptenodytes forsteri | reverse complement strand
AACATTGCTTAACCAGTTGTACACTGAATCGTTAGCTTTGAAACGCAGCCACTGTTCCTTTCTAAAAGTCTTGCTTCAAAAAGGAGAAACAAGACCATCTTCTCAACAACAAGCAGCAGTTCTATTCTTAATGAACCTACGCTGCTCGTATCTATAGGATTGTGAAACGTTGGCTTAAGAGTTTCATCAATTAGTATTAGATAATCATCTGATGAATTGTCAAAGGATTGATAATGGTACAAATGCCTGTGGTGCTGTATTGCCTCTTGTATGGTTTTGCTAGGTTTTTTT
>NW_008798795.1:0-291 GCF_000699145.1 Aptenodytes forsteri | reverse complement strand
GATGTAAGGAAAAGAGTACATACGAAGGACAAATACATCCAAAAAGCCACATTTCATTCTATCTTGACGGGAAATTTCCTTCTGTTTCTTCTTTCCCCTTCCTATCATATAATACAAAAAAGGCAGAGAATTCTCCCTTCTCAAAGATAAATTTAGAAGATTCATGAAAAAACAAACTCTAAAGTAAGACTATTATTTTTGTCCATTTTTCAGAAAGAAAGGTGCTCAAAATAATTTCAGTGTTTTTTAAATCTTTTACAGTAAATATTTTCACTTTAAAGGAAATGTTAT
>NW_008798794.1:0-291 GCF_000699145.1 Aptenodytes forsteri | reverse complement strand
ACTGTACTAGCTACTAGGAAGGAAATTAATTCTATCACAGCTGAAACCAGGACAGTAATCATTATAAGTCTGTAAGCTACCATCCCTTTTTGAAACACTTTCAAGGAAAGCTATGTCCCAGACTTCACCAGAGGTGGATTCAGCAGTCTACACCTCGCATTATACTTCTGTCTGTACAACACACATTGGATAAAGCATCCTCAGGCAAGTTTTATCCATTGGTAACTAAAAACCATAGAAAGAAGCCAGTTAGTATTTTTGCATGTCTGTCATGGTTTAACCTCAGTCGGC
>NW_008798793.1:0-291 GCF_000699145.1 Aptenodytes forsteri | reverse complement strand
GGACCCCACCAAGCTGGGACACCCCAAAACCCTCCATCCATTGGGGCAGGAGAAGGTGCTGGCCATGGGATCCCCCTCCGTATCCGCACCCGAGAGCCTGGAGACGGCATCGGCGGCGAAGACGGCGGTGGCCTCGTGCCGGGTGTCCACCACGCGGATGCCCACCTTCTCGCTGGCCACCAGGACGGGCGAGATGTGGCCGCCAGCCAGGGCGAAGAGGAAGCGGACGCCGTGTGCCTTCAGCACCTCCGCCACCAGCTCACCGCCATGCCGGGGGCTTCGGGGATCCAC
>NW_008798792.1:0-291 GCF_000699145.1 Aptenodytes forsteri | reverse complement strand
TTAGTCACACTACAAGGACACATGGTACCTCCAAACAACCTGCATTTTGAATTGCTGCTTTTGACAGTGAATTATAAGTGAACCCATTCCTACGTTCATGTCAGAACAGGTAGACAGACGCACTGTGAGTTACATTGGAAAAGATGGACATTTGCAATAAGCCTTCATTCATGTGGCAATTTATCCAGCAGTCTTGGGCAAACTCTTGTTACACAGAAAAGCTTCACTCATGCCAGGCAGAAACTCTTTTGTTCCTTATTTCTGGACAACTTCTGTGATCCAGAATCTTTT
>NW_008798791.1:0-291 GCF_000699145.1 Aptenodytes forsteri | reverse complement strand
GGGTTTTTTTTTAGCTTAAGCTGCTGATCAAAATATGAGCTAAGATGATATGAGCCTATAAGCTGAGGTGATAGCTTCCCCGAATAAGAACAGTTGATGACTTGGGCTCCATCTCTGGAGGTGGTCACTCAGGACAGGGCAAGTGGCACGTTGGACTGCTGGGTGCCAAGACCCACTTGGGTTGAGTCACTGCCGCACTCATTCGGTTCCTCATGAGGCTCATCCTCCTTTGTTCAAGTGGTTCTTGCTGTACTGTTCCTGTAACATACAACTCAAATCATGGGTTATTTT
>NW_008798790.1:0-291 GCF_000699145.1 Aptenodytes forsteri | reverse complement strand
CGCTACGCCGCCTGGATGATCTACGTGAGTCGGGGGCCCGCGAGGTTCTCCAGACCCCCCCCACCTGGAACCGGGACAAGTCTTCTCCAGGCCCCTCGGGCCACCTAAGACCCAAGATGTCCCTTCTCCAGACCCCACGGGCCGCCTAGGCCCAAGATGTCCCCTCCCCGCACCCTTTGGATCACCCAGAACCTGGACGCCTCTCCTCCAGACCCCTTGAGGCCACCCAAAACCGGGACCACCCTTCTCCAGGCCCCTTGAACCACCTAGGCCCAAGACGTCCCAGACCCC
>NW_008798789.1:0-291 GCF_000699145.1 Aptenodytes forsteri | reverse complement strand
TCTCTCTCTACAATATTTATCTTTCTCCTCTTGTTTGGGTTCCAAGATACGAAGCCAGTAACAATAGTGCTACGTTGCCTGTTTTTAACATGAAGAGCTCTTCAGATAGAACTGATGTAAAGCAAGACATTATGTTTAATGAGCTGAGCTGCTAAAGGTTGGTTATCGAGTGTGTGAAACGAGCTAATGTTTAATATAAACAAAACCGTCTACACACAAATCTTACTTTTCTTCTATGACATGAAGCAAAAATTTTAAAGTTACCCTAGCAGAGATAATGTTAAAAGTTTT
>NW_008798788.1:0-291 GCF_000699145.1 Aptenodytes forsteri | reverse complement strand
GCTGCTGTCACTGGTGCCACTGGTGTCACCGGTGTCACTGGTGTCACTGGTGCCAATGTTGTCACTGCTGTTACTGGCATTGCCGGTGCCACTGCTGTCACTGCTGTCACTGGCGTCACTGGTGTCACTGGCATTGCTGGTGCCATTGCTGTTGCTGGTGTCACTGCTGTTGCTGATGTCACTGCTGTCACTGGTGTCACTGGTATTGCTGGTGCCGCTGGTGCCACTGGGGTTGCCGGTGCCACTGCTGTCACTGATGTCGCTGGTGTCACTGCTGTCACTGGTATCACT
>NW_008798787.1:0-291 GCF_000699145.1 Aptenodytes forsteri | reverse complement strand
CCATTAATGCGAGAGTGGCTCACAGGCTGTTTACAGTAAGAAATATAAAATCAGCAGAAGAGTCTCGAATGGTAACCTGTTCTACTCCAAATCCCAACACATTTGACTTAGCAACACCGTGCCTTATGAGGCAACAAACCACAAGATATTTTTGAGCTCAAAGTTGGAAAGGCAAAACTAGATGAAAGCCTCAGTTCAACTAAGGTAACTTTTTTAATGAGTTGCAGTCAATATAGATAATCCATCACATAGCAGTAACCCTTTATTTTCCAATTAATTCTGGCTAATTAA
>NW_008798786.1:0-291 GCF_000699145.1 Aptenodytes forsteri | reverse complement strand
GTAGTGCAGGACTGTTTACACGATGCACAAAAACAGGTAGTCAGTGGCTTGCTAGTAACAGTTGGGTTGTTACCACGCAAGACCTCTCTGAGGTTGTGGTGGTTGAAAGCCAACACAATACGGCTATTCTGTCTACGTTGCAATCCTGCAATGCTTGTGAATGCTTGTTATTATCTGTTTATGAGTAGGTGTGGTTGCAACAATTATTACTTTAAGTTCCACCTTGCAAATAAGCAATCCAAGTTCTCATTAACACTATGTTGGCAGTTAATTGCCCAGGGTTTCACTTTT
>NW_008798785.1:0-291 GCF_000699145.1 Aptenodytes forsteri | reverse complement strand
TATCCCCGTCCTGGAGCATCCCGTATCCCCAACCCCAGAGAGTCCTTATCTCTGACCCCGGAGCTTCCCGTATCCCTCATCCCAGAGCATTCCCATGTTCCCAGCTGTGAGCATCCCGTACCCCCAGCCCCGGAGCATCCCGTATCCCCGACCCCAGAGCATCCTGTATCCATGACCCTGGAGCATCCCGTACCCCTGGTCCCAGAGCATCCCGTATCCCTGACCCGGAGCATCCCATATCCCCAACTCCAGAGCATCCCATATCCCTGACCCTGGAGCATCCCGGATCCC
>NW_008798784.1:0-291 GCF_000699145.1 Aptenodytes forsteri | reverse complement strand
GTACACAGCGGTGGCTCAGGAGCTGAGCCACCCGCTCGCTCCATGGCTGTCCGTGCAGGAGGGGCAAGGCAGGCAGCTCGAACAATCCCTTGTCAGGCATCCCAAACTGGCCTTCACTGAGAGCTCTCTCTGCTCGTCAGCTGCAAATCTAATTAACTGCATGTAATGAGGATGTTAGATATTTAGGCACTAGAACTTGTGGCTTTGAGAAGGTAAAGAGTCCAAGTCTTTATAATGCTTCATTTATTAAAATGTATTTTCTTTACAGGTCTCATTTTTGCCTTCCCCCCC
>NW_008798783.1:0-291 GCF_000699145.1 Aptenodytes forsteri | reverse complement strand
AAGGTGTGAGCCCTTGAGCTCCTAAAGTGACTTAAATGAGACTATTAGCCACTGTAAAGGTGGGCACCTATCTGCATCATTAAATTCTGTAATCGTGGCCTTTTTTGATTTGAAAGTGGATGAGGGGAAAAGCAAAAGCAGGACTGGTCTCGCCTTCTGTGCCCTGTGTAGGGATAGAGCAGGCACGGCATTCAGTGCAGGGGTGGTCCAGCACAGTGCAGCTCTGGGTACCAAGACTGCCCTGGGGAGAGGAGAGGCTGTAGCTGAGCATCCTTCAGGAGCTGCTGCTTC
>NW_008798782.1:0-291 GCF_000699145.1 Aptenodytes forsteri | reverse complement strand
ACCTCAATGATTCTATGATTCTATGTATCATAGAGTATGATTCATGCTGAATGCTTACTTATGCTTGCTTCTGCTAAAAAAAGACTAAAATAAAGTCACAAAACCATATCCTATTTTTCCATAAAGTTGAGTGTTAATTTTAATTCTCCTTTTTTTATGAGTCTGGCATATATAACTCTAATAACAGAAGAATCTTCTTAGAAAGTGAAATTTCTTGAAAAGCACTTTAAAACCAAAGGTGTACACTTCTGATGACAAATGCAAGTTTTTCTTTTTTTAATTATATCAAAG
>NW_008798781.1:0-291 GCF_000699145.1 Aptenodytes forsteri | reverse complement strand
TCAGGGGCCCTGCAAGGCCACACAGCCGACCTCCATGGCGCTTCAATCAGGGCCGAGGGGCCCTGCAAGGGCAGAGGGCCAGGCCCCATGGCACTCAAGTGAAAGGAAGGAAGCCCTCAAAGACCAGCGGGCCAGACCCTATGGGACATGACTCGGGGCTCAGCATCCCTGCAAGGGCACAGGGCTAGGCACCAGAGTGCTCCAGTCCAGAGAAAAGAGGTCCTGCAAACCTGTAGTGCCAGGGCCCGTGGTGCCCAAATAAGGGCAAGCCCCCTGCAAGAGCACAGGGCC
>NW_008798780.1:0-290 GCF_000699145.1 Aptenodytes forsteri | reverse complement strand
TTTTCTGTAGTTGTCTATCCAACATAGGTAGCAAAGATCAGGAGACGAGTGCAACATATCTTACCTTGTAGCTATAGCAGAAGCCAGGGTGGTCACAAAAACCTTAGCTATCCGCAGACACTGTTACCCACAAAATGCTTCATGCATTCAGTGCTCAAGGAAGAAAAGGGATTTGAGATTGACATTTTAGACAGTCAGGAAAATATACTTGTGCTTTCCTGAAACACTTCATATGAGTAAAGCAGCCTACAGATCCATACCAGTCTTCATGTGAGTACTCAGCCTTAGCT
>NW_008798779.1:0-290 GCF_000699145.1 Aptenodytes forsteri | reverse complement strand
TAACTCTATCCCAGCCAAAACTGGGACAGCTAGTCTATGCTTTTGACTTTTTAACTTCTAGGAATTCATAAAGTGAGAGATTCAATACAGGTTTATGTCCAATTGAAAAGCATGTTTTGAAATCAGAAGTTTGTTATTGTTTATTTTGTTCCCCGGTAAATATAAAACATGATAGATGGAAAATTTTTGTCTCCATGCACACTGGAAAACATGGGAAGTGCAGAAAAGGCAGGCAAAGTCTGACTAATTATGTCATGAACAAATATTCTGGTAGTTCACTAGACGAAGAG
>NW_008798778.1:0-290 GCF_000699145.1 Aptenodytes forsteri | reverse complement strand
TTTTTTTTTTGCCTTAATGGATATCATGCAAGGATTCTTGTTAGGTTCACCTTCACACAGATGAAATACAATGATACGTTACTTATTTGGGGGGTTAGAGTCAATAACAAAGTTGCCTTTCACAATAAGAACTTACATTTAGGAATTAAATTTCTTTTATAACCTTCTGTATGTTCAGCCAGGATACATTCACTGATTTATTGATTTATTTAGTTTTACTTCAAACTGCCAAACAAGGAAAAGCCACTGGCTGAATATGGGAGAACCAGAACTTCTTTAATTATTATCAT
>NW_008798777.1:0-290 GCF_000699145.1 Aptenodytes forsteri | reverse complement strand
CTGACACGGGGCTCATTGCAGCTGTTGGCTATTGCGGTTTGCCTGCAGGGCCAGCATGGCAGGCATGGCAGGCACTGATCATAGCAGGACGTAATATGGGGCTGGCGGTGCACCTGGGAGAGAGGGCAGGGAATAGCAGAGCATGGGGTTGGGTGAGGAGCAGCCTGTCATCCCACAATCAGAGATTCAAAGTACCTGCTGTGCGAGGAGGTGGAGGCTATGCAGGGAGTCATATATAATTCATTATCTTTAGTTCCCAAGGTGTCGTGGATGGAGTGAGAGTGCACTTC
>NW_008798776.1:0-290 GCF_000699145.1 Aptenodytes forsteri | reverse complement strand
TTTTTTTTTAATTAGAAGTAGCAGGTCATCTTTCTGCCCAGCAATTTTTGATGACTGATCGACTGATGACTCTGGTGTCTTGTTATATTAAGAACATCTCTCCCTCTCCTAAAATGGAATTAGATAGTACTTACTCACTAAAACAACTAATACAGATTTTTCTCGGTCACGCCACTTGGTCAAGAATGAAGGAGAAACATAGTAAGGGAGGTAAATACTTACTAATCTGTATTCCTTTGAGCTTGATTCTGTTGGGTAAAGCCCAACATTCAAAACAAAATGGAACTCTT
>NW_008798775.1:0-290 GCF_000699145.1 Aptenodytes forsteri | reverse complement strand
TGAGGAGAGAAATAGCTGAGAGGGGCTGGGGGAGACAGGAGCAGAGGGGAGACGTCCCAGGACGTGCCACTGGCGGTGCTCTGGGCAGTGCTGGAGGGGGCTGTGGGGCAGGGGAGGTGCCAGGAAAAGCGCAGGGCAGCAGGGTCCATCCCCTTGGTGTCAGGCCCCTGGGATGTCCCTCCACCTAGCCCTGCCCACCTCCTGGCAAGGCACGGGCTGTGCTATGAACCCCTGGGGCAGAGAGGGGGCAGCTCCGGGTGGAGAGGAGGCACCGGAGTTGTTCTGTGGTC
>NW_008798774.1:0-290 GCF_000699145.1 Aptenodytes forsteri | reverse complement strand
CTATGGGGTGCCCGGACCCCTGGGTCCTTTCTATGGGGCTGGACGGCCACCCGGGTTCCCTATTTGGGGTCACCCGGCTGCCTGGGCCCCCTTTTTGGGGACACTTGGACACTGGGGTACCCCCTATGGGGTACCCGGACACCTGGGTAGGTTCTATGGGGCTGGCCGGACGCCCGGGTTCCCTATTTGGGGTCACCCGGATGCGTGGGTCCCCTATTTTGGGGGTCACCTGAACGCCTGGGTCCTCTCTACGGGGTCACGTGGACGCCTGGGTCCCTTCTATGGGGGGC
>NW_008798773.1:0-290 GCF_000699145.1 Aptenodytes forsteri | reverse complement strand
CATGCATGGTGGTCTGTAGGACCAGAGGGTCCACGGGAGGATGGCAAGGTCCATGCTTGGCAGTCAGTGGGACCAGAGGGACCACAGGAGGATGGCAAGGTCCATGCATGGCAGTTGATGGGATCAGAAGGACCGCAGGAGACCAGCAGGGTCCATGCATGGTGGTCTCCAGGACCAGAGGGACCACGGGACGCCGGCAGGCTCCATGCACGGTGGTCTGCATGACCGGCGGGACAATGGGACACTGTCAGGGTCCATGCACAGCAGTCAATGGGACTGGAGGGACCACA
>NW_008798772.1:0-290 GCF_000699145.1 Aptenodytes forsteri | reverse complement strand
ATTTTTAAGCAGGAAAAAAAATAAGTAAAATCCTTTAGTTTGTGTTATACAGGAGGCCAAGTACATAATTCTAATGGATGCTTCTGGATTTAAAGATTTATTAATTTTCATTCATGAAGTTGTGCCTTCATGGAAACAAGCATTCAAACAAATACAGCAGTTGAACTTTTGCTGTAAAGATCTACCTAAGAAAAAGGAACTAATCAAATACTTTCTACGTCCTTGTTTACACAGAAGTGGTAACTGAAAATGCAACACCAAGACTTTCACATGCCATCTCCTCTTGGTTT
>NW_008798771.1:0-290 GCF_000699145.1 Aptenodytes forsteri | reverse complement strand
CCGCCATAGCAGGAGCCTTCCCCAGGGAAGGCTCAAATGTATTTACGGAGCTGAAATTCTATTTATTCCATCGCTGACTGTAGAAACAGAGCTTATCTGATTGTTAAGAGAGATTATTTTGGATATATTACCTATTAACTTGCTATGGCTGGTAACCATTATAATGTCTGTTATTAACAACCACCAAATAATTCAATTGTTTTTTCCTTTTGTTAGAAAAAAAAGCTTATTTTCCATTGACGGTGTATAGGTTAATAACGACTTAGTTGTGTTTGCTGTTTCTTGGGGAA
>NW_008798770.1:0-290 GCF_000699145.1 Aptenodytes forsteri | reverse complement strand
ATTGCTGAGCAGTGCTTCCACAGAGTCAAAAACTTTTCATTACCTTTACTATGGAAGCACCTAGAATTACAACTAGAAGTCATACCTAGATCCATTTTAAGTGTGGCACTGTACTGCCTGAACACAGCTAACCCCAAAAAGGCAAGCCACCTGTGGGCTTTTCTCACTTCTCTGGGATCTGAAGCTGACGGAGCCATTTATCTTTCCTCAGAAGGAGTTTAAAGTATTCTTATTGTTATTACCATAATATAAGGCTCATTTTAAAGTAGGTTAATAAAATCTGTTCTACA
>NW_008798769.1:0-290 GCF_000699145.1 Aptenodytes forsteri | reverse complement strand
GGGGGGGGCCCCCCGCCCCCCCCGCCTGCGTTGTCAGCCTCTCGGGCAACCAAGCCGTGCGCCTGCCCCTTATGGAGTGCGTCCAGGTGGTGAGTAAGGGGGGGGACGGGACCCCCAGGAGCACCCCCCCGGGCTCCCTGCGGACGGGTGCGATGCAAACCCGGCCGGTGCGACGCAAAGCCGTGCGGCGCGATGCAAACACATCCAACGTAAAGCAAACCCAGCTGGTTCGATGCAAACCCATCCAGTGTGATGCAAAGTCACGCGGCCCGATGCAAACCCGGCCGGGC
>NW_008798768.1:0-290 GCF_000699145.1 Aptenodytes forsteri | reverse complement strand
CCCTCCTCTTTTTTATTTCCACATAAAATGTAGGTGATCAGCAATAGCTGCTGGTAAGCTTTAAAAAATAATTTTTCTATCAAGCATTGAAAAACATAGAAAATTCTTAAAGGAATATACTAATACAAACATTAGCTAATCAGTTGCCATGCAACAGTCCTGCTCAAAGCTTTGTAACACATATACTGCCGTTGGCTCAGGTTTTGAGGCCAGCTAGCTGACTAGAATGCCGTCGGTACACCCAAGAATACGTATCAACAGATTGCTTTAAAATCACGAGGGTCTGATAT
>NW_008798767.1:0-290 GCF_000699145.1 Aptenodytes forsteri | reverse complement strand
TGAAGGATTTGCTTTTGAGTAGCACGGTAAAAAAAGAAATGGTACTTTTAGCTTGAGTTCAAAAGTAATAGTAATAATAATAAAATCCTTCAAGGACAGTAAATTTTACAATAGAAGTCCTGCTAAGGAAACACACACTGTTACAGTGAGCTTAGGAGTGGTGTTTCAGCTGGGAAACTTCAAACAGCATAAGGAGAATGCTAGCAAAACCCTGTGGTGTTTGTCACTCCTTGAAAACCTGTGTACCTCTCCTTGCTTTGGGCAGTTCAACAGCTTTGAGCAGCTATGCA
>NW_008798766.1:0-290 GCF_000699145.1 Aptenodytes forsteri | reverse complement strand
AACTAAAAGCAAGGCGCTTGTGAGACTACATAGATTTTATATATTTTAAATAAATATATATATGGCTCAGGATAAAGTCACAGCTCTGCAGGGGACTATGCCTCAGTATATAATGGCTTGGTTCCCAGTCAGACTAAAGCTAGGTCAGTATTCAGGGAGAAGGCTGGAGAGAGCAAGAACTGCCTTCTTGCTGACCTTCACGAGTGGAGGAGTGACCCTGGGCTCCCCTCCCTTCCTCCTCCTGTGGCAAGCCACCCATCCTCAGCCTGCCACGCTGCTCGCGATGATAC
>NW_008798765.1:0-290 GCF_000699145.1 Aptenodytes forsteri | reverse complement strand
CTTTCAAGAAATCTCTGAAAGAATCATAACCCTTGTCTTCCATAGTACCTTTTGCTGGAGATTTCCTTTCCTTCTTTTATTGCAGAATTCTCAAGTATCTATTTCTCAATTCTCCAACAAGCAACACTATTAGTAAATATACGAGAAATGTGGTGTGGAAGACAGAAAATTTATTTTAGGTATTTGGGGGTTTATTTGTAATAAATATAGCATGTCTCCTGTGTTCCTCTGATTTTTTCACAAAAGACAAGTTTTCCTACCTTATATAGAATAGAATAGAATAGAATAGA
>NW_008798764.1:0-290 GCF_000699145.1 Aptenodytes forsteri | reverse complement strand
CAGTTTCTAAAGCACAGTACTGCAACAAAAATTTCTGCGGTACCACCAAACTGGGAGATACCTCATTTAGGATTTTGACCTATATTTGGGGTTGTCTGCAGACACACATCAACCTGTCAAGATCAATCTTTTGATGTGAACAAAAATCAACCCAAAAACAAAATAACCAAAACCTGTGCATATACAGACATACACAGATACTCTCAAACACGTTCAGTCAGTGTAATTACCCGTGAGAGCTATGACAGAATTGCCGCTATATCGAGTTGTGCATTTAAATAATCATATAT
>NW_008798763.1:0-290 GCF_000699145.1 Aptenodytes forsteri | reverse complement strand
TTGGGGGGGGTGGCTGGCAGGGGGGTGAAGAAAGGAAGATGACAGAGAACCATCTTTGCCTGCCCCTTCTCAGCCTGTTTTATGGGTTTATAGAAACGACATGGGGGACCAAATCCAAATTTAAAGGTTCCTAAACATCAGCATTTCTTTTCAGGCAATACAAACCCCTGAAAGACCTGGCCAGCCTGACAGAGTACCCAGGGGGTTTGCTCACACGGACGCTGCTCACTCAGCACCCGACGGCCCCGCGGGGACCAGTGCAGGGCTTCTGGGTGCCCCACGGAGGGAAA
>NW_008798762.1:0-290 GCF_000699145.1 Aptenodytes forsteri | reverse complement strand
TGTGCAGCTGCTTATGTTGTCACTGATGGTTGAGTAGTTGATATATATACATATACACACTTCAGAGTATATATAACCTGTGTAGTATAATATAGTATATGTTATAGTATAAGAATATTTAGTATAAATAATGAAATACTGTTTGTTAATTAATTAATTAATAGGCTGCAGGTGACTAAATAACTAATACATTAAGGGTGACGGTAATCCATTATCAAGAATGACCAATACCTTGTTCGTTGTTGATTATTAATGATGACTTGGTATTTATTAATGCTTTCTTGCTTGAT
>NW_008798761.1:0-290 GCF_000699145.1 Aptenodytes forsteri | reverse complement strand
GGATGGATGGATGGATGGATGGATACATTGGGGAGTAGGATGAACACGGATGGATAGATGGTTACATTGGGGATGGAACATGGATGGATAGATGGATATGTTGGGGAGGATAATGAGCAGATTTGGATGGGTGGATAGAGGGATGGGTGGATGGATAGATACGGTGAGGGAAGGATGACCACAAATTGATAGGTGTGTAGATGAATGAATGGGTGGATGAATGGATGGATACTTCAGAGGAAGATGAACATGGGTGGGTGAGTGGGTGGGTGGATGGACGGACGGACGGA
>NW_008798760.1:0-290 GCF_000699145.1 Aptenodytes forsteri | reverse complement strand
CCGGTGCCATGAAGAGTTTCTTCTCCGAGCTGCCCGAGCCCCTGGTCCCCTACACCATGCAGGCTGAGCTGGTGGAAGCCCACAGTGAGTACGCCCGGGGGGTTCCGATTCTCCTCCCGACCCAGCCCGGCCCGTCTCCTTATTAACTCCCATCGTACCAGCTCGTTTGCAGGCACGTCTCGTTAATTCATACCGCCAAAGCCCATTTACGGGCACGTCCCCTTATTAATTCGCGCCCTCCGAGCCTGTTTCTGGCCGGAGGTGCTCTGCCCCGGCATCGCCGCTCGGTG
>NW_008798759.1:0-290 GCF_000699145.1 Aptenodytes forsteri | reverse complement strand
CACAGTGGCTACCAAAAAGCTTTGCTCAGCGCTACCAGATGATTTCTAGTTAAATTCAGCGGCAGAAAGACAAACAGGGAGAGGCCACGGTCCTGAGTGCAACGGGAGCAGAGAACAAAACAAAAGATACCGGGGGCAATTCTGGAAGCAGCAACAGGCCACCTGGCAGACAAGCACCGCTACCTCCAGATCGGGGTCCCGCAGATCAGCCCGCCACCCAAACTGCTTCATGAGCGCTATGCCAAGGGCTCTTCCGATCTCCTGCAAGGGGAAAGAACAGTCACAGGCAG
>NW_008798758.1:0-290 GCF_000699145.1 Aptenodytes forsteri | reverse complement strand
CTCAGCCAGGCAGGCCGGCTCTGGGGCAGCACTGCGCACGCAGGGCCAAGACGCCACCAGCCCCATGCCGGCTCCCAGCTCCGCATCCATCCCTCACCTGCGCCCCTGGAGAGGGGACCGCGGCACCAGGAAAGCAGATGGCAGCGGAGAAGGCTGAGGGTTAAAGACCAATAATTCAGAAATATTTCCTGGCAGGAAGCTGGGACATCATCACCTTCTTCCTCCAGCCATGGCAAGCCCGGCTAGCCGTGCACCGGGACCGGCAGGAGAAGCTGGCATATCCCTGAACG
>NW_008798757.1:0-289 GCF_000699145.1 Aptenodytes forsteri | reverse complement strand
TCTGGTATTTCCTAATGTTAGTCTTATGTCTTTTGAAAATCAGGGATGGTCCTTTAACATAGGCTTTGGATGTAATTTTTCTCAATGCATGAAGACAGTCACATCTAAAGATTTTACAGTAACATCTGATACATTGACAATTCTGGCAGTTTTCTCAAGTTTACAGTACAGGAAAATTCTACTTCATTAGTAATAGCAGCAAAGTGGAAGGATTTTCTATCCAGGATGTCTAATTGTACTTTCAAGGTGCTTCCTATGGCCCCTGTCTCTACAGGACAATGTGCCAGCC
>NW_008798756.1:0-289 GCF_000699145.1 Aptenodytes forsteri | reverse complement strand
CTGCCACTTGCCCACCTTCTGCTGGGGACGCAGCCAGACAGATGAAGCCTCATGCTCCTACCAAGCCTGAAAGAAAGTTAATACACTTGGAAGTTCCACCAGTCAACACCGAGCCAGAACGACGACATCTGAGCTACGATGAAATGGAAGAGATTGGAAAACTCGTAAGAGAGAGGAGACGGTGGGAGAAGGTACGGCGTATGTGGCACGATAACAAGCGCACCTGCGTGCCTTGGCGAATGTGGGGTGGTTTAGAGGACAGTGCAGCAGTAAAGGAAAGGGCAAGGGG
>NW_008798755.1:0-289 GCF_000699145.1 Aptenodytes forsteri | reverse complement strand
ACCCTTAAGAACTGCAGAACTGCAAGAAAAATAAATAGAACAAGTTAGGTGAATAAAATTGAGAGGCAAGTATAAGGAGCAATAATTCAATTAAAACATTAACACAACTCATTTCTTGAAATCAGTATGACTGATTTTCTTTTTCCCTTTCTTCCTTCTAATCACACTAGACTTGACTATTAGATGAAAACTGATCTCATTTTCTATGACTTCTTTGAAGTGGGAAGATGTCAAGAAGCTTAGGTCATTATTATCAGCTTTTCTCTAATAAAAACATTTAAATTTACAA
>NW_008798754.1:0-289 GCF_000699145.1 Aptenodytes forsteri | reverse complement strand
CGCTGCGGGAAGGAAGGGCACTGGTCTAAAGAGTGCCCGGTAGATCGCCCGGGGCAAGTGGCGGACTTTGCCGAGGCCTATAACGAGCAGTACGGAGCCGTGCGCACTCCCTACACCGCGGGCTATGGGGAGACCGTGTATTACGATGAGGCGTACGGCGGGATGGCCGACTACTACAAGCGCTACCGCGTCCGCTCCTACGCCACGGCCTCTGCGTACGACGCCTACGCGGAGCAGACCATGGCCCAGTACTCCCAGTACGCCCAGTACTCCCAGGTCCAGTCCTCAG
>NW_008798753.1:0-289 GCF_000699145.1 Aptenodytes forsteri | reverse complement strand
GAGCGTGTGACACCGACGGTGAGTGTGTGACAGCGAGTGTGTGACGGTGACACCGACACCGCGCGTGCGATGGTGAGCGCGGGACACACCGGCGCCAGGCGGGTGACACCGACGGCGGGCGGGTGACACCGGGGGTGACACCGGCCCCGGGTGGGTGACACCGACGCTGTGCGCGCGACGGTGAGTGTGTGACACCGAGCGTGTGACGCTGACAGCAGGGGTGTGACACCGGGTGTGCGACAGCGGCGACAAGCGTGTGGCACCGCGTGTGACACCGACCCCGGGTGTG
>NW_008798752.1:0-289 GCF_000699145.1 Aptenodytes forsteri | reverse complement strand
TACGGACACACACAGCCCTTGCACGCTGGCACTCGCTCGTGCACACCCAGCCATTTGCACGCTGGTCCCTGCTCGTGCACGCACACGGCCCTTGTGCACTGGTGCTCGCTCGTGCACGCACCCGGCCCTTGCACGCCGGTCCTTGCTTACACACACACACAGCTCTTTGCACGCTGGTGCTCGCTCGTGCACACGCACAGCCCTCACATGCCGGTCCTCACTTATGCACACACACAGCCTTTGCACACTGGTCCTTGCTTGTGCACACGCACAGCCCTCGCACGCCGGT
>NW_008798751.1:0-289 GCF_000699145.1 Aptenodytes forsteri | reverse complement strand
GTGCTTGTGTTTTTGTGTGTGCGCCTCTGCTCTATCTCACCGATAATCCCATAATGTTCCCGTTATACCTGGTTCTTATTTGCAGCTGAAATTCAGCCTCCTTTGGGGGACCCCTGCATCTTGGGCTTTAACCTCTGGGCTGTGTGGTCCAACTGAAGGAGAAAGGGTCGGGGAGGAGGACACATGCCCAGATCCATTCCTTGCCCCTCTGGCTTGCCTTGTGTTGGCTGTCCAGGTCCAATAAATACATCTAGTGTCTGTACGGTTGATACCTTCTACCTTCTGGCTT
>NW_008798750.1:0-289 GCF_000699145.1 Aptenodytes forsteri | reverse complement strand
AGTCTCAGGTTCCCTTGTTTTCACCATGGTTTATCTGGTTATTCTGCCCATGGTTTTGGAGAGGTGATGGGCATGAAGGACTTCAGGACCGCTTGTGCAGTGGTTCCTTGCTGCTGCTCTTTGCTTTATGGTTTTCTCTGCCGCACATTGCTTCTGCAGGAATTCCTGCTGGCCTGTCTCTTAGAGTAACTGCTCCGGGATGTGCCCCTCAGAGGTCAGAGCTCAAAGTAAGATGAAAAACATAAATATGTTGAATCTCATGAACTGTATGAGATTCAACAAGGCCAAG
>NW_008798749.1:0-289 GCF_000699145.1 Aptenodytes forsteri | reverse complement strand
GGGCTGTCCTTGCAGCCGCCGGTCCCTCCCAGAAGACCCCCCGTTCCAGCCCCAGCCTCAGGGTTTCCGCAGCTCGTCTCCACTTCATCGTGGCTCCAACAGCGCTCCTGCAAGGGCTCCCCAGGGCCTTACCACTGGTGGTGAGCTCCTTGAGGGTTGGAAGCTTCTCGGGCCCCAAGGGGCTAAACAGCAGGTACTTGATCATCTCTGCCCCCCTGCGCTGCAGCAGCTGGGGAAGAGGTGCTGGTCCTGCTACAAAACCCCTCTGCTCCTCTCCTCCTCCTCCTCC
>NW_008798748.1:0-289 GCF_000699145.1 Aptenodytes forsteri | reverse complement strand
ATGTGCCGGCGTGTCAGGGTGTGCCTCGGTGTGGCGTGGCGTGTCTTGGCGTGTCAGGATGTGCCTTGGCATGTGCTGGCGTGTCATGGCATGCCTCGGCGTGTGCCAGTGTGTCACGGCATGACTTGGCGTGTCATGGCGTGCTTTGGTGGGTGCTGGTGTGCCTCGGCGTGTCGTGGCGCGTCATGGCGTGCCTCGGCGTGTGCCGGCGTGTCATGACATGCCTTGGCAGGTGCCGGCATGCCTTGGCGTGTCATGGCATGTCATGGCGTGCCTCGGTGTGCCTCAG
>NW_008798747.1:0-289 GCF_000699145.1 Aptenodytes forsteri | reverse complement strand
CTGTTTAATATTTATCAATGCTTGCTTTACTGATTATCGGTATTCATTGTCTAGACACGTGCTCTGAATCTATGGGCATATGATAAATAAATTAATAAAAAAGTAATAAACCGACCATTAATTATTGATAATTGGATTTCTTATTAATTATTCATTCCTATTGATCGACGCTGTTTATTTATGGTCTGTCGGTGTACGATAAAGAAATGAATAAAAAATTATTGAATCGATCAACAGATTTTAGTACTCGAATTAGTATCAGTTAATCATAGAATCATAGAATCATTGA
>NW_008798746.1:0-289 GCF_000699145.1 Aptenodytes forsteri | reverse complement strand
TCCAAAGACAAAGGCCTCATAAAAGAAATATTTTTTCCTAATTAAAAATATTCCTGTGATATTTATTTACCTCAAACAGTGGGTGGCTAAGACAACAACTACTAAGTAAAACAAGTTCTGTAGTCACAGCACATTATGTAATCATATTGCCACTCAGTGGAATGGGACTTATTTATCATGTTTTATGATAAAACCTTTTTATTGCCCTTCCAGAGTCCCAAATCTGAGATGATGGCTTTTCTAATCTTAATCATTTTTTGGTCCTTGTCCTGGTTTCGGCTGGGATAGA
>NW_008798745.1:0-289 GCF_000699145.1 Aptenodytes forsteri | reverse complement strand
TTAGATCTTCAAATGCCTTTTGGGTTTCCAGACTCAGGAAACCCTTTTGATTTCAGTGCTGTCCTCTACATCCAAGACATAGTTATTTTTGCTCTTTATGTCTGTTTGTTTTTCCTGTTAATAGTGGTTTGGAAGCCTAGGTTTTAACGTGGTAGCCTTGCTTATAAGCCTGTAGTGGAACATAGATTATAAATATTCATTCCATAATTTGGCCATAGCCACAGTCCAAACTACAGCAGCAGAGGCAAGTAAGCCCGACTGTTGGACATGCACTAAAAGCCCATCCTCT
>NW_008798744.1:0-289 GCF_000699145.1 Aptenodytes forsteri | reverse complement strand
CCAGGAAAAGTGGCTCTGCCCTGCCTGACCTGGTTCCCCGTTGTCCCTGGGGAAGGGCAGCAGCCAAACCCACCGCTCCCACCTCTCTTCCCGCAGTGGTTCGGTGCCCCAAGCCCACGGTCGAGAGGGGAAGGATGACTCCGCAGAGGTTCACCTTTCCCTACGGGGCAGCCGTGCGGTTCTCCTGTGACGAAGGCTTCGTGCTGCACGGCGATGCTGAGAGCTGGTGCCTGGCCGACGGCACCTGGCACCCTCCCCTGCCCACCTGCCGGCCAGGTGGGTACCAGGC
>NW_008798743.1:0-289 GCF_000699145.1 Aptenodytes forsteri | reverse complement strand
TGGGGCAGGTGTCCCTGTGCCCTGGGTGGTAAAATGGCTGATGTCCCTTGTCCCCCAGAAGGGACACTGCCAGATGTCCCTTTGCTCCTTGAAGGATGAGGGCATGTCCCTTGTCCCCTTGGGAGGGATGAGGGCAGATGTCCCCTGCGCCCTGGGTGGGACAGAGGCCAATGTCCCCTGTGCCCCAGGAGGGATGAGGCCAGGCCCAGGGCTCCCACCCCCCCGGTGTCCCACAGGGATGGGGGGTGACACCGGGCCCCTTAGCAGAGGGGGTCTGACTGGGGGACCA
>NW_008798742.1:0-289 GCF_000699145.1 Aptenodytes forsteri | reverse complement strand
CTACACCTACAGGGAGCCATCCCCGGTGGCATGAGTGCTTCCTCCTGGGATGTCCTGTCCTGCTCCTGGGATGTCCTGCCCTGCCCTGAGCTGGGCCAGGCGGGGCTGTGACCAGCTCCCCCAGGAACAGAGCCAGCCCCAGCCACCCACGAGCTCTGTATGGGTCCCCCTCAACACAACTCATGACGTGGACAGGAGCACATCAAGATGCAAATGCCAACACCGTTCTTCAGAGGACGGTGAGAAACTGCCCCCACTCACAGCCCCAACTCTGTTGGCTGCTGGATGG
>NW_008798741.1:0-289 GCF_000699145.1 Aptenodytes forsteri | reverse complement strand
TTTTTAAGACAAAGAGGAATTCAAACAGGTACCATTCCCACCCAAAGCAACGTAGCCAGCACAGCAAGCAAATGATGTAACTGGCTATTCCTGGAGACGATTTAGAAGGACCTCAGAATTAGATAGCTCGCTTTGACTTCATCTGTTGCGCTTCTTGAGTTCCAAGACAGTTATCTTCAACTATTTTACAGAGTCTACTGATTTACCATCAATATGTCTTTGCTACTATGATTTAAAAACAGGTAAGTAATACCTTAGCTAAATGAGCAATAATAAGAGCATTCTTCTT
>NW_008798740.1:0-288 GCF_000699145.1 Aptenodytes forsteri | reverse complement strand
AAGATGTGTGTACAGTACCTCGGAAAGGAACATTCACAAATCTTCAAAATAATACAGTTTAATACTGTTAATTTTATTGGGAAGTGGAAATAAAATAACTTGGTAGTATTAATATTTCAGTAATGCATTATTTAAAAGAATGAATTAAAGTATTTTGAATTATATTTGGCAATTCAAAATAGTGTTCAAGAAACAAGTTTCAGACTAACTGGGAGACAGGAAAACTGTTAAGCAAATATGAAAAGAACTTTTAAAGTGGGCTAAGTATATACAGATGTATATATATAT
>NW_008798739.1:0-288 GCF_000699145.1 Aptenodytes forsteri | reverse complement strand
ATACTATATCCTGTGTATTCATGCATAATATGCTATGTAAGCAGACCAGAATAGTACCTAGATATGAACAATCCAAACTTTAAGTGTTACACCTGTTAACAAATATAAAAAAGACTCTGTTCAACTGATTGATTGTTTCAAAATAGTCATACTACTATGTTGTCCTAAACTGTAAGAATTTATCACAAGTATCTCAGCCCCTCAGCCCCTCAGTGTTCCTCCAAATAACTTTCCATTTTCCATTGACATGACAAACTGTCAAATCCCCAATATTTAAATTGGTTTAGA
>NW_008798738.1:0-288 GCF_000699145.1 Aptenodytes forsteri | reverse complement strand
CCTTCTGTGGGAAATGGAGCCTAGATGACAGAGGGAGCCTAGGTGAGATTAATATTCCACATGAAAACTGCAACCCTTCATTTCCAGTGTCTGTGTAGTTCAAGTTACACTAAGTGTAAGTGTGAAAAGAATTCATTTTTTTGGGATAGCATAGCCAATATAACTGTGTCTGCCACAGTGATTTTTGTAAAAGCTCCCAGGCTCTAGGGTAGTTGTTTAACAGACCCAGAAAAATACCTTCTTCCTTAGGCAGACAACTGGGAATGAACCTGCTTTCCTTCTTGTGCA
>NW_008798737.1:0-288 GCF_000699145.1 Aptenodytes forsteri | reverse complement strand
CTCCTACCTCTAACTCCTTGACAGCACTTCCAGTGTTGTCGAGATCAGGAGCGCTGCGAAGCAAACAGAGAGAGTTAGTCCCACCCCAGCCAAAAAGCAACGGAGCTACATTCGTTTTGAGAGTTTCAACAGCAATCAAACATCATTCCCATTGCACAGAGAAAATGCTTAGCAGGCAGGTGAATTCCTAATTTATTGTTCTTAAAAAACATCCAGTATTCCACAAGGACTGTTTCTTGTGAACTTTCTGCCCATTTGGATTTTGTGTGTCTGAGGATACAATGGATG
>NW_008798736.1:0-288 GCF_000699145.1 Aptenodytes forsteri | reverse complement strand
GCTACTGAGATTTGTACTTCAGTCTTCTAGGAAGCATACAATAAGCCACAAATTATATTTGCGTTAAAGAAAACAACTGATTAAATTTCTTGAGCTATCCAAAGGAACAATTCCTGTAGAGTCATAACAGAAAGCGCATGGCTATAGGGTAAAAGGAAGTAGCAAAGTGAGAAAAAGCAGGAGCTTGTCCGGAGAAAGTAGATTGTGTTTACTGAGAAGGACTACCAGCCTGTGAACTCATATTAAATCTAATTTGAAACATCTGAACACAAAAAGAAATGACAGAGG
>NW_008798735.1:0-288 GCF_000699145.1 Aptenodytes forsteri | reverse complement strand
AAACCTTGCCATGCAAACCCAATACAGGTCATTATAAGAGCTTCTGTTTGATCAAAAACGTTATCCCTCAACATTTATGAGGTCTTGAAAAGGTCAGGTCTGTGCTTTAGAAACAGCTTGGTGAGTTCTTTTCAGATTATCTGAACAGAAATGAGAGAACAACTAACTACCAATATTTTAAGAGCATTCTTCTCCTAGCTCAGGTCTTTCATGAGAAAACTAGAAGCAAAACTTGAGATAGCCCTAGACATGACTTGACGATTTAGTGGTGGACTTGGCAGGGGTTGG
>NW_008798734.1:0-288 GCF_000699145.1 Aptenodytes forsteri | reverse complement strand
AAAAAAAAAATGGTAAGCTTGTTATGAAATACCATTGAGCTCTCACACTTGAAAAGGTAACATTAAACTAGTTTCCAATGTATTACATTAAACTGCAGTTTCACATGTTTTGGGTCTTTTATATAGACTGCCTTTTCTCCAACTTAAAAACAAGATACTTTGGGAGCCTCTACCTCTGCATTTCAGTTCAGATCTGGAACACACATTTGAAGGAAACTATCCTATCACCTCCACCTCCCATGAGCTGGTTAGCATTGTAGAGCAGTCCCCTTTCTCCTGAAACAGTCA
>NW_008798733.1:0-288 GCF_000699145.1 Aptenodytes forsteri | reverse complement strand
TGCAGGTACCTTCCTTTCTCCCAGAACTCTGAGCCCCATAAGCAGAAGGGACCTCACACAGTCCTCCTAGATGGGATAAGCAGCTGTTTAGTAGATTCACTGCAGTGAGGCACTCTACTGGGCAGGGAGAGCATCAAAGAAAAGAGCAGCAGATGCTGGCAAGAAAAGGGAAATATGCTAGGTTACAAAATACTGGGGAAAGGATGAAGATCTGCATTTCCCCCAAGTCTCCAAGGGAGAAGAAACCTGCATGGGTAAGATATAGTCCAACAGACTGAATGTGAAAAG
>NW_008798732.1:0-288 GCF_000699145.1 Aptenodytes forsteri | reverse complement strand
GGGAAAATACCTCCTGAAAACTACAATATATTGCACATTCTAAAATACAAAAATAATATAATTACTTTTTTTTTTTAATTTTATAGTGGATAAATTTGAAAATGTAATGGCATGACTAAGGAACTTGCCTAAATTGTAACATTAAAAAAAAAAATCGTAACAATGCCACTGTTATATCCCAAAAGTGAAAATTTGAACTTTTTTTTATATGTAATCTCTCAGGCACAGTTTCCCCCTAATTTCATTGAAATAATTTAAAACATCAACAATGACTTCCACACTGCTGCA
>NW_008798731.1:0-288 GCF_000699145.1 Aptenodytes forsteri | reverse complement strand
TGATTCATAAGTATACCAAATATTTAGAAAATTTATCACCTTTTTTTTACTAACATATAAGGAAAAAAAAAAGAGGAACTAAATTTGTTACGTGTTTGTTTGTTTGTTTGTTTTTCCTTGGAAAGTATAACTTTTCTCAAGTGTTGCTGGGGTAGTAGTTTTTTCTAAAGTATTCTTTGGGATATAAACAGTCACTAATTCATTCAGACTTTTTCTATAGCAGGGAAATTCTGAACAACATGGTGTAAGATACTAAACTCAGCTATTTAAAAATGAAGTAATCATAAA
>NW_008798730.1:0-288 GCF_000699145.1 Aptenodytes forsteri | reverse complement strand
AAGACTCCCAGTGAAATACAGCAGTCCTTCCACTTCTTTTTCAATACCTGCCTGTAAGAACTGGAGAGGAAACTGCTGCTGTGTCAGCAGCAAGATGGGAGCAGCATATGAGGATAAGGGTAGGATCCTGGAGAAGACAGCATGATTTCTCTCACTTGCAGTGCCAGCAGCTGCTGCTGAGAAGTGTTCACCGAGTTGTGAGCATGGTTCAGACAGAAAATTCTTGTTTTCCCAAAGCCCAAGGCAAATGGACAACTTGTGCTAGATCCTGTGGTGGCCTTCCACAAG
>NW_008798729.1:0-288 GCF_000699145.1 Aptenodytes forsteri | reverse complement strand
GTAGTTCCCACCCTCCGACTCATCGTTTATTCTTTCTTTGTCTGTAAAATCCTGTGCAACTCATTGGCCAAAATATCCACTATAACCTGTAAGCCATCACCAAAACCTTATTATAACAACAATTATTCTGTAGCAGACATGAACGACAAATATGAGAGAGTAATCCTCATACATACAAATGCACACAAGATACATAGTGATCAAATTCAAAGGTGGTGCATCCACGAGTAAGTCCAAACACTTGAAAATTTCTTGGTTTATGGACCCTGCAGTGGAGGTGCCTCTCTT
>NW_008798728.1:0-288 GCF_000699145.1 Aptenodytes forsteri | reverse complement strand
CTACCTCAGTGCTGGAACTCACAAAATCCCCCTTTCATGCTGTCCCACCACAAAACATGACCTGACATTGAAGGAGTATCCCCATCATGTTGCCTGATGCAGAGCTGCAACAGGTACATTTGTAACACGCAATGTGATCATGGCTATACACCTCTTCAACCAAAGAACGGCACTTCTGTCAGGCATTCATAACTTACAGAAACCAAATGATTTCCATTATAGCTAAAATACATAGTGCATATCTTCTTGCCCATCAGCAAGGGGTCCATATTGGGACCGCTACTGTTT
>NW_008798727.1:0-288 GCF_000699145.1 Aptenodytes forsteri | reverse complement strand
AGATGACGTTATTGTAGAAGTAAACTAAGTTCTCATACACATCATCATTATTATTTCTAATGAATCTCTCTTGGTGGCCAAATGCTCAAACTGTTGATCGCCCTACAAGCGTCTCACTGAAGTGGGAGATCACAGGAGAATGCAGTGCTCCTGCTAGCCATCAAATTTGTCGTGAACTTGCTATGTAGTATCGCCAATAAAACAGTACAGACAAAACAGACATTTTAAGTTGCTACTGTTTCTTTTACATTGTGTAATCTGTTAAGTAATTCCTGTAATTTTTGAAAT
>NW_008798726.1:0-287 GCF_000699145.1 Aptenodytes forsteri | reverse complement strand
GTCATAGAATTGCACAGGTCACTGAATTCAGGTCATAGATTCATTTCACAGGAAGTTTAATAGTGTTTTAGAAACACACTGGTGTTTGCCTTGTAAGGATATTTGAATATTCTCAACTCTTTTGCCCATATCACAGCAACTTATGAAATGTTGGTGTAAGGTTTCAGGTGAAGCGACATAGCAGACAGTTAGTGTGAATTACTCTTGAAGTTCAAGGTAAAAGCAGTCTTTTTAATTCCTGAAAAAAGTTTGGAAAGTGACTTCTCAGAATTTTTCTTGTTTTAGGT
>NW_008798725.1:0-287 GCF_000699145.1 Aptenodytes forsteri | reverse complement strand
AAGCTCCAGGACGTCCTCAGCAAGCTGCGCTGGGAGACCAGTGGCGAGCAGGCTGCTCGCATCCTTGTCCTCCAAGACAAACTGCTGCTGCAGAGGAGACTCTTCCTAAAGTACATCTTGGAGCAGTTGGAGGGTGAGCAGCCTGCTTCCTGCAAGGAAGCCAGGGCCAAGGCTACGGCCTGGCACCGCCTGCAGACCCTCCAGGGCACCGGGACCATCGGGCCCTGCTCTTCAGAGAGCCTCATGGCATCTTCCTCCCACAATGGAGAAGGGCAGCCAAAAACCTG
>NW_008798724.1:0-287 GCF_000699145.1 Aptenodytes forsteri | reverse complement strand
TGCATGTGATGTCATAGGTGGCTGAGTAGTTGATAGGTCAGGAGCAGGACCTGGCTTTTACAGCTTTCTGATGTCACTGGTAGCTGAGTAACTGATTGGGTATGGAGGGAAACCTGGCTTATCAGCAACTTGACATGTCATTGGTTGCACTGTAGATTTTAGGGCAGGAGCATGTGCCTGGCTTCTGCAGGTGCTTGTGATGCCACTGGTAGCTTTGTAGGTGATAGGTCCTGCAGGTGCATGTGATATCACTGACAACTGATTAGGTGCTGGGGTGGAAGCAGGCC
>NW_008798723.1:0-287 GCF_000699145.1 Aptenodytes forsteri | reverse complement strand
GCACTGGGAGCGCTGGGAGCGCTGGGAGCGTCAGCGTGGGTTGAACCGGGAGTCGCTGGGGGTTACTGGGAAGTACCGGGCCTTGGGGGAGGAACTGGGAGTTACTGGGAGCCCCTGGGGCCGTGGGGAGGGGGAAATGGGGAGCCACTGGGAGTTACTGGGAGCCACTGGGGGCTACTGGGACCTTGAGGTGGGGACTGGGAGTCACTGGGGGCTACTGGGAGATACGGGGAGCCACTGGGAGCGTCTGTGTGCCTTGAACTGGGAGTCGCTGGGAATGTGAGGGG
>NW_008798722.1:0-287 GCF_000699145.1 Aptenodytes forsteri | reverse complement strand
GATGAGCTGAAGCCTGCAGACAGGGCATCAGAGGGCTGAACACAGAAGTGGGGTAGGGCTCCGGGTGGGTTTTGCTTGAGCTGTTTTTTACTTCCACAAAGTCACTTTGCTGCACACGCTTTTTCTTTCTAGATCTGCGTTTGGAAGAGCCAAGTGTCCCCGCAGCCACAGCAGACAGCGAGCGTGAGGCAGAAGCCTTGCCGCATGCACCCCCCTCTCTGCTCGCTGTCCTCAAAGAAGCTGGGGGAGAGACGGTGGTGGGGTCTGAAACGGGAGAGGTATGTCAG
>NW_008798721.1:0-287 GCF_000699145.1 Aptenodytes forsteri | reverse complement strand
GCAGCCAACAGGAAAAACCTTAGCAGATCTGAAACAAAGGTCAGTCATAGGAGATGAAGTGGAAACAAGGGAATTCGGAAAGACTCAGAGCCACCACGCCTCCAAAACTCGTGCACTCAGGTAACTCTTTGGCACTGCGCTGGAAACAGCAAACCCTACGCAGCTCTGCACACAGATTTGCTCCTCTCTTCTTCCTCTGAGGGGAGTTTTGGGGCTCAACAATTGTTTTGCGGTGAAACCAAGGAAGCGCTATAGCAGGTGCTGTTCCTTGTCTCAAACTCCCCCAA
>NW_008798720.1:0-287 GCF_000699145.1 Aptenodytes forsteri | reverse complement strand
TGTTGGGTGACCTGGGCTTTCTGTGGAGAGACTCAATAGCCATTTAGTCCAAGAAAATTCAACAAACTAATGGTCCATATCATGCACAGCTCCTTTGTTTCCGTGGCTATGAGTAGATCATCTACATATTGCAACACCACCCCAGCCCTGGGTGGACGCTCCCATTGTTCCAATTCTTTAGCTAACTGATTTCCGAAAAGAGTGGGACTATTCTTGAATCCTTGGGGCAGCACTGTCCAAGTAAGCTGTGTCTTTCTCCCAGAATCCGGATTCTCCCATTCAAAAGC
>NW_008798719.1:0-287 GCF_000699145.1 Aptenodytes forsteri | reverse complement strand
TTCTCCGATACCACCTCTCCATTCCCAGCATCCTCATCTTTTATGTTCTGCCAGCTTGCTTCCAGTCATGAGCAAGTAAGAGCAGAAGGAAGATGGTGTCTTACTCAAGGTCCTGGAGGTGGCTGGGAGGCTTCCTGGGCAATCGGAAGGCACAAGCAGCCACGCTGTCCTGGGGGGAAGGAGGAGTAGTTGGCCTAAAGAAAGGCCAACAAGTGCTCTCAGGGGTTCCTGTGTTGTTTCAGGAGCTGGTGTTATTCGTGAACAATCGTGGCACTCAATCCTAAGCA
>NW_008798718.1:0-287 GCF_000699145.1 Aptenodytes forsteri | reverse complement strand
TACTTGCTGAGAGTAGAGGAATGATGACATTCAGGGATCTGGGGCTCCTTTCTAGTTTAGGTAACACAGTGTGCCATAGTTTTTTCAGAGTTTTTGCTTTGTCCTCTCTGATTCTCTATCACACATCTCTCCTGGTTCTGTACCTGTATTTGCTGTAAATCCTACTCCCAACCCCACTCCCAGCCAGGAGGAGGCTGTGTCTACTCCTAATTACCACTGCTCGCAAAAACCACTGCTTCCTGCTTCCCTTCCATATTGCTCATGCACCAGCAGGTGCTCAGTGAGAG
>NW_008798717.1:0-287 GCF_000699145.1 Aptenodytes forsteri | reverse complement strand
GGATGCCATCCAGAGGGACCTGGACAGGTCAGAAGAACGGGCCAAGAGGAAACGCATGAAATTCAAGAATGACAAATACAAAGTCCCACCCCTAGGAAGGAAGAAGACCTTGCAGCAATATGAGCCGGGGACTGGCGGGCTGAGGAGCAGCTCTGCAGGAAAAACCCTGGGAGATTTTCGAGATCTGACAGGATAAAGCTCTGAGCCACCTGGTATGACCTCGTAGCCGATTCTCCTCTGACCTCATAGCGGATTCTGCTTCAAGCAGGAGGGTGGACTAGAGACCT
>NW_008798716.1:0-287 GCF_000699145.1 Aptenodytes forsteri | reverse complement strand
TGGATCCATGTCCCCAAGGGTTCCCAGTGACCCTGAGGGACACGGGGACACCTCAGCATCGTGTCCCCAAGGGTTCCCCAATGTCCCCTGAGCGCTACCTAGGGGGAGGGAGGACGGGGACGGGGACGGGAGGACCCACCTGGCGTGTCACCGGAGGCCGAGGGTCCCGTGACAATGGCAGGGCTGGCCCGCGCTACCTGACGGACAGCTAGGACGAAGAGAGACACGGGGTGTCAGGGCCACCGTGGGGGGGACACGCTCGTCCCCGCGGGGGGGTATTGGGGGGA
>NW_008798715.1:0-287 GCF_000699145.1 Aptenodytes forsteri | reverse complement strand
TGAAGGACAAGAAGGTCATCAGGAGTAGTTGGTATGGATCCATCAATGGGAAGTCACATTTGACCAACCTACTGATCACCTTCTACGATGAAATGATTGGCTTGGTAGATGAGGGCGGAGCAGTGGATATTGTGTACTTTGACTTCAGAAAGGCTTTTGACACTGTGTCCTATAGGATTCTCATAGAGAAGTTGATGAGGTATGTGCTGGATGGGCAGACAGTGAGATGGATGGAAAACCAGCTGAAAGAGAAAGGGTGGTTGGTGATCAGTGGCACAAAGTCTAGT
>NW_008798714.1:0-287 GCF_000699145.1 Aptenodytes forsteri | reverse complement strand
AGCTTTTATTTCTAGTGGGTGGCAGTTTTCTAGGTAACGTTTTGATCTGATATCCTACTGTTGTCACAGAGGCACTAGTAATTATTTCCTGTTTAATTAGGTAGGGCTTCTCCAGCTTGACTTAGCGGTTGGTGGATTTTTTTAAACGCCTCCCCAGATGTGGCAGTCCAGATCTCTGGAAGAGTATTGTTCTTTTAGCTACTGGCAGAATGAGGATCTCTATATGGTTTTCCAGAGCAGACGTTGTATAAAAGCTGCACACATTTAGTAAAGTGGCTGCATGTAGA
>NW_008798713.1:0-287 GCF_000699145.1 Aptenodytes forsteri | reverse complement strand
AGCATGAGTTTCTTTTGAAAAGCAGTTCCTTCTCACTCACTGTTAAAACGTCACCTTCACCTTGAAGGGACACATTAAGTGTGGGGGTTTTTTGGAAATATCTGCTAGGTAGCAAACTACTCACAGCCACCTGTCACCGCTGAAAAGGTCAGCAAATTTGGAACACTTGCCTTTTTGTAAAAGAAAAATGCATAAAGTTTGACAACTCTTTCAAGCACTTTGCCACAAGATAACCAGCGAACCTCTGCGCGGTGCAAGAGATTTTCATGGTCACTCCCCATCTCATT
>NW_008798712.1:0-287 GCF_000699145.1 Aptenodytes forsteri | reverse complement strand
CTTGGCAGGGGAGTCTTCAGAAATGGCTGTGGTGAGGGGTAGCTCTCCCTCCACAGCACTGCACCCGCCTCATCTCTCGTCCTCCACACTAGGAGCTCTATGTGCCCTGTTATGCAGTTATAAGAGAAATACCACTAAGAAAGGATTGTCATGATCTTAAGTTTGGTGTGGAGAAGATGAGCCTCTGGCAACAAAGACTGCTGGGATTTGACCCGCTGAATGTCCCTTGGGTAGTGGGGAAGGACACAGAACCAGTGATCTGCAACAACCTGTAGAATGACCCGCAG
>NW_008798711.1:0-287 GCF_000699145.1 Aptenodytes forsteri | reverse complement strand
GGGGTGCTTTGCTCTCTTTGGCCTCAGGACTTGCAGCTCAAGCTTGCCTTGGTGCAGAGCATCACTGAGGTCAGCAGCGCCATCCGGGCTGTGGGCGACTGCGGCAGCTTTGAGCTCTCCTTGAAGCAGGAGGCGACGCGGACCCTGCTGGTGAGTGCCTGTAGCCGGGGCAGTCACACGGGGGAGTTTTGGGCTGTGCCATGAGGCTGCTTTCCCCAGAGGCACAATGGTCTCTCGGCTTCATGCGAGCTCCTGGAGCTGTGTCCCGAGCTGGTGGGGCCCTTGGG
>NW_008798710.1:0-287 GCF_000699145.1 Aptenodytes forsteri | reverse complement strand
TATCCCTGCCGAAACCAGGACATCCTGGAAAATATCAGAATACATAAAAGTAGGTATCCTATTTTGTTATTCCTTTAATCTCCATTAGATGCAGTATGAGCAGAAATTATACTAAATATTTCCCAGGTTTTGATTTGATCTTTGTTCTTGTAAGTAGTCCAAAGGGTAAAGTATCTTCCATTTGCTTTGTTTTTTAATGAAGTAGTTCCACTAAAGCAAATTAAACACCAAGGGTGAATTTTTGTTTGCCAAGGCACCATAGTTGTAAAATAACTCCAGGATACTTT
>NW_008798709.1:0-286 GCF_000699145.1 Aptenodytes forsteri | reverse complement strand
CCACCACTCCAGGTACATGCCAGCCCAGCTTTTGCTCCAGGCACGATGGCCAGATTCCTTCCCCTTCATTTTGGGTCCCTCCCTTGGCTTGTTTTTTCCAGGGATCTGCAATAACGGGGGTACTTGGGTGGACGGCCGCTGCACGTGCCCCCTCGGTTTCAGGGGTGACACGTGTGATCACCTCAGTAACACCATCGAAACAAACGCTGGTAGGAAATCCTTCTTGTTGGGGTTCATCCAGTGCAGGACAAAATCTGCTGGGGAAGGAGCAACAGTGGGGGCTGTC
>NW_008798708.1:0-286 GCF_000699145.1 Aptenodytes forsteri | reverse complement strand
TTTGTGAAGCACGCTCCAGGATGGCAGGGGGAAAAAAAATCCACAAAAGATATTGTCTCCGGCAGCGTATGTATATGACGGTAGCTCATAAAGACCAAAGAAAGAAACGGAAAGAAGAAAGTGAGAGGAAGTGAGTATGTTGGCAGTAGCGATGGGAGGAATCCCGGTGACGAGAGGAAGATGAAGGAATAGGAGAAGGGGTGTGGGAACAGCAGAAGCAATGAGAAGAGGACAACTGGACCCAAGTCGTTGCGCACGCTGTAAGAAACCAGGCCACTGGAAGAGA
>NW_008798707.1:0-286 GCF_000699145.1 Aptenodytes forsteri | reverse complement strand
GCGGCCATGAAACCCCCCCGCCTGCACCAGGGCTTCTCCGAGGGATTAAGGAAGATACAACCGCTCGAATCCAGCTTCCCTCAGGCGAAGCTGGGCTTCGGGGCATCAGAAGATCCGTGGACCCCCGAGACAACCAGGTCTTCACACTAAAACATCGCCACAACAGGTGAAGGGTTGACTATACCTCGATCTATAGGAGTCTGCAGCTATTTCTGGCGCGCTTTCGCGTCATCAGCAATTACTGTTAGCTGCTGGTTGAGCGAGATTTACGGCGTGACACGGCAAG
>NW_008798706.1:0-286 GCF_000699145.1 Aptenodytes forsteri | reverse complement strand
GGGCAACCTGCTCTAGCTGACCCTGCCTGTGCAGGAGGGTTGGATTAGGTGATCTTGAGAGGTGCCTTCTGACCTTAACCATTCTGTGATTTTGTGAAAAGTATAGGTAAGCAGACATTCACAATTGCAGCTTGTGGATTTGTAGTTACAGCCAGGCTTTTAAAAGGTATTTATATCAAAACAAAATTTGCCCCTAATTTCACATAATTGTTTGGATGCACAAAAGTACTGGTTTCAGTAGTGGCTTAATTTCAGTAATACCTCTTCACCATTTACTTTTCCTGGC
>NW_008798705.1:0-286 GCF_000699145.1 Aptenodytes forsteri | reverse complement strand
CCTGTCTGTCCCCTTAGTGTCGGGTGACACGCTTGCACACAGTTCTCCACCACGTGCCACAGAAGAAGGTGGCTCTCGATAGCTGCTTGTGCTTCAGCGCCTCGATCTTGACATCGTCTGTAAGGAGGAGGAACATCGTCACTGCCACAGCAGGCCAAATTTCCATGCAAGATACATAACAAAATTCTGGAGAAAAGGTCATTTATAGAAACAGCTCTTGGGAAGTCGCTTGTTCTGGGGGAGCTCAAGCTGTCCCCAAAACCTTTGGTGGCAATTGTCTACTTCT
>NW_008798704.1:0-286 GCF_000699145.1 Aptenodytes forsteri | reverse complement strand
GCACGAGGACACGTAAGGATGCATAAGGACGCACGAGCCTGCCCAAGCGTGCCCAAGGGTGCACAAGGACACATGAGGCCGCACGAGGATGCGTGAGGATGCACAAGCGTGCCCGCGGCTGCACGAGGACGCACGAGCACGCACGAGGACACGCAGGGGCGCACGAGCGTGCACGAGCATGCACGAGGACGCACGGGGAGGGTGCACGAGGACGCACGACGACACCCCCCCTCCCCTGGCTGAGGCGTTGCACGAGCGCGTGCTCACGCCAGCACCCTGACACGCC
>NW_008798703.1:0-286 GCF_000699145.1 Aptenodytes forsteri | reverse complement strand
GCTAAAATTCACTTCTGATACTACATTATTCAGCAGAGAACACTAGACTCTGTGTTAATTTATACAGGCTTCATATATTCACCCTCATATCTCTTTGTCTATTTATGTTTCATTCACGTAAGTGATGATTCTCCACTAACACTGATACGTAGGACTATACAATTTATGATGTGAGAACATTCTTTCTGAGACCAGGTATCATTTTCTCAAAAGAGCTCACTGCAGAACAGTAAGATTTTTTCATTTGAAAAAAAATCAAGAGAAACTTAACACTTTGTTCCCTCGA
>NW_008798702.1:0-286 GCF_000699145.1 Aptenodytes forsteri | reverse complement strand
CTCCCGCAGGTTTTGTACGAGAGGAACGATGGGGACAGGCCACAGCTTCTCTGAGAAAGTGTTAAACCTCTCCTGCATCCAAAAAAATGAGCAGCCAGCAAAGGTGCCTCTCTTGCGGGGGCTGTGGTCAGCAGCAGGGGACAGGACGGGGCAGAGAGGGAGGCACCTCCTTTCCCCTCCCCATGCTCTGTTTTTCCACGTTTTCTCTCACGCCTGTGCAAAGACAAAAAAATGAAAAGCTATGTACCCCCTCCTCCCTATGAACTGGAGGTTTTTTGGGCAGAGT
>NW_008798701.1:0-286 GCF_000699145.1 Aptenodytes forsteri | reverse complement strand
GGGCCGGTTGTCGTTCTGGTCCGTCACGGTGATGATGATCTCCATGGGGTCCTCCACGGGCTGCCCGTTGGCTGACACGGCGTGGGAGAAGAGCTGCGAGGGGCACCGTCAGCCCACGCGCGGCCCCGGGGACCGTCCCCTCCCCGTCCTGGCCCCCTACTCACCACGTATTTATCGATCTCCTCCCGGTCCAGCGGCTTCGTCACCTCCAGCCACCCCGTCTCCCGCTCGATGGTGAAGACGCCCACGGGGGGGGTGTCCGCCCCCTGCCCCGTGATGCTGTAGA
>NW_008798700.1:0-286 GCF_000699145.1 Aptenodytes forsteri | reverse complement strand
GTCATCTTTTTTCTTAAGCCTCATTTTTAGGTTCACTGCTTAATGATCTCGTTTATTCTCTAGCCCACAGAGTTTTTGTTGCCACAACTGAAGGGGCAGTGAACTGCAGCGTGGGGACTTCTTAGGCCAGCTTTGCTGCCAAAGCCAGCATCTTGTGGAACCATACCCCCGAGGGGTTTTGTCCTGGGATACGAGTTCAGTCACACTGTGTGCATGGATGTGAATATGCATCTTTCTAGTACAAACATTATGTAATCTGACTTTTTAGAAGAGGCTTTCTTTTTTT
>NW_008798699.1:0-286 GCF_000699145.1 Aptenodytes forsteri | reverse complement strand
GAGAGCAGTAATTTTGCCCTCTCTGATAACGTATGGTGAACATTTTAGTGACTTGGTCATTCATCATTTTGTGGGCGAGTTAACAGAAGTACTTGCTGTTGCCCCACTAATTCCTTTGCCTCTCTATTATGTCTTGATCACTAGGACAGAGACTTTCTTGGAGAATGGTAGGCAAGATTATTTTGTGGGGTACTAGCTCAATTTACTAATGAAATATCTGGTATTGGAGGCATCAGTATCTTGTCTTACCTGTTTGTTTCTTATCCTGGAAATATGGCTAAGTTTT
>NW_008798698.1:0-286 GCF_000699145.1 Aptenodytes forsteri | reverse complement strand
TTCCTGTATTTCAGTTTGTGCCTGTTGCCCCTCCTCTATTCACTGAATACCACTGGAGAAGAAACTGGCTCCACCTTCTTCCACCTCCCATCAAGTATTTATGCACATTGGTAAGATCCCCGCAGGTCTTCTCTGCTCAAGAATAAACAATCCCACGTCTCTCAGCCTCTCCTCCTATGTCAAATGCTCCAATCCCGTAGGCACCTTCATGGCCTTTTGCTGCACTCTCTCCACGATGTCCACGTCTTTTCTGTTTGGGGGAGCCCAGAACTGGACCCAGCGCTCC
>NW_008798697.1:0-286 GCF_000699145.1 Aptenodytes forsteri | reverse complement strand
TTGATGAGCAGGAATCAAAAATGTCTCGATGCAGGTGATGCAGGTGAAAAGGGAGAAAAAATTCACCCGAAGGCATTTTTATGCTTGCCACTTTAAGAATCCAGGACTAAACAGATGCTGTTGTCTCTTTCTGAATATTCTGTAGCTTACCGTTTCAAATCCATGCTTTGCTTTGCTCATACGGTGAACACGCTCGGCTCCAGTTCTAAAAATAAGTCAAATAAGTAAGAACTGAGTTTACAAAACGTCACAAAAAGGAAGCAATCTTGTAAATGGCTACTCCAAG
>NW_008798696.1:0-286 GCF_000699145.1 Aptenodytes forsteri | reverse complement strand
GGGCTGTCACCTCCGCTGGCGAGGAGTTGAGGTGCAGGTTGGGGGGGCTGTCCTGGAGCGGGGGACAAGGGGAGGGGACAGCGAGGTGGCCCCCTGCCACCCCCTCCTGGTGGCGGGGGTGCGGGGAGGGAAGGGGAGAGGGGACACCCACCTGGATGGTGCTGTGCCCCTGCCCCAGGGGCTCCAGGATGTTGCTGGGGACGTAGCCCTTCTCCCCCGAGCTGCGCTGCACCAGCCACCACTTCTTCCGCTGGTCCAGGACCTAAGGTGTGCGGTGACAAGGGGG
>NW_008798695.1:0-286 GCF_000699145.1 Aptenodytes forsteri | reverse complement strand
TTTTTTTTTTAACAGAATTCTACGATCAGCATAGCATAGAGTTTCATAATCAGAGTAGGGGAAAAAAAAGCTAAATGAAAAAATTAGAATGAAAGAACACATGCAAGAGCTTGGGCGCACACCCAGAAGGGGTGAATGCCCAGGTGCTGGTGTAGTATGTGGGATGCCGGGGTTCTAAACCCTTTTAAATTAAACAAACAAAAACAAAAAGAATAAAAACAGGAAATGCAGGGATTGGGGAGATAAATAAAAAATAGAATAAAATAAAATAAAATAATGACAAGAA
>NW_008798694.1:0-286 GCF_000699145.1 Aptenodytes forsteri | reverse complement strand
ACCAGGAATGGGAAGAATGTGGCTCCAGCATATCCCATCTGCAGACTTCCCAAGATAAACACCAAGATCGCACGTGGACCACGTGAGTAACATTTCTCCAACCGTTCATTCAGAGAAGACAAACATGCTTTCTTTTTGCCCTGCGTTAGTGGGTACAAAACAATCAGCTCACCCCCTAAAAGAGCTGTAGATGTTTTCAGACAGCTGGCAGCTGTCTGCAGCTGCTAAGGAGAGCCATCTCCTGGTGAAATTGCATTCTTGGCTTGAGAAAAAGGCCAGAACTTCA
>NW_008798693.1:0-286 GCF_000699145.1 Aptenodytes forsteri | reverse complement strand
GGCCGATTTCTTCACCGAGGTGTTGGGGTTGGGCCCGGTGGCCCCGTTCACGGTCTCCATCCCCCTCCTGGTGCTGTTGGGGGTCTTTGCCGTGAAAAATTGGGATGAAAACTACGGAAAGAAACGAGCTTTCTCCAAAACCTGCGGCGACGGTTTGAAGTGCCTCCTCTCCGACCGGCCCGTCCTTCTCCTGGGCACCATCCAGGCTCTGTTTGAAAGCGTCATCTACATCTTCATCTTCCTCTGGACCCCCGTCTTGGATCCCCACGGCGCTCCCTTGGGCATC
>NW_008798692.1:0-286 GCF_000699145.1 Aptenodytes forsteri | reverse complement strand
AACCAGTCGGTGTACAAAGTGCAGCTGCCAGAAAATACGGAACGCGGCACTTTAGTGATCAGAGTAAACGCCACGGATTTGGATGAGGGGACGAACGGGAATATCTCGTATTCTCTCCAGCACTTGTTCCCTCAGGATGGCAGAGACGTTTTCGAGATCGACAGAAACAGCGGAGAGATCCGTCTTAAGGGGGACTTAGACTTCGAGGATGTTGGTCTCTATCGCCTGCAAGTTGATGCGGCAGATCAGGGAAACCCACCGCTGTCGGGCCACTGCAAGGTGGTGG
>NW_008798691.1:0-286 GCF_000699145.1 Aptenodytes forsteri | reverse complement strand
TTCAGGGTATATTATAAAACAGACCAAGATTTTACAGTTTGTATTGAAAATGCTCTTTTCTGTAGATTTTATATCTTACTGAGTTAGTTGGAGAATATTTAATCAAAATAATATAACATTCTAAATCTTTAATAGATAAGCTACAGTAATCATTGATATATATCTACTGAATCAATGTTTACAGTTGAGTTAAATGTTTTAATAGTTATGACACTTTAAACATGTTACAGTATATATTTAGTAATCTAAAATCCCACCTACTATGGAATAGGAACAATGCAGCGTT
>NW_008798690.1:0-286 GCF_000699145.1 Aptenodytes forsteri | reverse complement strand
CGTCAGCCACGCACACCTCCACGTCCAACACCACCGCCCGCTCCTCGGGGAAGTCGACGGCTTCCACTTGCCCATCGGGGCCGTAGCGGGTCCAGCCGAGCTGCCATGCCCACTGCGCGGGCATGGGGGGCAGCTCACACCGCAGCAGCTCGTTGGCCGCCTCCAGGTAGGGCAAGCTCTGCTTCTGCGCCAGGAGGCGAAAATGCTCGTCGATGTTGTCCCCGTACATACGGGGCAGCTGCAGGTCCACGTCGGGCAGCGTGGAGGTCTCCTTGCCCCACAGGTC
>NW_008798689.1:0-286 GCF_000699145.1 Aptenodytes forsteri | reverse complement strand
CAGAGGTCCCTTCCAACCTAAATTATTTTGTGTTGTTTTTTTTTTGTTGTTGCTACAGGGTAAAGAGCAGAATGTAAATAAAAATGAGAAGCCATTGCTTTTTGCCATTGCATTATTGCCATAATCAGTGTCATGCCATAAATTTTGCCAAGATTATGAGAGCTGAAACCAAGTTCCAGCTGTACTTCTACAGACTGAGACCCCAAAATAGAGAGGTATAAAATTAAACAAATTAGAGGAGGAGTGCAGATAGTGCTCAAATCTGAAAATTAAGTTTTTCAATAAA
>NW_008798688.1:0-286 GCF_000699145.1 Aptenodytes forsteri | reverse complement strand
TCCATTCATGTATTATAATTACTTTGTGTCAAGAGGATATTTTACTGTCAAGCAATTTAGAATAATCTTACACAATATAGAATGACTAAATACAGCATACAAATCTTTTTGATATTTTTCTGAAGTAATTAATAGCACATTTGCTATTGCTACATTAATGAACTTTATTGTATTTTTAATTTCTCTGCGCTATTAATTCTAGCAAATTCATTTTAATCCAAATAAATTTACTTTACTCAGGTTAGTGTTCTACAACGTATATGTAATTTAAATACTTGGTCTTTGC
>NW_008798687.1:0-286 GCF_000699145.1 Aptenodytes forsteri | reverse complement strand
GCTGAGTAAGCAGAGCCGGGGATTTTACCCTGCCCCTCGGCTTCGCTCCGGGGGAGACTCCGAGCGACCGGTAATATCAACTTAAACCCTCCGGGCGCCCCAAAATCCCCCCAAATCCGAGGAGGGGGGCGACGTATGTGTCCCCCCCCTCCCCGATTTTTTTCCCCCCTTGGGGGTTTTTCGGGGTGAAACACCCCGAACCCGGAGACTCATAAAGTTTTTGGGGAGATTTTAAGCTCCTTTCTCTCCCCGCCGCGTCCCGTCCCCCCGAGACCCCAAAACCCAC
>NW_008798686.1:0-286 GCF_000699145.1 Aptenodytes forsteri | reverse complement strand
GAGGGCAACGGTGTAACGGGGTGTAATGGGGTCACGGGGTGTAACGGGGTAATGGGGTGTAACGGGTGTAATGGGGTACCGGGGTGTAATGGGGTACCGGGGTGTAACGGAGTCATGGGGTAACAGGGGGTAATGGGGTAACGGGCGTAACAGGGGTAATGAGGTGTAACGGGGTAACAGAGATAACGGTGTAACGGGGTGTAATGGGGTACTGGGGTGTAACGGGGTAACGGGAGTAATGGGGTGTAATGGGGGTAGTGGTGTAATGGGGTAACTGGGCAACGGT
>NW_008798685.1:0-286 GCF_000699145.1 Aptenodytes forsteri | reverse complement strand
TTTTTTTTGGTAGCTTGACTTACAGTAGGAACACATTAAAAAAGGGCATAGTTCATACAGTTTCCAAAATATTGCCTGTAGCTAACCTCAGATTTCACAGAATCACAGAATTGCTTAGGATGGAAGAGACCTCTTCAGATAATCTAGTCCAAACCTCTTGCTCAGGCAGGGTGAACTAGTACACCTGCCCAGAACCAAGCCCAGTCAGGCTTTGAATATCTCCACAAATGGGGACTCTACAACCTCCCTGGATAACTTGCTCCAGTATTTGACCACCCTCACAGTA
>NW_008798684.1:0-285 GCF_000699145.1 Aptenodytes forsteri | reverse complement strand
AGACGGAGGGAAGGGGTGGATGGAGGGGAGAGATGAACAGAAGGGGGGATGGAGGGAGGGAAGGGCTGGATGGGGGAGAGGAGTGAATGGAAGGAGGGAAGGGATGAATGGAGGAGAGGAAGGACGGAGAGAAGGGACTGGATGGGAGGAGGGGTGGCTGGAGGGGAGGAAGGATGGAGGGAAGGAGGGATGGATGGAAGGAACGAACCGGTGGAAGGAAGGATGCAACCCGCCATCCGGCTGATGCTGCCCGGAGAGACATGGAGCTGCTGCGCTGTCATGCCC
>NW_008798683.1:0-285 GCF_000699145.1 Aptenodytes forsteri | reverse complement strand
TATGTGGACTCTCCCACAAGATGTTGTACATTGTATTGTACCCCACAATACAGTGCCTAATTGTATCAAAATTTAACCAGGGTCTAGAAAAACTTGTTCGTACTGTATGCCGTCAGTCAGGTATGTCTGTCCTGAGCTATGACACAGAAGCGTCTCATCCTTCTTCCATGGCCAGTTTCAAGCTATGCTTAAAGAGTGAGCGAGAGGTGAAACAGCAGCAACAGTTTTATTCGCCAGCTGATGCAGCAACACAACAGTTACCCAGCACCTGGAGCTGTAGTAACA
>NW_008798682.1:0-285 GCF_000699145.1 Aptenodytes forsteri | reverse complement strand
AGACACAGCAATACCACATTTTCCCTGTGTGTGGAATTCCCGGTGCTGAGTCAGCAAGTCCCAGAGGAGGGTTAGCAAAAAGGCCTTGAAATACTCAATTTCCACCCTCACAGATGAAAATAAGGAAATATTATTAGTAAATTAAGAAACTGAAATTTTTCTTTATTTAAAAAATAAGATATTAAAATAGAACAAAAAGGTGGGGTTGAATTGCTGTGATTATCACTGCTGAACCCCCTTGCACAGAGCAGCTGAGCCGCCTGCGCTCTCCTCAGCACCCATCAG
>NW_008798681.1:0-285 GCF_000699145.1 Aptenodytes forsteri | reverse complement strand
TTCCCATGACATCAACATTTGTTGTCGGCTATTATGCAAGAAGGCAAAACTATCTAGGTGATATCATGTTAGCTATAGTATAGAAACAACAAAGACTAAGACTTCACTCCCCAAATTCATTAGAAAATCAAGATTAGGACAGTAGCAAGGATCTAAATCTGTGACACTGATGGGCAATTGGGCAGATGTCTGGACATTGTTGTGCTATGCTATGGAACAAGGAATGAGAGATGTGATACCAGTGAGATATACATGCTAAGTACCAATTCACTTTCACAGTGAAAT
>NW_008798680.1:0-285 GCF_000699145.1 Aptenodytes forsteri | reverse complement strand
AATTCATATCCATTAAACCTACCTCGGGATAAGGCAATGGGTGGCGATGCTGATGTACCCTGTCTGAAGGGAACACTTCAGTCACACTCTGCTTGAGAGACGTGTGGCTGTCTGGCTGTTGAAAAAGCCCCTCTAGTAAGCACATGGGAAGATCTAGCATTTCTAAAAAAGAAATGTTTTGTACTGGAGGAAAGGGGGTGTGGGCAAATCATTGCATTTTGCTGCTTGGGGTCTTCCATGTTGCAGCTGCTCTTGGGGGGGGGAAGGAATGAGGTGGTGTGGTTT
>NW_008798679.1:0-285 GCF_000699145.1 Aptenodytes forsteri | reverse complement strand
CAGCGCCGGGTGGGCCGCCCCGGGAGCTGCACCTGACGCTGCAGGGACCTTCGCTCGCTCCTCTGTCTCAGCCTCAAGGACCCGGCGCGGGGGTTGGCTAGGCTGGAGGAGGAACGTCCCCTTAAGCCTTCTCCTCCCTCTGGGCTGGGCTCGGCACCGCGGCGCCCACCCCCCGGGCTGCCTGACCTGCCCCCGCCAAGGGAAACGGGAGCCTCTTCCAAAGAGCACCGAGGCCAGGGCTGCAAAAACAGTCCCACCCAGGACCCCGGCAGCACCGGCCCTGCC
>NW_008798678.1:0-285 GCF_000699145.1 Aptenodytes forsteri | reverse complement strand
CCTTTGCTAGGTGAAGAAGTAAACTGATTGTGAGACTATGCCCAGTTCAGGGTTCTGGTATGAAATTCTGAAAAAATATGAGGCAGCAGCAATTTTCTGGACATTGTTGTTGGCATCTCCAGGAGAACAGCGTGGCTTGCACACATGAAAAGTCCTGTTTTCTTGCTCCAAGTGTACCCACACTGACAGCTCTACAAAGGACACCTATGAAGCGAGGGACTTCAAATGTAGTATTTGTCTTTTATAAACGGGAGGTTTCTTGGGATTTGAAGCATAACACGGACA
>NW_008798677.1:0-285 GCF_000699145.1 Aptenodytes forsteri | reverse complement strand
GAGACCTCACCAGGCTCCTGCTCCCAGCCCTCAGCTTTGGGGAAGGGGCAGAGTGTCGCACCATGCCCACCCCCTTCTTGCCAGCTCCTGCTGAAGTTAAGTCACGGGCAATGTGGCTGCATGCAAGCAACTGCTGCAGCTGCCCCAGCCGGCCGGCTCTGATCCACGAGGTGTCAAACTCCGTCCTTTCCAATGACACCTCAGGGGCCCCAATGCCAGGACATCCCCTCTGAAACACAGGTCTCAGGGAGCTCTTACAAGAGGGCTTATCTAAACACAGCTGCC
>NW_008798676.1:0-285 GCF_000699145.1 Aptenodytes forsteri | reverse complement strand
CAGCTGCTGCCTAATCCTGCAAGGACAACTCCACAGGCAGTTCAGGAGACAGTTGGGGAGCCAGGGATACAACAGCCCACCTCTTATCTAATAACTATCTAATAAATCTGTCCCTTGGGAAAGGATGTTCTGGGGACTGGTCTCTGCTTCCAGTGCTGCCTCTGTATTTTATCCATTTAAGTGACCATGTACATACTCATTGGATAAGAAGACAGAGGCAGCCCTGGAAGAGGAGATGGGAATCCAGGTCTCTCTGAGCTGCACATCCTAATGCTGAGGTGCACA
>NW_008798675.1:0-285 GCF_000699145.1 Aptenodytes forsteri | reverse complement strand
GACAGTGGGGACCATAATGAGCAGTATGGGTGAGGCACTGAAGAGTGCCTCCATCTTAGGACGAGTCTAGAGCTCTTTTACCGGTGTTACTCTCAGAATGTGCGCCCCAACCATGTTCGATAGTGAGAGGCTGAAGCCTTACCTGGAGGGTAGAAATCACTCCAGTGGCAACCTGGAGCACAGCATTCAGGGTGTCGATGACATCAAAGACGGCCTCCTTGTCCTCCTGCGTTAGAACGGGCATGGAAATTGCTGTAAGTCAACCTGATGCAGCCCAAAAGCCCA
>NW_008798674.1:0-285 GCF_000699145.1 Aptenodytes forsteri | reverse complement strand
AAGTGTGAATATCCTCATGCACAATAAGGGAGACTACCACAAGGAAAATGCATTAAAATATATGCAATGGTCTGTCAAATATAAAGTAAACATATTAAAATGGGAAAAAGAGAGTATTTTTCTTGAGGTCCTTTTGCGTGATTATACCGATAGGTATTACATGTAAATCTTAACAGGACAGAAGCTTATGTGTATAGGGTGGGGGAAGCTTAAGGGTCACGCACTTTTCAACAAGTTCTCTCTCACTTGCACTGTTATTGATAGTCCATTTCTACTTTATATCTA
>NW_008798673.1:0-284 GCF_000699145.1 Aptenodytes forsteri | reverse complement strand
AGTCTCCCAAAGGAGACAGTGGAGGAATCCCAGGAACCTGTGATGTTCCCATTAATAGAATGGTTGTTTAACATTTAAAAAAAGACAAAAACCCCACAACAAACCCCCACCACCACCACAACACCACAGACAAAATAAAAGAATCAGAACTGGACACCACGGTTACACTACTCCTGGCTAGTTGCTAGGCTAGTACATGAAAAGGAAAGGTTGCCAGCTGCTTAAAGAAAAAATAAATCAGAGTTACCTTTTCAAGGTTTTTTTTGTTTGTTTTTTTTTTTTTT
>NW_008798672.1:0-284 GCF_000699145.1 Aptenodytes forsteri | reverse complement strand
GATCCCAGTAAGAAAGGCACTCAGACTCTATAAAGTACCATTTAAAATGCTATCTATTAAAGCTAACACTATAAAGAAGGAGAGGATAGCATAGATAATCTTACGACCCTTAAGATGCTGGGAACCTTGAGACGTGCAGCATCAAATGGGCTTCCAATCAAGGCATAGCACGCCATGCAGATCCTGTCCATGGAAGGGTTTGCCCATTTTGGTCATTTGAGTCATTATACAATTTTCTTTTTTTTAGAATGTATTTTGCAGAAATAGAATCATAGAATCATAGA
>NW_008798671.1:0-284 GCF_000699145.1 Aptenodytes forsteri | reverse complement strand
AGGTAGTTAAATATAAATACTACACAACCAGGGTCTCTGATTAATACTGTAAATGTCATTAATCCAAGAGGATGTTCAAATTATGTCCAAAATCATTCTGCTTCTGCTTTTTATCTAATAAGGTCTTTCGCCTGCATTCATTTAAGATGATTGCAAAGTTCAAACTGCTGCAAAGTCAGGCATCAGTTACAAGACTTGAGTGGAAGACGGGTAATACTTGCTTGCTAAAGGTCATGATTTTTAATGGGACCTCTTAGATTACACTCGTCAACAGTCTCAGTCTA
>NW_008798670.1:0-284 GCF_000699145.1 Aptenodytes forsteri | reverse complement strand
TCTCCATTAAGGACATCCCGGGCAGCCAGTCTTGCTGTCCACTCGGAAAGCCCGTCCGGAGCATTCCAGGGATGGGAGGGGTTAGAACCCTGTGTTCCTGGCAGCTGTCTAACAGCATGTAGTACTGGGAGGGGGTCAGGCTAGCAGGAGCATTCCCTGGGGGTTTTTGGAGGATCCCAAGGGGTTGCTGAGAGATGGGGCTGGTGAGTGGGCGTCCCAGGATGCGATTGAAGTTCTCATGCGAGGTTAGCAGGGTTGCTGGGTCATCCCAGAGAAGCCACTGG
>NW_008798669.1:0-284 GCF_000699145.1 Aptenodytes forsteri | reverse complement strand
ATACACAAAAGAACAGCTTGAAGGATCAGGCAGTAACAAAATCCATTATGAAAAATGTCTTTGTAATGGCTTTAAAGCCACATTTTACTTTGCAATGTTGTTTTTATCTTTTAATCAATATGTACTTGATGGAATAGTGTAAAGCTGTAACAAAACCAACAGTAGGATACCCATTTAAGTATTATACAGAATTAATCTCTGAAATTAAGAGGTTTACAGTTGTTAGTAGAGAGAGGACAATATAAATATGCCCTTTATGTGGCTGTATTTTAGGCAATAAAGAG
>NW_008798668.1:0-284 GCF_000699145.1 Aptenodytes forsteri | reverse complement strand
TTCCCAAGTAACAAAAATTTTGAGATACTTTGTCTCCTCACCTGTAGGATTTCCATATCACCAGTTTTTATCAACTCAGATTTCTCTCAAATGACCTTATTTCTAATACATTCAATGCTGCTGGTCTGTCCCTCATCTTCTAGAAATCATCTACCCCGCTTCCCAGAACAGCAACGCTATCTGTGAAATACAAGCTGGCTGTTTATCTTCTGCAGTCGTCTCAGCCATATTTTTCACCATCCAGTTCATGATTAGTCATTAAAAAAACCCAACAAACCAAAAAC
>NW_008798667.1:0-284 GCF_000699145.1 Aptenodytes forsteri | reverse complement strand
CAGTGTCTAATACTAGCCACAGGTCATATACTTTAGAAGCCATTTCGAGAAGGACAGAGATCCCAGGACAGCTTTCCTGTCTGTAATCTCCTGGAGCAGCACACTCGGTAGCAGTCCTTTGAGGTCTGTAACACAAATCCTGCCAGGCTGCACAGGGGAGACAAAATGGCTCTTGGCTACTTTGGTCTGTACTTAAAATAGGAACAAAGCTGCTCCCGTGTGCGTCTCCACAGGGCCTGGGATTGGGGGGAGAGGGGCACACGGCATCTGAGAGGGTTCATGGT
>NW_008798666.1:0-284 GCF_000699145.1 Aptenodytes forsteri | reverse complement strand
GACAGGACACCCCAGCCCCTCCCCAGGGGGTCCCTCCCCACAGCAGGCACTCGCAGACACCCAGGAGCTGGGGGGGTTCTGGGCAAATCTTTATGCTGATGGGGGGTGGGGGGCTGAGTTTCAGGGGGCTGCGACTCCGTAGCTCTGGGAACCAGCGGAAGCTTCCCCTGTGTTCAAAAGGCACCAATTTTGGTTTGCGTTTCGGTTACAGCTGGTAAGGTAGCAGAACCCAAGACATGAGAACGCACAGGTCAGACCCTTCCTGCCCCCAGCCCCCCCATCAC
>NW_008798665.1:0-284 GCF_000699145.1 Aptenodytes forsteri | reverse complement strand
TTGGTGGTAGTGCCATCTAGTGATGGGCCCAGAGGGGATTGGTGGACCAAATATTGAAGCCTTGCAAAGGTAGAAAGTGTGTTCAAGGAGGTAAAGGACAGGAACACAGCTTCCAGTTCAGATGAATGGAAAAATGCCAGCGTTTTGCCTACATACTAACCCATTCTGTGTTGAGGAAGAAAGGAATGTCCTGAAGGTCTCTTTATGTTTCTTTTGGTTGACTTTGAAAACGTATGTGCACTATTGGGTGTACCAGTACTGGTCCTCTGTAAAACAGGTAAGTT
>NW_008798664.1:0-284 GCF_000699145.1 Aptenodytes forsteri | reverse complement strand
CCCCCTGCAGTGTGTCCTGCGAGTGCCTTTCCGACTGCTGAGCTGGGGGAGCACACGCTGGGGGACAAGGCACCTGGGGAGGGTGGTGGAGGACAAAGGCCAAGTGGGAAGTGTACTGCTGGAGTGTTCAAAGCACTGGCAGCAGGTGACAAACCTCTGTGGAAAGGAACACAGAGGAAAGAAACGGGAAAGAAACACCTTGCAGAGATTTTGGCGCACGTAGGGACAGATTCCCAAGTCTCTCTGCAACTCTGACAATCCGCCAGGTAGGGTCAGTGTTTCCA
>NW_008798663.1:0-284 GCF_000699145.1 Aptenodytes forsteri | reverse complement strand
GAATTCTACCACTGAACCACCAATGCCAGCGCTGGAAACTCTTCTCCCGCCCCCTGTGTTGTAACTATTGTTGACAGAAAATAGTACAAACAATGTCACCTGCGGCAAAACGTGCCCTGAAAACCTACTCAGGTTCTGACAACTAGCCACTGTTAAGTATGACAAGGGGAAAACTAGTCGTGTAAACAGAATACTGTAAGGCTGAAGTAGTTGTTTAATACTCCTATCATCTTTTAAAGCACCTGTACATATCTCTTATCAAGCTCATCGGCATCATGTCTTTT
>NW_008798662.1:0-284 GCF_000699145.1 Aptenodytes forsteri | reverse complement strand
TTTTTTTTTTTGACACTAACCCTTGAAAGCCCTCTTATTAAAGCCCTGCAGAGGCATAATTCCTTTTCAGAGAGAAGTTTAACTTAAACTTTCCGTTGGCTATTACAACCTGAGCTAGAAAAAAAATAACTAATTGAAAAGCAGTAGGAAAAAAATCTGGTTTTTGTTAGTCGAAGGTTGTCAAATGAAGAGAGAAACAGACTGAATTTTCATATGGTGGACACAATATCAGAAGGCATTTGTTGATTTATAAAGTTGATGGTGTTTTTGCAGTGTCCTTAAGT
>NW_008798661.1:0-284 GCF_000699145.1 Aptenodytes forsteri | reverse complement strand
TTCAGAAATTACTTTTGAAGTTTCCTTATAATTTTTCCCAGGAATTTCTAAATTATTATACAGACACCTGAGCAACCAAGAGCTCACTCAAAGCTGTGAGTTTGTTTTAACACTAAAACCTGAAATCTACAAGCATTGTTATCATCAGCCATCAGAGCAATAAAATTCAGGAAGTTTACCATAGCACTTCAGGTTTTTTTGTGTTTTGCATCTAACCAAATCTAGCCCAACGCTGTAATTATGTAGCACTTGCCACAGAAATAAAACCACCACAAAAAAAACCC
>NW_008798660.1:0-283 GCF_000699145.1 Aptenodytes forsteri | reverse complement strand
ATGGGTGGGTGGATGAATGGACGGACGGACGGACGAATGGATGGACAGACGGGTGGATGGACGGACGGGTGGGCAGATGGATGGACGGCCGGACGGACGGATGGGGTGGACGGACGGATGGACAGACAGATGGACGGACGGACGGACGGACGGAGGGATGGGGTGGCTGGCAGACGGACGGACGGACGGGCGGGTGGGCGGCCGCGACTGGCTGGAGGTGGGAGAGGACGGACGGACGGACGGAGGCGGCGGCCGCGGATGGATGGATGGATGGATGGATGGA
>NW_008798659.1:0-283 GCF_000699145.1 Aptenodytes forsteri | reverse complement strand
ATGAAAGTCTCCTCAAAAACTCTTAGATGTGTAAAAGACATCCTAACATGAACCTAAAAATAAGAAATATAGTAATATACAGTCATTCTATTCCCTTTTTTTTATTATTCTGTTATACTGAAAAATTGATAGCATTGCTGAATTCTATTAACCATTGTGATTATCCATAGTTCATCTAGTCCTATGAAGTAAATACCAGTGAAGCTTATTGCATTATTGCACAGTGAAGCTCCCATGCTGTCCTATAAAGGAACAGTACTTAAAAGCAACACACACACACACA
>NW_008798658.1:0-283 GCF_000699145.1 Aptenodytes forsteri | reverse complement strand
CTTTCCTAACCTCATCCCCGGCTGCTCGGGCGATGTCTCTCTCCCTCCCAGGTTCCCTGTCCCTGCCCCAGCCTCTGCCTCTTCCTTTCCGTGTCTGGGTTTGGCCAGGAGCTCCTGTTCACCCAGGCGGCCTCCTGGCTTTTCTGCCTGACTGCCCACTCGTTGGGACGGAGCGCTCCGGAGCGTGGAGGAGGTGATCCTTGAACATCAGCTGGCTTTCTTGGGCCCCTCTTCCCTCCCTTGCCCGATCCCAGGGGACTCTTCCAAGCAGACCTTTGAAGAG
>NW_008798657.1:0-283 GCF_000699145.1 Aptenodytes forsteri | reverse complement strand
CTTATCTGTGAAGTTCAAATCTGAAAGCAAATCTTTGTGATTTGCCAGACACAAACTTCTTAATTGTATCTACTGAGAACTTCTTAAAACCGTCCCAAGCCATTTCCTGGAGAAGCAAACTGAGTATATGAAATTGCTTGCTTTGACTTTTCAGTCACAAGCCCCTTGAAATTTTAACCTCTTTGGAACCTGCACTGGGTTTTCTCATTGAATCCAGAACGATTACTTCAAATTAGTACTAGCAATAATCTGTACAGTTTTCCCTTAGAAAAGCCAAAAAAAA
>NW_008798656.1:0-283 GCF_000699145.1 Aptenodytes forsteri | reverse complement strand
CACCTTATCGTGGGCCTCGTTCCCAAGCTAAGTCTTCTGAGAAATTACCACAGATTCTCCTTAAGCTTCTCCTTCGTTTCCCTCACACCACAAATTCTGTCCTACGTAGCTGAAGGAAGTATTTGCTGCAAAGCAACACTCACAGTTTCAAACGCAAAAAGCACTGTCCAGAAATGGGGAAAAGGAAACACGACCTTCCAGGAAACAAAGGCCTGAGAGAAAGTGTAATTACAGCTGTGAAGGAACTCTACATCGCAACGTTTCAGGGAGATGGAGATGGATA
>NW_008798655.1:0-283 GCF_000699145.1 Aptenodytes forsteri | reverse complement strand
GACAGCAGCAGCAGCAAACATCTCGGCTGTTTGGCAGCAGGGTGGGTTTATGTCCCCGCGTGCCACACGGTCCCTAGGAGGTTCAGCTAGGAAGGGCTTGCTCTGCAAGAGGCCAGACCACCTCCCAGCGCGCGGCTCCCTCGCTGCTGGTCCTCGTCTCTCATGGCGTTTGCTGTTTTACACGTCGATACCCTGGTTAAAGCTGTCTCTCTGTTCACAAGAGGTGCGGTTTTTGCTGGCTGATGCGGAGTCCGCAGGCGACGTGGGAGTCCCGGCTGGAGGA
>NW_008798654.1:0-283 GCF_000699145.1 Aptenodytes forsteri | reverse complement strand
CCAGTGTCCTTCCTTTCTACAATAAGCACGCTGATTAGGACCCAAAGGAGTACAGTTCGAGGAATTAACTCCCCGCCCTACTCTGCTCCATCCCCCTTTTCCCCTATCTCTACCTCGGTCCCTACCTCTACCCCTAGTGGGGTTTCCTGCAATTGCTGCTGCCACCAGTGAGGCTTGTAATTTTATTCCTTTTTGCTTTTCTTTAAGTCTTTCCCTCTTCTCTTTCTCATCTCTATTATTATAAACCTTGTATGCTATTTCTATCAACTGTGATACAGACATT
>NW_008798653.1:0-283 GCF_000699145.1 Aptenodytes forsteri | reverse complement strand
CAGAGCTCCCCGCTTGTGCCCATGCAATACACTGGATCACAGCCATGCTGGCTGAAGCAGACCTCAAGCTACAAGGGCTAAACAGGAAGGTTTGCCCAGCCATGCCTAAGGGTGAGCTGGGCAGGAGCTGTTAGCAATGAAGGTCAGATGGGCTTCATCGGCAGTCAACGTGAAATCCTTCTGTGTCAATTGGAGACTCCCGTGCCAGCTCAGGGATCGCAATATTTTGATGACCGTGGGGTGGCAATGCATGTTCATGCAATTCTCCTTCCAGGCATGATAA
>NW_008798652.1:0-283 GCF_000699145.1 Aptenodytes forsteri | reverse complement strand
GGAGCCGATTCGTGCGTGGGTGATGTCAGTGGTGTCAGACCCGGGAATAGTTGGGTCTTGTGCTGGTCCCTTTCCTTGGGCACGAATTTAACCCCAGTAAATGCGATGGGGAAGTGATGCTGGGAACGGGAAGTGGTGTTTTCGTCTATTTACAAGTATCTGTTAACTTTTTAGACCGTAACTGTGCAAATGAGAATTTGTGCGATGGATTCTGCTTTTCATTACGCTCTGCGAGAGCAAGCGGCGGGACAAGGGCAATTGCTCCCGGCTTGTGCCTCCTGCA
>NW_008798651.1:0-283 GCF_000699145.1 Aptenodytes forsteri | reverse complement strand
GAGGGGTATATGAACCCTTGGAAAAAACTGAATCGACTTATCAAAACTCCTGCAGATAAATGACCTCCTACTTATCTCTGATAGACCTGACTGTGCCTTGTTGTTTCATAGCTTTAAATTTTTCCTTCTTTAATGATGAGCTAATTATCATTCCACCAACACTGACAAAGCCACCATTTTTTAAAGTAAAATTCCTTATAAGATGTGGAGGAAAAAAGAAAACATTTAGAGAAGACTATTAATAATATGAACTTGCATTTGAATTTTGAAAGTATGATTCTTA
>NW_008798650.1:0-283 GCF_000699145.1 Aptenodytes forsteri | reverse complement strand
GCTTGGTTACTGGAGATGCACGGTTCACTGCATGGCGAGTGTGAACTGTGCTGTCCTTCTACCTATGGTCAGTGGTGCTACTGGAGCATCAGGAGCGAATATTTGAATGAATTGCAGAGTGAAACAGTTTGGTCTTTCCTTCTCATTAGGCTTTATATCTTTAATGTACGCTTGACAGCTAATCTATTCAGGACTTGAAAATCTAGTTGGGTCCATGTGCGGGAGTAGGGCCAAAAGGCTGGATGAAACCTGAGAAATTTGGTGCACTCAATTGGTGATCTTA
>NW_008798649.1:0-283 GCF_000699145.1 Aptenodytes forsteri | reverse complement strand
ACACACACGTGCGCACACGCGTGCACACGCACACACAAAAGCACCGGGTACCTCTTGGCTTTTGCAATGCTAGTAAAAATCTGCTGTTCATACAGGCAGCTCTGAGGCAAAATCACCACACCAATGGAGTCACTGCTGGCTTTGTACCATGCTTGGCATTGATCTGCGCCTGTAATACAGCATAAAATGCACAACTGCTTCCCATATTTTCTTCTCTTCTAATGGAGAAAATTCCACCATGCATTATTCATTCTTAGGCCCTTGGGTTTGGGGTTTTTTTTTT
>NW_008798648.1:0-283 GCF_000699145.1 Aptenodytes forsteri | reverse complement strand
AAAAAAAAAAAGGCATGGAAACTATTTTAGCCACTTGCAGATATGGAAAAGAGATAGCTGAGGAAAGATGTGAAAAAGGTCTATAAAAGTTTTCATTGAGCTCAGGCAGATGAATAGGGAAGACTTGTTCAGTCTCTTCCAATGCAAGAATTATGAGTCATCACATGAAAGCAGGAGGCAGGTTCAAAGCAGACAAAAAAGTGGTTCTTACGCAGCAGGTAAAGCAAGCTGTGGAGTACCTTCCTGCAAGATGCTTAGCTTGATGAAAGGTTACATGGATTAA
>NW_008798647.1:0-283 GCF_000699145.1 Aptenodytes forsteri | reverse complement strand
GCCTAATATATTAAGTGCCAGTTTATACCCACTGTTCTCATTTTTTATTGGCTTAGTTAAGCTAAGGAGCCAGAAAACAACCATTTATATATCAACGCTTTATCATATCTTCTTTTGTTAGGCCAAACAAGCCAAATTCTTCTAATTTCCCTTTGTCAGACACCCCTGCCATTCATCACCCTTAGTAGCCCTTTTCTACACCTCTTCTGGGTTCATTTTAGCTTATTTGAATCAGAATCCTGCCCTACAGCAATGACAGAGAATATCCTTCTGACTTATTTTA
>NW_008798646.1:0-283 GCF_000699145.1 Aptenodytes forsteri | reverse complement strand
CTGTGTTTGTATCAATGCCTTTATGTGTATGGTTCCTCTGTCTGTCATGGTACCTCAGTCAGTAATGGTATCACTTGCTGTATCTGCTGCCGTTTGTGCAATTGAATGCGTCCTTCTATCTGTGACTGTACTTGTATCATGAATTGTATGTGCAATTGTGTCTGTATCTGGAGTTGTATTTATTTTGTGCCTGCATCTGCAGTTGTTATCTGCAATTCCATGTGAGTCCATGTCTGTAATTATATTGGTCTCTCTGATGGTACCAGTACCTGTATTTCTGATG
>NW_008798645.1:0-283 GCF_000699145.1 Aptenodytes forsteri | reverse complement strand
CCATTTGTTCCCATTTTGTTGGGCCCATATCCTATGTCCTAACGGATAGAGGACAGTTCCATTGTGATATAATCCCAGCTCAATGGTTGGGTATATGGCGTATACCGAAGCCTTGCGGATTGTCAAAACAAAGGCTGTGGCTTTGCTGTCGGTGGGGTCGTAAGTGAAATTAACTAGATGCCACCAAGACGGGAATTCCCTTTCAAATTCAGTTGCGTTATCCCAGATTACCTTTCGAATCTCGCTGGGCAAGGTGCCCTCATCGCCTTCCCTTACAATTGCT
>NW_008798644.1:0-283 GCF_000699145.1 Aptenodytes forsteri | reverse complement strand
CATTCCTGCTGCACCCACGGTTGGTGGCGGATCAACGAGCCAAGCTCCCCCCCTACTCCGAGATCCGGAGAGATGGGGGGTCGTCTGTGGGGCAGCGTGGCCATGGTGTGCATCTGCTTCCTGGTCATCGTGAGAGGTGGGTGCTGCTGGTGCTGGGACCTCCCATCCCACCGCTGCAGTCACGTCACTGTGGGGGCACCCTGAGGACTGCAAGCTTGGGCATGGGGTGAGACCAGGGGTCCTGCAAGGCCCCCGTGCTGCAGGTCTGGTTTTGGCATCAAAG
>NW_008798643.1:0-283 GCF_000699145.1 Aptenodytes forsteri | reverse complement strand
CGTGCCTGCGCCTTGCACGCTTGCCGCCAGCACACCCGCGCCTTGCACACTCACCGCCAGCACACCCGTGCCTTGCACGCTCGCCGCCATCGTGCCTGCGCCTTGCACGCTCGCCACCAGCGTGCCCGCGGCTTGCACGCTCACCGCCGTCGTACCCATGCCTTGCACGCTTACCACCGGCACACCCGTGCCTTGCACGCTTCCTGCTGGTGTGCCAGCGCCTTGCACACTTACCGCCATCGTGTCTGCACCTCGCACGCTTACCGCCATTGTGCCTGTGCCT
>NW_008798642.1:0-283 GCF_000699145.1 Aptenodytes forsteri | reverse complement strand
GTCACATGTGGCCATTTCAGCAAAGCCACGAGGTGAAGGGCTCTGGAGTGGAGGATCTCTCCGGGGGACCATTCCTAAAGGGGGAACACCGCTGTAAATATATCACGAAGGCAAGAGCACAGGGTGAGAGAGGGTGCCCCAGCCCCTCCCGTCTCCGAGCCGGAGGAGTGAGCTCCTGACGAGCCGTAGCTCAGACTCAGCGTGGGCAGGGACAGGAGGACTGGTGGCCAAACCCCCTCACATACAAGAGAAGTCCCCAGGGAGCACGAGCGACCCGGAGCAC
>NW_008798641.1:0-283 GCF_000699145.1 Aptenodytes forsteri | reverse complement strand
TATTATGTTCTGAGGTTGTATTTCTCTACTTTAAATATTAATATTTCATTATTACAACACTTTATTTTCAAGCCTTCTGGAGAATGCAGCATCATACATTTTTAATTTTTCAGATAAACGCTTCCTGTATATACGTGAGTTTTAATAACATATGTGTTTCCCTCTGTTTCAGTGAAACCCTGGGTTGGTGGATTGGATGGCTCAAGAGGCCAAGCAGCAGCTCAAGAGCTTTTCACCTGAGTGCCTGATCCAAGCTCCACTGGAAGCCATCGCTGCCGCAGAC
>NW_008798640.1:0-283 GCF_000699145.1 Aptenodytes forsteri | reverse complement strand
GGGGGGGGGGGGGGGCGCCGCCCCGGGGGCCGCCGGGAGGCGGGTGCTGTCATGCCCGTCCCTGCCACGCACGTGCAGCACCGGTGATGTTGTCCTGCCTCTCCGTCCCCACAGCCGGAGCTGGTGGAGCTGCTCCCCCCAAGCTGCCGCCAGGACCCCCTGCCCACGGCACTGCGCTCCCGGCACCAGGGCCTGCCTGATGATGCCGACAGTGCTGATGGTGCCGATGGAGACAGCCTTCACTCCAACATAGGTGAGGGGCGGTGTGGGGTGAGGTGGCCGC
>NW_008798639.1:0-283 GCF_000699145.1 Aptenodytes forsteri | reverse complement strand
GGGGGCGCGTACACAAACAGGTCCGGGAGGTGGTAGCACTCACACAAACGGGCCCGGGAGTGGGGCGCTGGCACAGAAACAGGCACTGGTGGGAGGCGTGAGTACACAAGCAGGGCCGGGAGGGGTGTGCATGCAGACCAACAGGCCCGGGACAGGGGCACGCATACACAAACAAGCCCGTGAGGGAGGCGCGAGCACACAAACAGGTCCGGGAGGGGGTTGCGTGTACAGAAACAGGCCTGTGAGGGGGGCACGCGCACACAAACAGGCCCCGGAGGGAGGC
>NW_008798638.1:0-283 GCF_000699145.1 Aptenodytes forsteri | reverse complement strand
ACCCCCTATACAGCCCGACACACGCGCAGGGCCCTACAGCACGGCCCCGCTCTCCGTGTCATGTCCCCCCTATATGCACACACCTCCCGCAGCCCAGCCCCTCCGCAGGGCGCGGCCCCTTGGCAGCATCCCCTATAGGGTGAACTGCTCCTATACGTAGGCAGCATCCCCTGTACGGACCCCTCCTCGTCGCCCTGGCGTCCCCGGGGCTGTGACAGCGTGGCATGGCACGGCACGGCACACCACGGTACAGGGCACCGCGGCGCCGTGCAGCATGTATGGC
>NW_008798637.1:0-283 GCF_000699145.1 Aptenodytes forsteri | reverse complement strand
GAACCAGGCAGTAATTATTCCCAATTTGTATTGTAATATCAAAGAAAAATAAATTCAGAAACCCACTTTAAGTGACAAAGATAGAAAATGAATTGGGAGTCATTAATAGCTAAATTTGAACATAGACATTATTAAATAAATTGCTGGCATTAGTGACTCCCAATTGGAAACAAAATAATGGACTTCTGGCATATAAAACGGAAGTAGAATTGGAAAAGGCATTGGGAGTCTTTAATGCTTAAATTATAACATACCTTTGAGTAGGTTCAGAGGCAATGATGAC
>NW_008798636.1:0-282 GCF_000699145.1 Aptenodytes forsteri | reverse complement strand
AGGCCTTACCTCTTAACAGTAAGCAATACTTTTAATTCCATTTTCCACCGGTGCTTGAATAAGAGGAAATGTGTGACTGTGCCTAAAGCATCCCAAAAACTCATGAAGGAAGTCTGTAAAGAGAATATGTTAAGTACGAGAGTTTCACCCACTTCAAAGAAAGTTGAATTTATTGCATTTATTGAAAGTTGCATGTATTTTCTTCTAAGGCTCCTTACTCCTATCACATAGGTTAGATAAAGGAAAAGGTGTTACCTTGTTTTGTAAATTAGATACAAGATC
>NW_008798635.1:0-282 GCF_000699145.1 Aptenodytes forsteri | reverse complement strand
CTCGCTGCAGAGCGGGGAGGATGCCTCCCTCCTTGGGTGGGAAGGCATTCAAATGACCTGGCGAGGGAGGACACGTGCCCTGGTCTGCCAGGCAAAGGGGGTCCCTCCCGCATCTTCCCCCCACGCCCCAAAAGCATCGTTTGGGCCCGTTTCTCCAAGGAGTTCCCGTGAAGGATGCCTCCTTCCAAGGGCCTTTCCTGAAGCGATGCCTCTTGCCCGGTGGAGACAGAGGCCAGCAGCAGCTGGGAGGGAGGGAGCATCTGTGGGGGAGGCACCGCAGCC
>NW_008798634.1:0-282 GCF_000699145.1 Aptenodytes forsteri | reverse complement strand
TTTCTCTTCAGAAAACACCATTTTGTCTGAATTAAAATATCTCATGGGAATATATCTATTTAAAAATATATTTTTTGCGTTTCGCGGGTGAGTGTCTAACAAAATTATTTTGTTTTTTTCTAATGCATTTCTTACAGGGAACACATAGTTTTGGCTTTCTGATGCCACAGTGTTCTGTGCCATTAGGCATATTTTTTTTAACTTCAAAATATCCTAGATAAGCTCCTGCTATGACCCCAAGAACCTGTAGTGGAGCCTGAATGTCTTCTTAGGAAAGACAAA
>NW_008798633.1:0-282 GCF_000699145.1 Aptenodytes forsteri | reverse complement strand
AGAATTTAACAACAGAAATGCTATGGCTGTTGCAGAGCTCTCTGGGGACAAAAATAGTAATATTCTGCAGACGGACATCTTTGCTGGGAACGCCAACCCCACTCCAGTCCACACGAGCAATAAAACTGTGGGCTACAAGGTGCTGGGCTCTTCTCAAAATCTGGGGTAGGAACCACTATCCAACATTTGTATTTTTCCTGCTTGGACTCGGTACATGTCTGTCTCTTAAGGCTGAGAAGAGACACCAGGCATCGTGCATCATTCACAGTTTGGCCTGGCGTG
>NW_008798632.1:0-282 GCF_000699145.1 Aptenodytes forsteri | reverse complement strand
GCAGCCCTGGGCTCCAGCTGCTCCGGCCCCGCTCCAGGGGAGAGGCGGCTGCAGGGGCACGAGCAAGGGCAGAGGAGCTGTGGGGAGGCACAGATGGACGTGACAGGCACTCCCCGTGCTACGGAGCGGGGATCCCGGCCCCACAGGGCCAGGACCCCGCACTGCATTCACCAGCTTCCCCCTACCAAGGGCAGAGCGTGAGCCTTGGGGCTCATCGGCCACCACGGGTGCACCCGGCACTGCAGGGTGTCAGCCACCACCATGTCTCCACCGAGGGCCCAG
>NW_008798631.1:0-282 GCF_000699145.1 Aptenodytes forsteri | reverse complement strand
CAGGTGGTGCTTTTGGAGCAAGAAGACGTTGAATTGAAAACGACGACTGCTCTCAACCCTGCTATGTTTCTTGAGCCATCAGCAGGAGGAGAAATATCACACGACTGTCTACAAACCATTGAGCAAGTTTATCCAAGCCGGGAAGATTTGAAAGACACCCCAATAGAGAATCCCGACTGGGAACTGCTCACAGGTGGAAGCAGTTTTATGTGCAAAGGGAAAAGAGTGGCTGGTGACGCAGTCGTAACTCGGGCTGAAGTTGTGGAAGCTCGTCCGCTACCT
>NW_008798630.1:0-282 GCF_000699145.1 Aptenodytes forsteri | reverse complement strand
CCACCTTGTCCAGCTTCAGCTGTCCCAGGATGTACGCAGACACAGCATCCCAGATAGCCACAACCTCTGGAAAGCAAGGGAGAGAGGTGTCAGGCTGCGGGCCAGCCAGCTCACAGCCTCTCGGCAAGCTCCTCGCCCAGGGAGTGACAGATGCAGGTGTCCACAAACAGCTGCGGAGCTGGGCTGTGCCCCAGTTTCAGGCTGCCAGCCTTCCTCTGCTCCCGGGGCAGGGCTGGAGCAGAAATGGGGATGTGGGAAGGGCTCAGGACCAGGGCTGTGGCC
>NW_008798629.1:0-282 GCF_000699145.1 Aptenodytes forsteri | reverse complement strand
ACAGCTCATATAAGCATTTCCACAGAAACTCTTTCCTAGAGCAAATTACAGGTAATTAATGAAACATTAATAAAAGGGATTACAGTTCTATTCTGTTTGTTCTGACAATAATGTTTGAGCAGGCCTGGTGCTGCTGGCCAAACAGGACACTTTCTAGAGAGCTTACCTGGTTGGTCTTGGCCAATTCACTGAACATGAGCAGAGCTTCTGCTGCAGCTAATGCCAAGATCAGGTTCTTGTGCACAGTTGTTCGTTCACTCTTGGGGACACTGAGGAAGGAGA
>NW_008798628.1:0-282 GCF_000699145.1 Aptenodytes forsteri | reverse complement strand
ATGCTCTCAGAAAAGGAAGTCATCTAAAACTGCCTCAGCCAACTCGATTTCATCAATTAGAATAGCAGCAATCAATTATATCAATTACAATAGCAGTATCTGGGTCTACATGTTTAGACCTAGCCAGGGCTGGAGATAAATACATATCCAGTGAGTGAGCTGATTCTTCAAGACTTTTTTGATGTCTAAAATGTCATTTAAGTAGAATCTAGACACTAAATTCCCCCCAAAAAGATGTACTGTCTCCAAGTTCTGGTGGCCACTGCATACTAGAGGTACCTA
>NW_008798627.1:0-282 GCF_000699145.1 Aptenodytes forsteri | reverse complement strand
CCAGCCCAGAGCAGCCTCCCAGGAACCCCCATCCCCTCTGCATCCCCAGACTCGGCACTGGGCAGGTCCCAGCCACGGGGTCCGTGGGTGCCACAGCAGAGGAGTGGCACCTCCTGGGTGCGGGTGCCCTCCCCGACGGCTCCCCCTTTACCTGGGCGAGGAGGTTCATCTGCAAGGAGAAAACATGATGTCCAGAGAATGAGGACACGGGGCCATGACCAGCCCCATTTCGGGGACCTCTCTGTCCCCAAACAGTTGTGGTGCCAGGTCACCCTGGCAAAA
>NW_008798626.1:0-282 GCF_000699145.1 Aptenodytes forsteri | reverse complement strand
CTCTGCCGCCGCTGCTACCGGCTGAAGCACCTCTCGCCCACCGACCCCGTCCTCTGGCTGCGCTCCGTGGACCGCTCGCTGCTGCTGCAGGGCTGGCAGGACCAGGGCTTCATCACCCCGGCCAACCTGGTGTTCGTCTACCTGCTGTGCCGGGAAGCGCTGCGGGGCGAAGACATCGGGAGCCAGGCCGAGCTGCAGGCCACCTTCCTCACCTGCCTCTATCTCGCCTACTCCTACATGGGCAACGAGATCTCCTACCCGCTCAAGCCCTTCCTGGTGGAG
>NW_008798625.1:0-282 GCF_000699145.1 Aptenodytes forsteri | reverse complement strand
ACAGCTTCACAGGCTGGGTGCACCAGGCGAGGAGTCCAAAACCTTGAGCCTTACACCCTCAACCCAGGTGGCATTTGCACACTTATACATGAAGAGTTTCTACTCCCATACTTGGCATAATCCCCCCGACCTAGGGCTCCAGCTGGTCAACAGGGAGGCCCATTCCCCTTCTTGGAGAATATAGTGGCCCCAAACCAGCACCTTGGATCAGAAAGTTTTGGGTGGCCAAGGAGGTAAGACAGGGCCCCAATCCCAGTTATCCCAGAAGATAGCACCCCATAA
>NW_008798624.1:0-282 GCF_000699145.1 Aptenodytes forsteri | reverse complement strand
CTTCTCTTGCTCTCTGTGGTGTCTAACCTCTTCATTCTTCTTGGTTAGCCTAAGCTGGAGATTCTGCAAGGTCTTCAGTTCTTCTTCTTGGCGCTGGAGTTTTTGCAGAAGAGTTTCATTGTCTTCATCTCTCTTCCTCACCGCTTCCTCAAGCAGATTCACTTGCTTCTGGCATGATGTTAGTGCTACTTTCATGCTTTCTTCACCAGGCTGGAACGTGTTCATTTGCTCTGTCTGCCTGAGGAACTCCAAGCGGTGGTTCTTCACTGCGTGGCTCATTTC
>NW_008798623.1:0-282 GCF_000699145.1 Aptenodytes forsteri | reverse complement strand
ACGCCCCAGCCACTGTGGTTGTTCCACAACCTTTTGCCAGCGATGCGTTATTTAACGCTTGGTTTCTCCTCCACCACCGCGAAATGGAAATGCTCGGCAAACCAACGCCGAGCAAAGCCAAGGCAGAGTCCCAGCACACAGGCGCGCCCTGGCCAGCTCCAGTACGAAGCTGCTTGGAGACAGAGAGATCTGTCCCTCTGTAAGCCTCGAGCAGAGCTACGGACAGGGACACGCCGCCCAAGCGACTCATCGGAGTTTCCTAGGAGCCCGTGGGAGGGGGGG
>NW_008798622.1:0-282 GCF_000699145.1 Aptenodytes forsteri | reverse complement strand
TGTGGAAGGGAAGCAAGGAGGAAAGCCTGCCTGCTTAGTAGACTCGTTTCCATCCCTGCCTCATCTGGGGATGAACAGACTTCTTTCTTAATGGGAACAGAGCTGGATTCCTCTGCTGTTTCCATCCCCCTTTATTTGGTAGTGGCAGCTAATGCATGCCTGTGTAGTAGCTACAATCGAAACGGGAAACCCAGTCAAGAAAAAAATCCCATATGTTCCTACACACGAACAGAACTATTGTCTTTAAGTCTGTATTTTAAATTTATGTAGTCTTTTCTTCAA
>NW_008798621.1:0-282 GCF_000699145.1 Aptenodytes forsteri | reverse complement strand
CTGCATCTGCAATGGTGTCTGACATGGCATCTGCATCTCCAGAGGTGTCTGCGATGGCACCTGCATCTTCAGTAACATCTCCATCGGCAATTGCATCTGAAATTGTATTTACATCTGCAATGACATCTGCATTTGCAACAGCATCGTCATCTGCAACGGTGTCTGCATCTGCAAGAGCATTGGCAATGTTATCAGCAATGGTTTCTGCATCTGCAATGGTGTCTGCATTGGAGAGTTGCAGATGACAGTACACTTGCACACAGAGCATTCCAGATGCAGATA
>NW_008798620.1:0-282 GCF_000699145.1 Aptenodytes forsteri | reverse complement strand
CCCGTGTTGGCCCGTGTTGGCCCGTGTTGGCCTATGTTGACCCGTGTCACTCCATGTTGGCCCACGTCAGTCTGGGTTGACCCATGTTTCTTGACCCGTGTTGCCCTGTGTTGACCCATGGAGACCTGTGCTGATCCATGTTGACCCGTGTCACTCCATGTTGCCCCATGTCAATCTGTGTTGACCCACGGTTATTGACCCGTATTGAACCATGTTGACCTGTGTTGACCCCTGCTGACCCATGTTGCCCCATGTCACTCCGTGTTGCTCCATTTTGACCCA
>NW_008798619.1:0-282 GCF_000699145.1 Aptenodytes forsteri | reverse complement strand
TCTATAGTCTAATCTTGCTTACCTGACAGGGCCCTGAGGGCATGACCAGCCCTGACTGACCCTGGCCAGCATCCCCCGGCACCCCAGCCCCTGGGAGCCTGCAGCCCTCGCGGTCCCCACACATTACCATTCAACCAAGAGAAATCACACTGACATGAGGGAGAAATGTAACCAGTTACAAAGGTCATGCAACCAGTGCCTTACTGTAAACACTTTTGTTATCATTTACACTTATTTATGATCTTTCTGCTTGACTGCTTTACATCATTTTATATTATCACC
>NW_008798618.1:0-282 GCF_000699145.1 Aptenodytes forsteri | reverse complement strand
GATTCAGCTCCAGTTGGGCTTTGGCTTTTGATCCCTGCAGACTCGGATAGTAGCTCTGTATTCTTCCCAAGCCATTTTCCCGTGCTTCCACCTCCTGTATGCATCCTTTTCACGTTTGAGTTTTATCAGGTCTCCTTGTTCATCCATTTAAGCCTCCTGCCACCTTCGTGTTTTTTCCTGCTCATCAGGATTGGCAGTTGCTGAGCTTGGAAGAGGTAAAAAAAAGTTTTTTCTTACATTTGCAAAGTCCCAAAGTGCAAAGTCCAGCACCTGGGGAGGTAT
>NW_008798617.1:0-282 GCF_000699145.1 Aptenodytes forsteri | reverse complement strand
TTTTTTTTTCTGCTTTTCTCCCTCCTGTATGCACTCTGTGTCCCTCCTGGCTTGGATCGCGGGGTGACTATGTGCTCCTTTCCTCTAGCTTAATGCTTACTTTTTCTTCTGGCTCTCTTGCTGTACCTTCGGAGTTCCCCAGTCTTGTGCTTCTCGGCACGGCAGCTGACTGGGATCACAAATCCATCGACGGACACATGGGAATAGAAGTGCTTAGAATCTTAAAATAATGGCCTTACCCTCTACAAGTGCTCACGGTGCTTGAAAGTATATGGGGTAAAA
>NW_008798616.1:0-281 GCF_000699145.1 Aptenodytes forsteri | reverse complement strand
GAGTGAGTGAGCGGCTGGTGGGCACCTGGCAGCCGGCCAGGGTTAACCTGCCCCGGTATGTAATGTACTGCAGTAGCGCTGTTTGGAGTGTATGTACTGTGGATATAGAGCGGGGAGTGGTGGTCATTTTAGCTTATGAACTCTTCTGCTGTGTGGTTCTCAAATGGTTAGTGTTTCTAATCCTGTAAAAATTTGAACACGTATATAAGCCTGTTTGCTTCTGTAGAATAGTTCATATGTGTAAAGCTGCTCAAGTGGATTTTATAATCAGGCCCTTTTTT
>NW_008798615.1:0-281 GCF_000699145.1 Aptenodytes forsteri | reverse complement strand
GGTTCAAACCATCTGCCCCTTTATTTCTTTTCTTGGCTGAAAACAAGCCTTTTCTGTAGGATGGGTCTTCAGCGGGTGTTGGTCTCGCTCACCCGATGCAGGAATGGGGTGGGAAGATGGTGAGGAAGGTGAGGTAGCGCCACAGAACGGCAGGGCAATCTTAGGTCAGCTTACGCTGACCATTCCTCCCTTTGGCCGTGCTTGTCTTCTGGTCTCATTTGCTCTGTTGGGCCATCCTAAGCAAAATATTTCCTTGGGAAGGTGGGGGCGAGGAAGGGACC
>NW_008798614.1:0-281 GCF_000699145.1 Aptenodytes forsteri | reverse complement strand
TGTCTGTATCCTCCCCAAACCTGGTGTGCGTGGGTAATCACCGGCAAACTTCAAGCTGGACCAGCCAGCGAGTAGGAGACCCTGGGTCAGGCAGGGGTCTCAGGCGGGCAGAGGGTCTGTGCTGCTGTGCCCAGAGGGACCCGCGAGTGTGGGGTGCTGTGGGGCAAGTGCGTGAGTGCTGTGCGTTTGCAGCGAGCACCGAGCTGGACCAGCTGGTGAGTCGGGGACTTGTCGGGCAGGCAAAGGGGTCCGGGATCAGGGCAGGGGTGCCGGGTGGGCAG
>NW_008798613.1:0-281 GCF_000699145.1 Aptenodytes forsteri | reverse complement strand
CGCCCGGGGCCCCCGGCCAGCCGCACCGGGAAGGGCCCTGGGGACAGCCCGCGCTCAGGCACCGGGGCCAACGGCACCGGCCAACTCCCACTGGGACCCACCGGGACCCGCTGGGACCCACTGGGACCCTCTGCACACACTGGGACCTCCTGGAACCTCCGAGGAGCCCCCCCCACGCTGGAAACTGCTGAGTCCCACTGGGAGCTTCTGCACTCACTGGGACCTGCTGGGGCCTTCTGGGACCTCTGCATGCACCGCGACCCACTGGGATCCTTTGCACA
>NW_008798612.1:0-281 GCF_000699145.1 Aptenodytes forsteri | reverse complement strand
GCTCCTGGGGTCTTTTCCTCACTGCCTCTTTGATTCAGACACTGGGGTCGTGCTGGAAGGAGAATGAGAACTTCCCAATCAGTCCTTTCTTTCACTGTCCTTGTTTTTCCTTTTGGACACAGGAAGCTCCCGACATCAGTGTAGGAGAGTGTTTTAGAAGATGCTTATTTCTGCTGGTGAGACCCAGGCCTGGCACAAAAAAATTGACAAAAGTTGGATGTCCTGCACGCAGTCCCAAGCTTGTGCCCATAGAGACAGAAATCCCCTGCAGTAGTTCAGGG
>NW_008798611.1:0-281 GCF_000699145.1 Aptenodytes forsteri | reverse complement strand
GACCACTTGAAAGTATGTTCTTTACTAAGGTTTTATCTTCTACTGAATTTCAACAGAATGGAACAGACACATGTATATTTTATTGCTTATTTTGTTTAGTGGCTTCAGGCTTTTTTGTTCTGTAAACAGTGAATAGACATGATCAACTACCACAATTATAATGACAGACTGTGAGTCTGACTCTCTGCTGTCTTGTACTTGTAGAGTAAACTGCGCTTGTACAGTCGGTGCAGATACTTATATTCTGATTTGGCACTGTTTTAAATCCACAGTGGACTCAT
>NW_008798610.1:0-281 GCF_000699145.1 Aptenodytes forsteri | reverse complement strand
ACACACAGAGCACCCAAACTGCGTGTATTACCAGCCCTGAAAGCTTTCATTATCTCACAGCACCACGCTCCATTATCGCCGGGAGCACACAGACATTATCTCTGGCAATCTGTCATTTATCGATCAAGCCCAGAAATGCTTCTGAAACAGCAGCCCGGCGTGACTGGGGCTGCGAGCTGCACAACGGAGCACAATTGTTCTCGTCCGTCCGGGATGCTGCCAGCCAGGCAGCGTGGTGGCCCACCGGCCTGCCAGCAGTGACGTCCCTCCAAACCAGAACC
>NW_008798609.1:0-281 GCF_000699145.1 Aptenodytes forsteri | reverse complement strand
GCAATAATGGCTGCTTTATTTTTTATAAAACCTTCCATAGCAAAGATCAGCTGCTGCCTTGAGGTATTTCCCATAAACTTTGTCAGCTATCTTTGTTTATTTGTTAAATTATTTATTCAAATTATACACCTAAAGAAAAAACACAGAACCTTTTACAAAACATCTTGCAGAAAATGGTGTTTCTGCATGTTGAGTCTGAGTAAGGCCCTAAACCAGTTTCCTATCTATCTGATGTGTTTTGCCCTAGCGAACCATTAAATACAGAGCTTGAGCCTCCACTG
>NW_008798608.1:0-281 GCF_000699145.1 Aptenodytes forsteri | reverse complement strand
CCCACCTCGCTACAACCTCCTTTCAGGTTTTTCTCTTGTACCAGAGTCTGTTTTAATGCTCTACAGACCCCCACACCTCACTCCATGAGCAACTTCTAATAAAGAACTTAATTTTTCTTCAAATCTGAAGCATACCACACATAAAATTCAAAGAGCTCAAAAAAACCCTCTCAAAACCAATGGTGCTGATTATCCCAGAACTCAACAACCATTTTACAGCACAATCGGTAGAACGGTAAGAAAAATAGAGCAGCTCTAATTTCAAAGCTACTGGAATTAAC
>NW_008798607.1:0-281 GCF_000699145.1 Aptenodytes forsteri | reverse complement strand
GGCACCGGGCTCGGACGGGGCCGTGCTGCCCCTGGGGCAGGCGTGTCCCCTGCAGGCACTGGGGACAGCCCAGACGAGTCACCCACACCCCGGGGGCAGCAGGTCCCTCCTGGGGCAGCCCCACCTGCTGTCCCAAAGTGCTGATGGGGTGGAGAAGGACCTGCTGATCCCCTCCCCAGGGACACCGCCTTCCCTTTGTCCCCAGCCACCCCCGGGGGATGGACCCACCCCGTGAGACCCCATGGGATGCCCACCAGCTTGCGGATGCGGTCGAGGACCAG
>NW_008798606.1:0-281 GCF_000699145.1 Aptenodytes forsteri | reverse complement strand
AAGAACAGAGGGGTTTGGGGGTTTTTTGACATTTTTTAACTTGAGACTTCCTTTATGAAAGTGCATTTGTGATCCAGAAAGGTGGAAGCTTTCCACACCTGCTGAGCATATTCAATTAGCATGTAGCGATCTCAGGGGAAAAAAATGCCCAAGAACAGAGCATCTCCAGTGCCACTCAATTAGAGGCTCAGGCTGCCTGTGTGTTATTCATGTTGTCTTCTCCCAGGGGCGACATCTGGTGCAGGAGAGATGAGGAAACCAAGGCATTACAAACATTGCCA
>NW_008798605.1:0-281 GCF_000699145.1 Aptenodytes forsteri | reverse complement strand
AGGCTTGGCAGAGACACCAGCCCTGGCAACAAGCCCAGCCCCGGCACAGAGTCACCCCCGCCTCTGGCACTGATCTAGCCACCTTCCCCGGCATCAGTCCAGCTTCCGGCATGGGGCAGCTGCACATGGAAGGGCCAAGGCATCTGGGGGTGGCGAGGGGAGGCAGAGAGAGCGCCCCTGACAGCTGGACACCCTACGGTGACGACTCACTGCTCCAACACGAAACCATCCTCCAACAGTCCCCCAAAGCCAGATCCCTCCCATCTCCCAGTGCCCCTCGC
>NW_008798604.1:0-281 GCF_000699145.1 Aptenodytes forsteri | reverse complement strand
TATATTTTATTTTAACTATGGAATATATATTTTCACATAAATCTGATGCATAATTTCAAGGGAAATACTGGAAGAACTATTGTACCAGTAGAGAAGGAACACATTTCAAATATAGACATGCAGAAACATCATTTATATTATTACTATCTTCTACATGTATACAATTTTACGCAGTGAATTTTGCATTGTCAGAAGATTTTTTTAAAAATCTATTTAAAAAAGCAGCTACTGTAGGAAGTTGTGAAACTTTCAGGAAATTATTCATTTTTACTTACTTTGTT
>NW_008798603.1:0-281 GCF_000699145.1 Aptenodytes forsteri | reverse complement strand
CAGCTGACCAGATGGGCACTACTACAGTGCTCGGAGAAGCTCAGGTTAATCAATTCAGTATGTCAAACTACCACATACTGAGAGCTATTCCGCACCCTCCAGGAAAAAGAGCCACAGGCAGTGCTTCTGGGTTACGGTAGACCACCTCTCCCACTGTCCCCACCCCACCCCCCGCTTTTTTTTTTTCTCCTTATCACTACACTTCAGTAAGACCACACTAACTCAAGTTCTCATGCTCACTAGAGGCCAAGCACCAATAAAATTATGGCTGCTCAGATATT
>NW_008798602.1:0-281 GCF_000699145.1 Aptenodytes forsteri | reverse complement strand
GAAAACTTCAGTCTTGATCTAATAAAATGGTAATGAGGACTATAAAGCAGCTTTGTAATCAAATGTCATAATTTATACCTTTTTCAGTGAAGGTGATGTTGTGAGTTTACATCTGTTGCAGTTAGCATTTGGTGACAGAAAACGCTTGGCATCAGGACAAGTCATGTACGAGGTAAGACGTGCATGTGTGTGGAAGGATGAAACTAGTACTAAATTTTCTCGAAGTGAGTATCAGTTAAGCTGGCAGGGGTAATATTTACCATCAAAATTCACAGATGAAT
>NW_008798601.1:0-281 GCF_000699145.1 Aptenodytes forsteri | reverse complement strand
GAAGACATCCCCGTGGCTGGGGATGTTCTTGAACAGCAGAAACTTGAGAGTCTCATACTCCCTCTGCCAACCGCGCCAGGGAGGGAAGGTGAGGAGGTTGCAGAACCTGCCCCATTGACCCCAACACCCCCCGAGCTCCCCACGCTGCCGGTGGAGGTCTCCCCAACCTCCTACTTACAGAGCTGCTCGACATCTGCAAGGAGAGAGGAACAGAAACAGGGTGTCAGCACCGTGCTTGTGCCGTCCTGCCCGTGCATGGAGGGCAGGGTGCCACCCTGCCA
>NW_008798600.1:0-281 GCF_000699145.1 Aptenodytes forsteri | reverse complement strand
CTTTCTCAAGGGCTTCAATGGTCTTGGCTTGTTGCTGGGCTGTGGCTTCCAGCCTGGCCCTTCCCACTTGGAGCCTGAAAAAGAAGTACAGGCCTTACCGCAGAAGTCCACAAGAGCACAAATCCCAAAAGAAGAGTGTGAAAGAACCCCATCTAAAACAAGAGCACCTTTGGAAATCGTGTATTACTGTCTTGCTGGGATGCAAGAAGACAGTCCTGTTGTTTTCACACAATCGCAGAAAGCGGAGCCTTGCTCCACTGTGTTACTTCCTTACCGTTGCA
>NW_008798599.1:0-281 GCF_000699145.1 Aptenodytes forsteri | reverse complement strand
TTTGATCACTCTTTTTTCCTAGTAAAAGCGTTTTCCCAATTTGCAAGAAACTTTTTAAGGTTTTTTAATCCATTCATTCTTCAGCTAGGGCATATAAATGAGAAAATACTGGTAATTTTCTGAGATGATAAACAAAAATCACAAAAAACATTAATAAAGAGAAAAATGTCATGTATTTGGTAGCATTTTGTAACCTTACACTTTGAAATATTCACTAGCCAAAAGTAATGTTTTGATCAGGGTGGAAAGATTTCCATCTGTAAGTTTAGCCAAATTATTTG
>NW_008798598.1:0-281 GCF_000699145.1 Aptenodytes forsteri | reverse complement strand
AGGATCACCTCCCTCGACCTGCTGACAACGTTCTTCCTAATGCAGCCCAGGATACCGCTGCCCTTCTTTGTCGTGAGGACGCGTTCTTGGCTCACAGTCACCTCCTTGTCCACCGGGACCCCAAGCTCCTTCCAGGCAAAGCTACTTTCCAGCCGGCCACCCCCCCAGCATGTACTGCTGCAGGGTGTTATTCCTCCAGAGGTGCGGGACTTTACATTTCCCCTTGCTGAACATCACAAGATTCCTCTCGGACCAATTCTCCAGCCTGTCCAGGTCCCTCT
>NW_008798597.1:0-281 GCF_000699145.1 Aptenodytes forsteri | reverse complement strand
AAAATTTTTTTTTTGTACTCATAATGTTTCAACTGCTGAAATCTGAAATAGTGCTGGGTGTTCAGTGTTCTACTAAGCTTTCAATGAAATGTTTCAACATAACATTAAAGGAAGAATGGTACCAGAATAATTTTTTTTTTTTAAATTTTTATTTCTGAGCCACTCTGTGAGATCTGTGGGTAATGACACAGAGTATTTACATTTGTTTTCTCTTTCAGAAGTACAATGATTTGAATATTATTATTCAATATTTCATTATAGTGATTTCAGTGTAGAAAAAT
>NW_008798596.1:0-281 GCF_000699145.1 Aptenodytes forsteri | reverse complement strand
TGGTCTGCACGATCGCATGTGGCTTAGTGGGTGTGGGAGGATGAGATCTGTCTGACTAAAGGGAAGGTGCCTGTAGCTGAGCTGGTCAATAAAACTCCTCTTTGCAAGAAGTCTGGGCTAATTCTTGGTTATAGATGTATTGTATGCTTTTGATGTTAGGTATGATGCATCCTGCCCGTCAAGATCAGATATTTAGAAATTAATTCCTTCAACCTGTTGATAGTGCCTACAAGAATGCAGTTGCTTGGGTTGTTTTTTTTTTTATAACCCCGTGTCTACAA
>NW_008798595.1:0-281 GCF_000699145.1 Aptenodytes forsteri | reverse complement strand
ATCATTCACACCATTCCATTCAGGTTTAAAATAGTCAATCACCTCCGTTTTATATAGCCCATTCACGCTTTCGGCTAAAGCATTGTCTGAGCGAGGAATAGCGAAGCACTGCTTCGCCCGAGTGCAAGACGTAGGGCTATGCCCGAAGTGAAATCACCAGTCGTACCAACAGATGCGGCAAGCCCTGGCTGTTTGAGCCGTTCACTGTATTTGATGGATAGATACTGGCTACCCTTATCGCTATGGTGAATCACATTTTTTGGTCTATGCCTAGCATCCAG
>NW_008798594.1:0-281 GCF_000699145.1 Aptenodytes forsteri | reverse complement strand
CCCAAAAGCAGAAAACTGCCTTGCAAATGTGTAAATATCTATCTAAGATCTGAGCAAATATTAAAATAAACGTTTGCAATGAATCCTCAACTTTTATCAGGCATTTTCAGTTCAGAAGCTTTGAACTAGCAAAGGAGGGGAGGGGACATGGCCACTGTGCTTTTCCCAAATTATTAGAAAGCAAATATCTAAGGAAAAAAAACCCAAAACTGTCACTGAAAGAGTTCACCTAAAATTAAGAAGCCACTGAAGAAATAGTTAAGGAGTCAAAAGCATGTAAG
>NW_008798593.1:0-280 GCF_000699145.1 Aptenodytes forsteri | reverse complement strand
CACGCAGGGTGCCACACAACGTTCACGGCGTCACACGCTGTCACCCACACTCACGGTATCAGCGTCGCACCCACGGGCATAGTGTCGCGCACACAGACGCAGCGTCAGCCACGGCGTCACACACGCACGTCCACGGTGTCACCCGGTGTCACCCCCCCACACACACTCACGGTATCGGCGTCGCACACGCGTTCATGGTGTCACATGTGCGGTTACGGGGTTGTGTCACATACACAAGTGTCACACCCACGCTCACGGTGTCACACACGCACGGGGGGGG
>NW_008798592.1:0-280 GCF_000699145.1 Aptenodytes forsteri | reverse complement strand
TTTTTTTTTTTTTTTTTTCTCCTTCTGGTTAACACTCGGCATATGTTTGTTAATGCAATTTTCATTCCAGTGGCATTCAATGTGCCTAATTTATAGGTTATCATGTTCAATAATTTATCGCCTAAGCAGGAACAAAGCTTAGTTGCATGTGCAGTATTGCTCTTTAATTAGAGAATGAATGTCTGCATTTTCATGGCAATCCTTACGCTGCACAAACTAATTTATTAGAAGTGCTTTTCCTTCTGTGAGGCTGTGCATGGCCAGAACAAAAAAAAAAAAA
>NW_008798591.1:0-280 GCF_000699145.1 Aptenodytes forsteri | reverse complement strand
CCAACACCAGAGCAACAAGGAGGCCCTGAAGAGCTGCAGCCTCCCCCAAAAAGGGTAGCAATGAGCCATCCAGAAGAGCAGGGCGCAGTGGCGTGCAGGTGCCAGCGCACTGGGCAGCGTCACAGAGCAGCCTGTCCTGGCATTGCCCCGGGCAAGACACACACTAGGGAAGGGAAGAGCACCAGCAGCATGCAAAGAGATGGGAATCTCAGCCCTCCGGGTCCCGCCGGAGCTGGACTCTGTACTGTCACAAAGAAACCCCAAATTCCAAGCGCTCCGC
>NW_008798590.1:0-280 GCF_000699145.1 Aptenodytes forsteri | reverse complement strand
CTTTCTAGACTGATGCCTGTTCTGGGCTGCAAGGGTTCCTGATCTTCCACAGCTTTGGTGGGGGTACTGGCTCTGGCTTTACCTCCTTACTGATGGAACGCCTCTCTGTGGATTACGGAAAGAAGTCCAAACTGGAGTTTGCCATCTACCCAGCCCCTCAGGTCTCCACCGCTGTGGTGGAGCCCTACAATTCCATCCTGACCACGCACACCACCCTGGAGCACTCGGACTGCGCCTTCATGGTGGATAATGAGGCCATCTATGACATCTGCCGCCGAAA
>NW_008798589.1:0-280 GCF_000699145.1 Aptenodytes forsteri | reverse complement strand
CCTACATTTAGACTTTCAGTGTTTACAGACCTTTGTCTGGTACTTTACATCTTCAGGCAAGTGCACAGCTTGTTTTATGGACTCTGACAACTCCAGTTTATTTCATAGCACTTTTGTCTGTCACAGATTGCTTGCAAACAGACTGCCTTAGGAATATATACTTGTGTCACATACATTTAAATATCGTAAGTGGTCTTCCTTTTATAATAAATTTTGCTGAGGGGAACTCATAAGTGACCAACAAATTTATCTCCTTTCTTTGCTCACTGTCAAATATCCT
>NW_008798588.1:0-280 GCF_000699145.1 Aptenodytes forsteri | reverse complement strand
CCGGGGTGTGTGCACAGATGCATAGGTGTACATATGTGCGCGCACGTGTGTGAGCACAGGTGTGCATAACAGGCACGCGCGTGTGAGCACGGAGGTGTGCACATGTGAGCATGCAAACAGGGGCGTGCACTCAGGACCACGCGTGCGTGCAGGCGGGTGTCTGCACGCGTGCGCCTGGGTGTCTGCGCGCGTGTAGACGCGCAGGTGCGCGTGTGTGCCTGCACGCGCGTGAGCGCAGGTGTGTGTGCAGGCACGTCTGTGCTCGTGCGCGCGCGCGCGC
>NW_008798587.1:0-280 GCF_000699145.1 Aptenodytes forsteri | reverse complement strand
GGCCCGACAGCGGGGGCGTCCCCTTATCTTTCGCCTTCACGTGTAGGTCGTAGAAAGTAACTGTCTCAAAGTCCAGCGCGCCCGTCAGTCTCATCTCCCCGCTTTTTGCATCGATGCTGAACACGTCTGAGGCCGAGGGAGGAACAAAAGTATCAATTTCGTAAATCACTTCTCCATATATTCCCAAGTCCGGATCTGTTGCGCTCACTCGGGCCACGAGCGTCCCCTCTAAGGCGTCTTCGGGCAAAAGTACTTTGTACACCGACTGGTTGAACTGCGG
>NW_008798586.1:0-280 GCF_000699145.1 Aptenodytes forsteri | reverse complement strand
CAGTTCAGGTGTTTCGTAGGCAGTGGATACACGGTTTGCTCTTCCCAAAGCTCCCATGATGGCATTTGTCATAAGCACACAATCAAGCTGCTAGTTAAGAATTGAGGACAACCTGCAAACACACAGGAGGAACCTCCCAGCGCTCCCAGTAGAGCTGGAGTGACATGTCTTAGGCCAAACTTACTTGGGAAGCCAGACCTCACGTTGCATGATCCTACAGCTGGGCATTAATCGGGGAAAGGAGAGAACTATAGCTCTTGTGTCCTTCAACAGCCCCTCA
>NW_008798585.1:0-280 GCF_000699145.1 Aptenodytes forsteri | reverse complement strand
TCTCACAGAAATTCATGGAAAACATTTCAGCCGGATCAACCCTTGATCACGTTTAACTTGTGGTTGCCCAGTAGCTGGATCGATGCTGTGAAGAGGCTGCAAAAAGAGAGGGTCTGAGCAATATTAATGGGGGTTGCTTAATCTGGCGCGTCTAAAAATGAAAGCAGAGCCACGCGTTATGCCATGCTGTGCAATGCTGTGTCCAACTTCTGCAGGAGCAGTTTGAAAGATACGTTCTTCGTTAGCCCTAGGATCGTGGCATGGTATGACTTTTTTTTTT
>NW_008798584.1:0-280 GCF_000699145.1 Aptenodytes forsteri | reverse complement strand
GATATTTGTCATGAAAAGTACCAATACCTTGGCATCTGCTAGTTCTACAGCTGTTCCTAGCTTTAGTTTTTCTCTTTCGTAGGAGAGGTATGATGCTGAATGCTGTCAAGATATTGCAGATAATACCTGCCAAGGGGCAGATGCAGCTATGGAGGTCATACAGAACTTCCTGGAAGATTCCTCACTGCATTGTTGTCTTTTGCCACATTTTGGGAAAAATAGCTAAGTTAACAGGTTGGAACTTTGGTTAGAAAGAAAAAGATTCCCAGCAGTCTTTTCA
>NW_008798583.1:0-280 GCF_000699145.1 Aptenodytes forsteri | reverse complement strand
ATAATATAAAGTAGTATGGTTCAAAAGTAGCAAAGTAACTACAAATGACAATTTCACTTTGATTTATCATGTGTATACAGACATGTCAGGTTTTTTTAACATCTGAAGTCTGCATCTTTGGTTGCATTATTTGCAGTGGCATCACTCCTTTGTAGCACTACATTAGACAGGCAAAAAAATAAAAGTGAAAAAATCAGATAGGAAATAAAAACCCTCCACATTTAAATATGAAGAGAAAAACATGAATGACAAGTTGGATCTGTTATTTGGTGAACAGAAA
>NW_008798582.1:0-280 GCF_000699145.1 Aptenodytes forsteri | reverse complement strand
CCTAACCCAAGCAATAACCAGCTGGAGTTGCAGGTGTCTCACATATCTAAGCGTGTGCCAAGATCCTCCAGCTCGGAGCAGTCACACAATTTTTCCTCATCACGGATATCCTTGTGTTTGCAGGCATGAATGGGTCGGCCATTGAAAACTTCTCCTGCATGATTTATAACGTTTCCTTCATGAACTGCACTTGGCGGGCAGGCAGGGATGCTCCAGGAGATACCCAATATTTTCTCTACTGGAAGAACTCGAGGTAAGTAGGTCTGCTTGAATCTAGGGA
>NW_008798581.1:0-280 GCF_000699145.1 Aptenodytes forsteri | reverse complement strand
AGCAGCACAAACCCATTTCCCTTTTCCCACCCTTCCTGGTTGCCGGGTGCAGCCAAGCCAGAGGCTGGGCAGGGGAGAGAGTGGCCTGATCTCACAGCAGCAGAGGAGAGAGTGGCCTGATCCTGCGGAGCACAGGGTCGCTCTCCTGCCTCGGCTCCCCCTTGGCCCAGCACTGCTCAACACACCGCTGCCACACACAGGTTGGGCAGTTTGCCTGTCGAGTGCTGGGGACAGCTGCCCCAGGGAAATGGGGAAATGTCTCTGCTCCGTCCTGCTGCGG
>NW_008798580.1:0-280 GCF_000699145.1 Aptenodytes forsteri | reverse complement strand
GAAAAGTGCTGCCCAGCACAGAGACATTTTGGTAGTAATGGAGACAATCTCCATTTACTGCACATCCTTTGACAAGGGACCTCCAACAGGCAAGGACAAGACGGTGTTCTTCAGTTGCCGATGCACGCACAGGCTGGCATGTGGACAGACTGACCAGCTGTATTCCTGCAGTAACTCCTCTGAGTATGTCAGCACTTCAGTTAACAACACAACTTTGCTCTTAAAATATGCAGCCAGTGCACATGCATTTCTGTTTTCAAAATAGCATATATCATTTTCA
>NW_008798579.1:0-280 GCF_000699145.1 Aptenodytes forsteri | reverse complement strand
TGCCTTGTCCCCGTGACCCCCCTCGGGGACGTGCCACATTCCCAGGGGATGTGGGCTGCCACCGAGGCCAGCCTGGGTCTGGCAGACACGGGATGCTGCCATGTGCCAGGGGTCTGCCCCAGAGCCCCCCTGCCCGCGTAGGGGTCCCCATCCCGCAGCCAAGGTGTCCCCCTGGGGTGGCTGTGACCTGCTGGGGGCCGTGGCTGTCCCCAAAGGGAGTGGGGGCTGCGGGTGCAGCCACCCCCTGGCGCCTGGCCCAGCACCGCGGTGCAGCTGGTGC
>NW_008798578.1:0-280 GCF_000699145.1 Aptenodytes forsteri | reverse complement strand
TCCCAGTGCACCCCAACGCATCCTGGTGCTATCCCAGCGGATCCCAACGCCATCCCAATGCATCCCCGTACCATTACACTGTGTCCCAGTCCATCCCAGTGCACCTGATGCATCCTGGTGCCATCCCAGAGCCATTCCAGTGCATCCCAGTGCCATTACAGCACATCCCATTCCGTCCTAGTTCCAGCCCAGTGCATCCCAATGCATCCCGATGCCACCCCATTCCATCCCAGTGCCATCTCAGCACACCTCAATGCATCCTGGTGCCATCCCAGCGCAT
>NW_008798577.1:0-280 GCF_000699145.1 Aptenodytes forsteri | reverse complement strand
TTGAGAACGTGAAGAAGCAGGTAGGGGTTCCTCAGCATCTCGTTGCGTGATGGCATCAGGCTGGGTCATGACTGAGCTGGGTGCTGTGCTAAGGATAGCGTGAGGAAAATGTAGTCACTGAAATTCAGGTCCTTTGGAGGAGACTGGTGGTTCCTGCCTATTTTCCATCCAGTTTGTGCCCTGAGGGCTGCCCCAGTGGAAGGTGTGCAGAAGGGAACTGAGAAACCGCTTTTCTTTTTCTTTTTCTTTCACAGAACCAGCAGCTGCAGTCAGCTATTGC
>NW_008798576.1:0-280 GCF_000699145.1 Aptenodytes forsteri | reverse complement strand
GGGGGCTGCTGAGCCACGGAAGCCGCGAGAGATGCTCCTCTGGGCCCCGGCCCTGATCTGGTCTACCAAGTCTGAAGCAGGGTCCCAGTCTGCATTGGACCGTGCAGCTGCAGCGCAATCTTTGAAGGGCAATGGGGTGAGGTACACTGGGGAGACCTGCCCTGTCTCTGCAGGCTCTGAGAAAGCAGAGCTGGCTTGGGAAAGCTGGAGGAGCCCAGAGGTTTTGTAGAAACACTTCCATATTGCCCTGCTGCCCAGCGACTTGTACTCATTTACGAGC
>NW_008798575.1:0-280 GCF_000699145.1 Aptenodytes forsteri | reverse complement strand
TGCTGCTGCTGCTGCTTCCATGGTAATACAGGAAGCATCATTTTTTGCTTAACTGGTATGGCACAGTGAATTTTCTGCCTTTCAGTATATTCCAGGATTGCCATATTTTCATAGACTCAAGCTTTATTAGGAGAGATGAAGCTCAGCTAAGCCTAGACCTGTTTCTCGAAGCAGAGCACATTTATGTGAAACCTGATTCCCTACCCCTGGTGCCATATAAATTCTAGACTATTTTAAATATATTTTAAATTGTCCTTTCTATAGACCAGTGACAGGTTTA
>NW_008798574.1:0-280 GCF_000699145.1 Aptenodytes forsteri | reverse complement strand
CATTGGCAAGCCTCCAGTCATCCGGGACCGTTAACCAGGATAGATCTGGATAGAAAATAGTCATAATTTCAAGTAACTTTTCATATTGAGAAACTTTTGAAAACTTTCTATTTGAGATGATAGTAGATTTTTAAAAATATTTAAAAGAAAACTTCCTCTTTTGTAACTAGGTTGTGACTGCTCATTTTCTTTATATTTTTGTATGTATAGAAATTTCCCATGACCTGCAGTGATGAATGTTTCACAAATGCTACTTAATCAATCTGCTGGCTACATAGCT
>NW_008798573.1:0-280 GCF_000699145.1 Aptenodytes forsteri | reverse complement strand
TCCAAAACCCAGGCCACAAACCAAGTAATTAGACTCTGCAGGTGGTCTGACCGTCCTTTGCTTCCTACTCTGTGCTGGATTTGTCGGGAGGAGGAGCAGTTACCTGACCTGGTCTTAATCCAGTATATACCTTAAGAACAGCTAAAGCTGTGAGATGAGTGAATTAAGTCTGGAGTATATAACCTCATCCCAACTAATTATCCGATTGTTTTGCTTGAACGTCTGTTGTTATCTGTGTGGGTACGGAAATTCAGCTTCTGAAAGGAGCCACAGAGTGTGT
>NW_008798572.1:0-280 GCF_000699145.1 Aptenodytes forsteri | reverse complement strand
GGTGGTAAATCTGTGCCAACAAAGAAAGATCAAAGAACTATGTGTGTTTGGGAATAGTGATACATTTGCAGCCTATGCTGGAAATACAATGCAAATGGTATCTTTAACTTATCGTATCTCCAGCACAGGAATTCAGTCTCATCTGTTGAATTCAGTGTCCTTTTGGTCTTTAAAAGGATGTTTTACTAGGTTTCAATCGGTTGCACTAGGTGGAAACGGCTGCCCCGGTATCACAGGGACAGGTCTTAAACATTGGTTACAATGCACAAGAAGGAAAGCA
>NW_008798571.1:0-279 GCF_000699145.1 Aptenodytes forsteri | reverse complement strand
AGACAGCCAAGTCCCCTTCCTCCTCTTCACCTGGTAGAGGTAGAAGTTCAGTAGTGAAAGCACACACACGACACACTCTGGGTTCACAAACATGCACACATATGCAGATCCCTCAAGTACCAGCACGGCCTGTCTGCCCATCCCTGCCCAGGTCCCAGGCCCCCTTACCCACTTCACGGGTCCCCTACTCGCTATCCGGTATAGCTTGATGCTCGCTGGCAAACACACACACACTCACACACTCGCCCCACAGACACTCCACATTCACAAGGCCCCTTG
>NW_008798570.1:0-279 GCF_000699145.1 Aptenodytes forsteri | reverse complement strand
CCTGGCGCACGCACGCCGGCTTGCACACGCGTGTCGGCTTGCACGCACGCGCTGCCTCGCGCATGCCTGTCGTCTTGCGCGCCCGTGTCATCTTGCACGCGTGTGTCATGCGTGCATTGTCTTGCATGCACGCATCATCTTGCACACGTGCACCACCTTGCATATGGCCGTCGTCTTGCACACGCATGTCATCTTGCACATGCAAAGTCTTGCACACGCGTGTCGTCTTGCACACGTGTCGTCTTGCATGTGCACGCTGTCTTGCACACGCATCATCTC
>NW_008798569.1:0-279 GCF_000699145.1 Aptenodytes forsteri | reverse complement strand
CTTCTGTCTTACAGAAATGCTAATGAAACCTGGTTCCAATAAACAAATACAATGACAAGAAAGAGCTTCCAACTTAACTACTCAAGCAATGTAATTGTTTGTTTAAGTGCAAGACGCAAAGTGTGGGTTATGGAGAAGAGAGAGTCATCAGGCAAAGTGACATTCTCAGCAATGATTTGGAAGCAAACATTGAGTCGTTGCTGATAAAATAGGCTAATGACATAAAGACTCGTGGAATGGAAAATAATGATAGGGACAGGACAGTCATACGGTGCAATC
>NW_008798568.1:0-279 GCF_000699145.1 Aptenodytes forsteri | reverse complement strand
GAACGACAACGCTCCCGAAATCACGATGTTGTCGGTGTCGAGCCCGGTGCCCGAGGACGCGCCGCCCGGCACGGTGGTGGCCCTGGTGAACGTGCGGGACCGGGACTCCGGGGAGAACGGGCAGGTGTCGTGCGAGCTGCGGGGCGAGGCGCCGCTGTCGATCGTGGCGTCGTCGGGCGGCTCGTACAAGGTGGTGACGGCGAGCGCGCTGGACCGGGAGCAGGCGGCCGAGCACCGGGTGGCGGTGGTGGCCAGGGACCGGGGCAGCCCGGCGCTGTC
>NW_008798567.1:0-279 GCF_000699145.1 Aptenodytes forsteri | reverse complement strand
TATATATATATATCTCCCTTTCTACACTTTAAAAACTACCCTAGATCACTGGGCAGAGAAGCTTATCAACCCCAGTCTACTTTTGCCGTTCTCAAAGTATCTCTGGTTCCCCATTGAAGAGGCTGATCACAAATCCTTCATCTCCTTCACTTCTAAGTCCTTTTTCTTCTTTAGAAAACTTCACATGAAATATGCTTTCCACTGCTATGTTTTCCGCATTCATCTTAGAAGCTAAAACAAAGCTCGTAAGATTGTTCTTCCTTTGATCTGTGTCATTCT
>NW_008798566.1:0-279 GCF_000699145.1 Aptenodytes forsteri | reverse complement strand
GTGGGTCCCCCCCTCGCTGGTGCTGGGCAGAACAAAATCTGGAGGGGAGCAAGAGGTGGCGATGTTGTAATGGGCTCAGACTGGCAGCAGGCAGCTGTCTCTTCTCGAAATGAGCGGCTTAGCTTAACTGCAATAACGGGCCGGCTGGATTATTGTGGTGATTCCACCTCATTTTGTTGTATCTTTGGGGGGGGAACAGTCCCCCAGGCTGAGCCCATGGCGTTGCCCCGTGCTCCAGGCCCTGTTCCAGGCCGTGAGGGCTCCCTGTGGCCGCAGCAA
>NW_008798565.1:0-279 GCF_000699145.1 Aptenodytes forsteri | reverse complement strand
AAGTGCTTGTAGACTCGCTGTTGCTCCAAGAACTCTCATCAATTGTAGCGTGTGCAGGGAGACTCGTCTGTAATTTCAAACAGGGAAAGGTGTGAGATTGTGAATGCTGCTCTTGTATTGGGATTCGTTCACCTACTGTATGCCCAGACACTGGGGCAGTCTCTAACAGGCAGTGGAAATTATGAAGGTGAGTGATTCCTCCCCATCTGACAGTGTCGTCTTCTATTTGGAAATCTCTTCCCCTTTCCTGCAAGGATCTCAGTTCTGCCTTTTTTTTTT
>NW_008798564.1:0-279 GCF_000699145.1 Aptenodytes forsteri | reverse complement strand
GGGCTTGGTGACCCTGGTGTTTGGTGACCCTGGGGGTCAGTGGACCTGGGGTTTGGTGGCCCCAGGGTTTGGAGGCTCCAGGGTTTGGCATCTCACGGGGTTTGGTGGCCCCAGGGTTTGGTGGCCCCAGGGTTTGGTGACCCCTGTGTTTGGTGGCCCAAGGGTTTGGTGGTCCTGGAGTACGGTGACCCTGGGGGCTTGGTGGCCTGGGGTTTGGCATCCCCGGGGGCTTGGTGACCCCAGGGTTCGGTAACGGGGTGGCCCTGGGGGTGGCGGGGC
>NW_008798563.1:0-279 GCF_000699145.1 Aptenodytes forsteri | reverse complement strand
ATAGGACACTCATAAAATAGCTTGTGTGTGCTTCTACAATTCAATCTTCCTAGTTTCAAGAGAATTTTTCAAGAAACCAGGTTCTAGTATGGTCTAATTACATTTGTTTTTCAGGAATAAAAAGCAAAGAAATCAGCTGAGACACTTAAGTCTGAAAATAGCTTTTCAAACAAATTTAATAAATTTTGTTTCAACACTACATATAACCTTTAAAGTATAAAACTGTAAGAAGAAACATTTACATTTAAATAATTAAACATAAATATTTTAAAAGAACCA
>NW_008798562.1:0-279 GCF_000699145.1 Aptenodytes forsteri | reverse complement strand
AAAAATGCCCTTTGGGTTTACTTGTCCTCTCCGGGAGTAAGCTGTGCTGGATGCGTCTCACGAGAAGGAGCCCCTTGCCTTAATTCTCACTGTGGTGCTGCTGCACCCATTAAGCACATGACAGCAATGAAGACCTCTTGGCTGCCCCGCCGTGCCTTTCAGCACCAGTTTTTGTCCTTCCCACTGTGATGGGAGACATCTCCGCAGCACATGGCGATGCCTCCTGGCCTGACAGTGGGTTTTGGCCAAAAGGCACCTTGTGTTCCCCAAGGTGCTTCT
>NW_008798561.1:0-279 GCF_000699145.1 Aptenodytes forsteri | reverse complement strand
CGGCTAGCAGGGCCAGCCCCGTGGCCATGGCACCGCGGCCCTGGGGACATCCCTGGGGTCACCATGGCCCTGGGGACGCTGCTGCCAGCCCCGTGGCCACAACACAGCGGCCCTGGGGACATCCCGGTGGACACCATGGCCCTGGGGCCACCATGGCCACCATGGCCAGCCCCGTGGCCATGATGCCACAGCCCTGGGGACACCAGGAGGACACCATGACCACCAAGGCCAGCCCCATGGCCGTGACACCCCAGCCCTGGGGACAGCGTGGGGACACCA
>NW_008798560.1:0-279 GCF_000699145.1 Aptenodytes forsteri | reverse complement strand
TTCATGCTAATATTCTCACAAGTCTATGTTCTAGTACTTTTATGTTAATTTTAACTAATGTGACAGAAAGTCTATGCACTTTTATTGTAAAGAGAAGATGATCCATAGAATGCTCTTAGTCTACCCAGTAATATAAGCTTATAAGCATATAAATGTGCATATAAGATTAATGTAAAATGGTTTAATGAATCTTGCTCAAGTATTTGCCTGAAATATCTGACTAAACAATTAACATAGTATTCTTTGCCTATAACATGCAAATGGTTTGTGATTTTAGAC
>NW_008798559.1:0-279 GCF_000699145.1 Aptenodytes forsteri | reverse complement strand
CCTGCCATTGTCTCTCTCTGAGCCCCCGCGTGGGTCTGCAGAGGAGCTTTATCACATAACCCAACGGTTTCCAAACAGGGACTCTTCACGGAGAAGGTCTGGTTGGGGCAGTACTGGCAGAGAGTCCAAGATCACTGGTAATGCTGGTCTGAGCCAGGGGAGTGGTAGAGGCTTCTTGTCCTGGGAAGCCCAGCAAAGTCCCCGAGAGCCATTCCCTTGGAAACCTCACCCACAGCAGAACCATCAAAAGCTAACAGCTCTGCCCAGCTCTCCCCAGCT
>NW_008798558.1:0-279 GCF_000699145.1 Aptenodytes forsteri | reverse complement strand
GGCCCTTTGCCAAGCCCTGGCAGGGGCCGGTGGCACCACAGGGGTGGCCGCAGCCCCCAGCCATGGGGCAGACCTTGGGGAGCCCTGCGGGGACGGAGGCTCTGCCTGTGGGGTTCGGGGCAGCCGGGCAGGGTTCGGGGTGCCAGGCACCCCGTCACGCCGTGCTGTTGGGCCTGCGCTGCCTGCCCTGGGGACGAGCGCCCCATGTCCTGCCCCATCGCTGCCCTGTGTGTCCCTGGTCCCCTCTGCACTGGTGGGGCAGGGGCAGCCGGGGCAGCC
>NW_008798557.1:0-279 GCF_000699145.1 Aptenodytes forsteri | reverse complement strand
GATGTCACAGTCCATCGCTTGGAGATGTCACAGCCCATCGCTCGGTCACGTCAGCACGCATTGCTCGGTGACGTCACTGTCCATTGCTCGGGGACATCACAGTCCATTGCTTGGAGATGTTGCAGCCCATCGCTCTGTGCCATCCGCACCCATCGCTCGGTGACATCACTGTCCATCTCTTGGGGACATCACAACAGGCCGTCCTTGCCTGCAGCGCTTAGTACACATGTCCGGCGTTACCACAATGCCATTGCCGACTCCAATCCGCCACCTCTTGTC
>NW_008798556.1:0-279 GCF_000699145.1 Aptenodytes forsteri | reverse complement strand
TCCGTGTCGGGCACCATGATGGGCACTGTAGTGGGACCGTGGTGAGCTCCGTGACAGGCTCTATGATGGCTCCAGGATGGGCACCACGGTGGGCTCCGTCGTGGGACCATGGTGGGCTCTGTGATGGCTCCCTGATGAGCTCCATGGTGGGACCGTGGTGGGCTCCCTGATGGGCATCATGCTGGGCACACAAGCCCCGTGCCACCCCCATCACCCCAAACGTCCCCGAGGCGTCCCCACCCCCCCAGGGGCTCCCCACGCCTCACCACGACCCCAGGG
>NW_008798555.1:0-279 GCF_000699145.1 Aptenodytes forsteri | reverse complement strand
TGCCATCTCCTCTGTGAGGTTTTTCACCTGTTGATTGTAAGTGACAAAAGTCTGTGTAGAAGACTTGACTGCTACTGCAGCGACCTTTTCACTTTGCAGTGCTTAGCCAGGAGCTTGGTTTTTATTTGGGCTGCCTAGCTGCCCCGTTGTGATGCTCCTGGTATGTTCCAAACCTAGCCTCGCTCTGAGGATACCAGGCTGATGTGGGAGGCATCTGTCCCTTCACCCTTTATGTGACTCACTGTGTGAGTACCTTGTTTTCGGTGGCATGCTTTTCCT
>NW_008798554.1:0-279 GCF_000699145.1 Aptenodytes forsteri | reverse complement strand
GGTACATGTATATTTCAGTTCCATTCATTTCCATGTTACATCTCCCTTCCATTTACCTTCTGTAACAATTCTTTGAATCAGCATAACTATAGGATTTTTACTAAAATAATTTCTTTCTTGAGATGAGATATTAATACTTTAGTGGCTTTTCTTTTACTTACCATCAACAGAATTTTTAGCTATATATTTAAAATAAGTTGAATCTATACAATGTTTTACATATGTCTTTCAGGAAGTATCAAGATTCTAATCTGATTGAGAATTTTCTTTTTTTTTTTT
>NW_008798553.1:0-279 GCF_000699145.1 Aptenodytes forsteri | reverse complement strand
ATTCTGAATCTGAAGCTTTTTTATTTAATAGTTATATAGAAATTAAGGATGATGTCAGAAAAATTATAATCTCAACATAAAAAGAGCAAAATTAAATCACTGTTTTAAAAAAAATAATAAAAATACCTCTCTAAAAAATCCAACATGTAACCCCAGAAGTCCCATCAGTTTTTAGATATCCTGATATCAGAAGAGTATCCTTTAAGATAAACTACTGACATTGAAAAGAACAAGCATCACTATTAGCTGACCTTGCATACTGGCACGTGTGTGGAAAGA
>NW_008798552.1:0-279 GCF_000699145.1 Aptenodytes forsteri | reverse complement strand
CCCCACGTCCCCATGTCACTCCGAATGTGCCCCATCTCTCTCCATGTCCCTTCGCGTGTCCCCCATGCCACACCACGTGTCCCCCCGCGTCCCTATCTCGCCCCAAATGTCCCCCATGTCACTCTGCGTGTCGCTGTGTCACTTCAAATGTCCCCATCTCTGTGTCCCCCCACGTCCCCATGTCCCTCCACATGTGCCCCGTGTCCCTCTGCCCGTCCCCCATGTCGCACTGCATGTCACACCGCGTGTCCCCCACGTCCCTCCACGTGTCCCCCCTGT
>NW_008798551.1:0-279 GCF_000699145.1 Aptenodytes forsteri | reverse complement strand
AATCACAGTAAATCCTTGGCCCTTCCTCATTTTCTCCCTGCAGTTAGGGTTTTCTGTGACCAGTTTCTGTGGGATCTCTGACTTGTGGGGTTGTGAGGCTCTGCGGGGAGAGGCTTAAGGCATCAGGTACATGTGCAGGAGGCATACCTACCCTTCAGGGGTTCCTGGAGAAAGAGCTGCCCAGTCTGCTCTGCTTTCTCTGTAAATAAAATAAAATGAAATCAGGAACTTCGGTGACACGTGAAAGGATTAATTCCCTTGGCTGAAGCAGAGGTGGAT
>NW_008798550.1:0-278 GCF_000699145.1 Aptenodytes forsteri | reverse complement strand
AGAAGTGAAGGGGCTCTGTAGGATTTAACCCTCTTTTGGCAGGTCTTTTCTTACACCTGAGTAAGTGGGTAGGCAACAGATTCCGAGTTTCTCCATGCTCTACGTACTCTTTCCATTGCTGGAAAGGTGAAGGATCTTTCTGTGATTGTTCTCTGCTCTGAAGCCGCCTGGCTCCTTGTAGGCTCCTCAAATCATTGGGTGTGAGAGAGAAATGTGCAACAAAACCACTCTTTTTTTCTTTTTATTTCTTTTCTCCTTTCTCCTTTCTCCTTTCTCCT
>NW_008798549.1:0-278 GCF_000699145.1 Aptenodytes forsteri | reverse complement strand
TTGGAGGAATTCTGTGTACAGTGGCTAAACCCGATACCGATGAGAGAGAAACTAATTCCCCTACAAGGGAATGTGTCCTGTGAAGCATCTAAAGGGATCAAACCAAGGAAAGCGAGCCTTGGGAGGTCTGAAGTTTCAGCCTGAGTAAGCATGCAGGAAGGATAAACTCTTGTGTTGAATCTGCTGAGGTGAAAAGCTGAGCTGTGACTTGCATGAGAAGTGTGCTCCTGTGGACTTCTCTTCCTTGCTCTCCTCCCTTCAGGTAGAAATATTGTGAG
>NW_008798548.1:0-278 GCF_000699145.1 Aptenodytes forsteri | reverse complement strand
ACTGGGTATGAAGAAATGCTGCAAAAAACCCCAACAATCTGCATTTTACCAAATGTCTCCTTACACAAAACCAGTGTCTGAACATAAAGACAACTGATACTACAAGCACCACCCTAACCACCTTGCAGATTTGTTCCTACTGTTGTCACTATGTATACATTGCACAATGCAATGAGAGGGATTTATTTCAAAATGGATGAACTGCTCATTACATCTCCCTGTACTTAAATCTTCTGACTGATTTTTAGCTTCGTGGTTTAACCTCAGCCAGCAACTGA
>NW_008798547.1:0-278 GCF_000699145.1 Aptenodytes forsteri | reverse complement strand
CCTTTGCAGTACGAGCCCCAGGGTCCCCGTTACAGCATCAGGAACAACCACGTCCTCTTCCAGGCCTGGAGCTTTGCCTTTGGGATGAGCGTGAACACCGGCCTGCGCCTGTTTGACATCCGACACAAGGGGGAGAGGGTTGCCTATGAAATCGGCATCCAAGAGGCGTTGTCAGTGTACGGCTCCAACTGCCCTGGAGGGATGTCAACGAGGTACATGGATGGGAGCTTTGGCATTGGGCGCTACACCTCCCCCTTGGTGCGAGGGGTCGACTGCCC
>NW_008798546.1:0-278 GCF_000699145.1 Aptenodytes forsteri | reverse complement strand
GGTTCCCCAGGCTGGGCTTGTTCGCAGAATATATCCGCTTCTCCCCGGGGTGGTTGGTTGGGCACAGAGAGGTGTGGTGAGAAAGCACAGCTGGCAAGCAAAGCCGTCCAGACACTCTCCTGGGGGGGGCCTGACCTGCACCGGGGCTGCAGCTGCATCTCCCTCCTGCCCCAGCAAGCCCTGGGAAGGCGGATGCAGCCGCGCTGGCTGCAGCCTGGGCCCGCAGCAGTGCCAACCCCAGCATGGGTACTGCAAGGGGGGGGCTGCAAGCGGGGCCC
>NW_008798545.1:0-278 GCF_000699145.1 Aptenodytes forsteri | reverse complement strand
TCCATCCATCCTCCATCCATCCATCCGCCTGCCCAACTCATCCGTCCACCAACTCATCCGTCCATCTTCTGGCCGTACAGCTCATCCATCCATCTTACGCCCGTCATCTCATCCCCCCCCCTTCCATCCATCCAGCCATCTTCTGCTCATCCATCTTCCCTCCACCCACCACCTCACCCCACCCATCAACTCACTCATCTTCCACTCATCGTCCATCAACTCATCCATCTTCTACGCTCATCTATCCACCAAGCCATCCATCCATTTTCTATCTATCC
>NW_008798544.1:0-278 GCF_000699145.1 Aptenodytes forsteri | reverse complement strand
TTTTTGTCAGTCAGATTTGTCCTCAGAGCACTACAGTTCATTTACAGCTCAGACTAACAAATTCCTAGTATCTCCCCACTTTTCAGAGGATACATTCTTTTAGGAACTGCTCAATTGTTATGGGTCTCATATAGTCATATGCTAACTTCAGGCACTAACAACATGGAATGGTTTGGAAACGAAGACATGAGAGGAGCTGTATTTTATTGATGATCCTTTGAATTATCAAAATGCCTCAGAACAGTACTTTTAAAAGATAATAAATCCACTGGAGAATT
>NW_008798543.1:0-278 GCF_000699145.1 Aptenodytes forsteri | reverse complement strand
AACAAAATGAAATATATTGCTAATGCACTAATAGCCAAAGTAGAATAAAATAAATATGCATGAAAAGGTAGTTAGCCGAATGCGAATCGGCTGCATGGCACTAAAGATTTAGACTCAAAGGTCTGATAGTCACATTTTATGGATTTCACTTCTAGTAAATCATTCTGCTTACTGCTGTGGCTTTTTCTGCTGCCAGGTGGTAGGTTTCCTAGTGGTGTCTGAAGAGTGAAAATAACTACAAAGGCATTTAGTGTAGAAATAGACAGTTTTATTAAAGA